>NC_083725.1:6458904-6800309 GCF_028564815.1 Eubalaena glacialis
TTTCTCACACCCAACTCATAAAAAAAAGTCAAATGAATGGTTTCCCAGAATGAGACTCTAAACTTATACTGCCTTCCTTCCTAGTAATGAGACAGGATGGAAGTTTGATCCTTTCCAGAGCTTAAGACAAGAGATATACCAGAGACACGACCCTTCTTTTCTTCTCTAACTTTTTATCCTGCCTGTCCAGAATCCCCTTTGGTCAAAATGTACTTTGTTAGATCAAAATAAAAAGATTTTGATTGCTTATATGAAATAACAGAACAGATATGAAACTCAGGTATCAATAATTTACTATTTTTTTTCAGCAAATATCTACTGTGGAAACACATGACCTCAAGATGTTCAAACCAAAGAGGAAGGTAACAGCATTGTCCAATAGAACTTTCTGCAATGGTGAAAAGGTTTTTACAATTCTGATGTTCAGTTTGGTGACACCTAATCACACATGCTATTAAGCATTTAAAATGGCACTAGTGTGACTGAGAAACAAAATCTGTATTTAACTTTAATTATTGCAAATTTAGTTTTCAGGTTTATTGAGATGTAATTGACAAAAAAATTGTAAGATATTTAAAGTGTACAATGTGATGATTTGACATACATATATACTGTGAAAGGTTTCCCTCCATTGAGTTCATTACCACATCCATCACCTCCCATATTTACTTTTTCTTTTTTGATGAGAACGTTTAAGTTGTACTCTCTTATCAAATTTCAATTATATGTACAGTATTATCAATTATAGTCATCATGTTATACATTAGATCCTCAGACCTTAATCATCTTATAACTGAATGTTTGTGTCCTTTTACCATCTTCTCCCTATTTTCCCCAAACCCCTGTCCCTGGCAAATACTTTTCTACTCTCCATTTCTATAAATTTGACTTTTTAAAAATGATTTTACATATAAATGATACCATGTAGTATTTTTCTTTCTCTGTCTGGCTTATGTCACTTAGTATAATTCCCTGCAGGTTTATCCATGTTGTTGCAAATGACAGGGTTTTCTTCTTTTATAAGGTTGAACAATATTCCATTATATATATATATATATATATTTCATCTGTTGGCTGACACTGAGGTTGTTTCCAAACCTTGACTGTTGTGAGCGATACTGCAATGAACTGGAAGTACAGATATTTCTTTGAGGTAATAACTTTGTATCTTTGGGATGTGTACCCAGAAGTAGGATTGCTGGATCATACGATAGTTCTATTTTTAGTTTCTTGAGGAACTTCCATACTGTTTTCCATAGTAGCTGTGCCAGTTTACATTGTAAATTTAAATATCCACACACGGCTAGTGGCATCAATTTGATGGTGTGAGATAAGTCTATGAGAGAGAAACACGCCAGGTGCAATGAGAATGCATAGGACAGACAGATATCTCACTGGTACCGGGGCAGTAAGAATGATTTCCTAAAGAAGCTGAAGCTAGACCTGAGTATTTAAGAATAAGTAAGGGTTAACTAGGTAGAGGTTGAGGGCTGAGAAAAGTACTTCAGGTGGATGAGACAGTAAATGTAAAGGCACTGGAGTGTGGGAGAGTGTGATCAGCTCTAGCAACTGTTCACAGTAGCTGCGGCTTGAGGGTGTTGTGAATTGACTGGGAGGACAAGGTAGGGGAAGGAGGCTCATCATTAAGGGCTTGTGTTGTGGCTTAAGAAACAATATCATCATCAGATGTGCCATCATCAGATTTGCTTTTTAGGGAGCTAACCCCAGTAGTAGCATGGAGAGTGGATTCACTAGGGAAGAGACAGGAGTTAAGGAGACCACCTAGAGTCTAGGAGCTCATCCTAGAGGGAGGTCAGGGGCCTAAAGGAGAGTGAAGGTAGACCTGGTGTTTATAGGAACACTGACAAACTTCCAGCCTCTTTCTGAAACCAATGCTACCAAAATGCCACTAACTGGGAACTTCATATTCCACTTTAAAGAGGAGATGGGTGACTTTCACATATTCTCCTTTGGATGGGAGTGAACAGAGGCAGAGATGGGGAAAAATCTAAACATACCTTCCACTATAATACATGGTGAATGTTTATTTTGATTCCAATAACTATTATCAATTTTTAGCCAAAATCATATTGCATCCAGCTTGACTTTAAAAATACTTATTTTGAGGGAAGGAATAAAAGAGACTTCGGATTCCTGGAATTTTCTTACTTTGATCAACATATGATAAAGAATAAGCCAACCTCAAGCATCTTTCCCAGTGTCAGCCCAAATATCACTTCCTCAAGGAAGACTTCTCTGACTATCAGACACCATTAGGTCCTTCTGTTAAACACTCTCATAACCACCTGGACTTCTGTGTAATTTGTATAATTCTGTGCACACATGGCCTGCAATTATAGAAGCTCTGTGAGGCCAGGATCTGGTCAGTCTTTCACACCACAGTCCCAACACATAGAGCAGTGGCACACGCTCGATAAACAGCCCTTGGCTGATAAATGCAGCATGCAAAAATTCAGAGAAGTAGCTTCAACCCGAATTATTTGCTTCTTGTTTCAATTTCCTCTCTAGAAGGTATCAGAAATTTTTAAAATCTCTGCAGATGAGTGTGATGAGTAGCCAGGGTTGAGAAGCTTAGTCCTGGTCCTACACAATTTCCCTAGAAGATTTATTAGGAGAGACTGCATTGCATACCATTGTGACTGCCAACTTTCTCTCTGCAGTTTTAGTGCCTAGGTTTGAATCCTAGAGCCACCACTAGCCAACTGTGTGACCTCAAGCAGATTACTTAACCTCTCTGTTTTAGTTGCTGTTGGATGAGGTCTTCAAGAGGACATGACTTCCTCTGGTTGACCCACAAGCTGGACCCAGGCAATTGGAGGCTCCTCACCCCTCCTGTTTTTGGAATGTATGCTCTGCCTACCATTCACACAGGGGAAGTTTGTTCCAAGGAGGCAGACTTGAGAGAGCAAGGTGTTACTGAGAGCATCTGGACTGAATACATGACTGAACCCAGTTAAGGTCTCCACGGGAACATTTAAGATTCTGGAGGGCAAGTATGGTGATCTACCCATCTTGTGGGGACTCAGAACAAGCCTCAGAAGTAAGTTCTCTTGCTTATTAAAAACTGCTACCTCCCCTCCCCCCTCCAAATTTCCTTTCTAGAAAGGAGTAATGATCATTGTACATTCAGAGATTTCCTGTGACTTCCTTGTTTTCAGTCCCGCATGCAGTTTAATTCTTTGCATCATAATGGCTGAAACTTGACTCAGAATTTCTCCAAAAGATACTCAGGCCTCAAAATCTAGAGAGCCAACCTTCTCCCTTCAATGTACCTGGAATTGAGGTAAGTTTTTAAAAGAACTGCATACACCCCATATTTAGTACTGTGACTATTATTCATGTACCTGTACAAGACATGGTCTTTTTTGTCAAAAATCACAGCCAGGAATGGCAGTAATATCGCTACAGGATTCCCATGTGCCACATTAAGTGGACTGTAGGGACACACGTTGATACACTAGTGATCCAGGGAAGTGTACAGATAAATCAAACACTCAATAAGAGAAAACCCAGCTCTACCTTCCCATTTGCCTTCAGGCTATAAAGGATTTAAGTCCAGGAAAAGAACATATTTTGGGCAGATTGTTTTCTTTTTTCTTTGAAGGCATAGTAGCAAATGCTGATGCTTTCAGCAAGGACTCAAGAAGGATCTTCATTTTTGCAAGAAAATTTCACCTGCTGGTAAGATCAGAAGATATGGCAAAGCACTGGGGCCATGACTATGGGGTCAATAATATTAGAGGCATTTGGTACCGAGCCAATCCACTGTTCTTTATGTGGAAACGTGATTTGGTTAAAGAGACGGAGGTAACTTCTGCAAGAGCACAGATCTGGGTTCTGAATAAACACCTATAACACTCCAAGCCTTTGCATTCAGGTATGTGAATTCAAAATGGCTAATAACCCAACTCCCAGGGCTCCACACAGCAAGCCAAGCTTTCCCCTACAGTAAAGCTGGCACATTTTAAATTACATGGATCATTCCTCATCAACTTTATAAGACTGAGACTTGTTTTGTCTATTATAATGTATTGAGTATAAACTTGGAATAAAAAGCTATGAGGTCGGGGGCTTCCCTGGTGGTGCAGTGGTTGAGAATCTGCCTGCTAATGCAGGGGACACGGGTTCGAGCCCTGATCTGGGAAGATCCCACATGCCGCGGAGCAACTGGGCCCGTGAGCCACAACTACTGAGCCTGCGCGTCTGGAGCCTGTGCTCCGCAACGAGAGAGGCCGCGACAGTGAGAGGCCCGCGCACCGCGATGAAGAGTGGCCCCCGCTCGCCGCAACTAGAGAAAGCCCTCGCGCAGAAACGAAGACCCAACACAGCTAAAATAAATAAATAAATAAATAAAACAAATAAATGTATTAAAAAAAAAAAAAGCTATGAGGTCAAGTGCAAAGTCAATATTCTTTCTCAATGCCTGACACCCAACGATTCGAATTTTAAATTTATTTAGAGCTGGTACTGAGAGAGATCTAGAGGTCATGGTGGTAATAAGCCAAACAGAAGGCAATAACGCAGCACTGTCTGCTCAGTTCAACCGCTGTGGACTCTGGGACTATGAAGCTGGAAATGGAGAAAGTCCCTAACTCAGCTCAATGGGTCCAAATGCGATGGGCTGATTCTTCGGATTCAGCCAGTGATAAGCAAAACAATAATCAGCATCTGAATATAAAATATATGTATGTTACTGGAAAACTATTCCATCCAGAAATTTGTGAATACTTACTAGACTATCACTACTTATTAATCTAAACTTAGCCTAGGAATTGTTTAACAATGAATGACTAATACTGATTTTCTTTTCCAAAGAATATAAGCCCCATGACAGCCAGTATTTTTGTTTGTTTTGTTCACTACTCTATCTGTGCTGCCTATAAGAAGGCCTGAAGTGTAGTGGGCCATCAAAAACACATATTGCATGAATGAACAAATTAATGAATAAGAAAACACGGCCCACAATTTATTTGTACAATCATTTGTCACACTTGTATTTTTAAAAGCAATTTTCCAACAGGTTTATAATAATCCACCAAACTCTCACTTTTTTTTTTTTTTTTTTTGCTTCCTAGGCCTAACTACCCTGTATCAAGATTATAGCAAAACACTTGAAATTCAATAGGATTAATACTCTTAATCGTGTATTTCATTCATATGCCTTACCTGGCACCTCTGTTTTCTTTGAAGAGAAGCCTAATGTTTTTCAAGTCCTACAGAGTGGGTCCATAGTAATAAACCCCATCAATATTCACATCCAAACATTTTGCTTGGGTATACACACACACACACACATACACATGCACAAAGAGTACAGAAACGACATTAGTAATTGCGACCAGGATTAATTCTTACTTGCAAGGTCACTGTGGAGGCAAGGCTAGTATACAAAACCAGACATGCCTATTTGTTCCCAGCAGACAGTGCATGCCACCTCTCCTCCCCAATAAATGATTCATACTTTGTAAGATTATAGATGGCAAGGTGAGGCATCCAAGGGAGACATGTTTCTAGGCATCTTAGAATGTATTGCTTCTTTGAGATCTCTCTTTACCAAAAGACTTCAGGACACTTTCTAAACAAAAAGCTATGTTACAAAAATGGGCACTAAGAAGAATGAAGACTTATAAGGTAGTATCTTTGTTAAAGCAATTAATTTTTTTTTCCAAGAAAAATAAAAGCCCTGATATGAGATCACTATAATAACTTTACATGGATTAGCAGGCGTGGTAAATAAAAGAAGACACAATCTCCCAGTTTCACCCCGATTCTTAGTATTCTTGATAGGAATAGCAGCCCCTTAGAGGTTAAGGTATCACAGGGAAAAGTAGAAGATAACTTCTTTCCAGTCATTTCCATCGTGTCCCCGTGACTAAGGCACAAAGGTATTCAAATGTCAGGTTCAGTTGGATCTTGTAAGACTTTCCCTGGACTGGAGGGTGGAAAAAGACGTAAAAAAAGAGAAGCAAGACAAAGAAATCATTCCTTAATGAACTTCTGCAGTTAACATAAATAATGTGAACTGCCCCTTCCTTTACCCACTCATTTCAATAAGGTTTTAAGTTCACACCTACAGAGGTCATCTAAATAGGAATGTGATTAAGTAGTTAAAATCATTTTACCTTTTTTTAATGGATATTAAACCCTGGAAATTTATTTTAAAACCAATCTACATTGGCAAATTAAAACACACAATTTAGTAAATGTGAAAAAGTCTGTGAAATAGTCAGGGTCATAAATAAGTCTATTAAACTCACAGTGTTTTGAATCTTAAATGTTGCATGTTTTGACACGAGTATGTTCTGATTTGTAACGCATCATAACAATAAGGGAGGTTGTTTTGCATTTGAGACGTAGGAAGACAAATACAAACTGATACAAAATATTATAATGTATCAGGACCATGAATAATGTAATTACCAAAGGCCTCAATACAGCATATGCTTCATTTTTTCAATATGATAAATATAAGTAGCTGAGGTTTGTTAAATATACGTGAGTACATAATTATATCAATGATGTTAATTAAAACACATCTGAAGTTAGCCCAAGAAAATGTTAATGTGAGCCCCAAAGTTTCAACTTTACCATTTTTAGTGATATACATATATATATATACTTAATATATGATCACCCTCTTTTTTCTTAGGTTTGTATTAATCATTTTCCATTTCAAATACAAAATTACCTCAAGCTATTTGGTTGTGGAAATGTAATTGCTATTATTCTGATTGTTATTGATAACAAATGACTAATCATGAAACTTCTTCCCAGGGAGTTAGGATACTTGGTTTCTAGGAACAGCTCTGCCACCAGCTAGAGTTGTTACCTGGGGCAACTAATTTGACCTGTGTAAATTTCTTCATTTGCAAAACAAAGGAGTTAGCTGAGCTGTCTCTAAGGTCCCTGCCAGACCAGACCGAATGTTCCAAATACCTAAGATCTATGACTTTCACTAGTTATTCTAATTTAAAAAGGCAATGCCAATTTTTGACCTGTTCTCTTCTCTACTCTTGCAATTATCATTGATCTTTCAGAAATACGCTCTGTCCAAAGCCTCTGGGGCTATTTGTAAAATGGAGATTCAAGTGTTATGAGAAAACAAAATGGACAGAAGTTTCTAATAAATCTTTCATTCCATTCTCTGGCCAAAGCACTGAAATTGCCTTCCCCTCATCTCAGGAGAGTCAAGGTTAGGGCCTTACCCACAGACTTGGGGTGCTCCAACCCTACAAGATTCAGAAGTTAAATCTTCACACTACCAAATGTGAAATAGATAGCTAGTGGGAAGCAGCCGCAGAGCACAGGGAGATCAGCTCGGTGCTTTGTGACCACCTAGAGGGGTGGGATAGGGAGGGTGGGAGGGAGGGAGACGCAAGAGGGAAGAGATATGGGAACATATGTATATGTATAACTGATTCACTTTGTTATAAAGCAGAAACTAACACACCATTGTAAAGTAATTATACTCCAATAAAGATGTTTAAAAAAAAAAAATCTTCACACTCAAGCATTGTAAATTGCAGGTTGCTTCCCAGTGAGAAAGCTCAGCTCTGTGAAGGAACGGTGTGGGAAGAAATGCTGTGTTTTTTAACTGGTCTGAGAGGTTCCCTGTGCTGACCTCCTTTTCTGATCTGCTGTTCAGCTTTGCCTCCATTTCCCCTGGCATGAAAGTGAGCCCTGCTTGAACTGGCCATGGGAGTAGGGAGGAAGGATGTGGCTTAGAGAGATTTTGGCTCTTACTACCTTATAGCTCTTCTCAGCTTGATTGGCAAAGCTCTAGATAGCAACACCACCCACTTCTTTCTCTTTTTGCCTCCTGTTCCTATCAACGCTCTTTCAGTTTCCCTTGCTGAGATACAGAGAGGTAACATCTGACACCATGGCCAGCAATTCTGAACACAGATGCAAACGGAAGACCCAGCCATGTTTGGCTTCTTTGAGGTGGCTCATGCAGTGTCTTCTTTACAATGATCAGAGGCCCCTCTTTAACAAGGAATGGCACACCCCCTCCACCTCCATTCATAAAAGGATCGCAAAGTGATTCAGCCTCTAATTGTTCCTCATGAGTTCTAAAGGACCCATGAGGAGTTACAGCTGACTGTTTAACTGATCATTATAGAGTGATTAAATGCAACATTTCAAAAGAATCAGGTGAAAAACCTACCAGACTCTGGTAGGGTCAAAAGACTAGGCACCTTTATGAATTTCAATATCACAACACTCATCTGGTTTGTGGCATGAGGCATGTTAGAAAATATTCCCAAATTTTAAAATAAATTTTATGCTAGTGGACCCTTAAACATTTAATGCTCTGTTCACAAATGGTTATTCCTCCATTAAGCACCATCATGACCTATGCATAGTTTATGAACCTTCCTGTTGTCCTTGAGAGAAATCACACACTGTAAGGGCTAAAAATAGCAACCACGTGAGCAGCGGAGTATAATTTGCACCTCAAGTTCAGCTGACATCATCTAACTCAGAAGCTTATTTCCAGGGATCAGACTCAGGAAAAGGCTCCAGTAGCCTTTCAGCAAACCTGACTATTCTGGAAGTGACTAAGTCCCATGCCTTAGAGAGAGCTGGTTTTGAATGGTGTAACTTTTCCTTTTACTGGTGAAATACACAGAATGACTCGTCCAGTCTTTCATATGCAGCCCAATCACCTTTGTCTACACTCGCATGGTCCCATGACACATTTCTTTCCCCATCCAGCAAGAACCAACCTCCCCACACTCCTTTCACCTTAAGAGCCACATAAACCAGCCATAGTTATCTAACTTGACTCTCTACTCGGCAACATAGAAATTTATTCTAAGAGGGGTGATACACCTGACATATGTAATTGTCATATTACTGCACTAAGGGAGCCTGGATTGTCAACTGCTGCACTAAGGGAGCCTGGATTATAATTCTGAGTCTGAGATCAGTGTTCTTATTGCTCTTTCCTCCGGTTTAAATTGCATAACTTCTTCAACAGTCACCTCCTCCATGAAGCCTGTGATGATTGCTCCAACTAAGTGAAGTTCTCCCCATTTCATAATCGGTCATGGCACATCCTCACTCTAGACCCTTCACCATTTGACTATGTCAAATTTAAATAGGCTCTCATTTCAAATGATGGAGGTAGGATAGATAATTGAGAAAAATTATACAAAGAAATATTGGGTTGGACAAAAAGCTCGTTCGGTTAACGAATACGTTGTTCAATAAAGGTCTTCATGAAAATGAAAAAATGTGTGTTTTATTGTTACTTAAAACCGAACGAACATTTTGGCCAACCCAATAGGACAGGGAAGGCAGGTTGAACACTGGGAGCAGTGGCTAAACATAACCTTGGTTTACAAAAAACAAAATGTAACTTCATTTTTGTGTCTCACTTATCCAGACCAGCTCCTCCTCATATTTTTCTTCCACATTCTTCTACTCAGTTATCTTTAATCACAAATTGACCCATTTCCTCCTTGAATTAGTACTCTTCAGCTTTATCCTGATGGCTACAAGAATAAATCAAAACTCTTTGCATAGCAAAATAAGCCCTGTAATGTGGTCCTTACTGCATCTGTATCCTTATTTTCTGACAGTCCCAGAATTGCACTCTATCTTCCAATGGTATTGAAGCTCTTGCTCATCTCCCTGCTCATTTCCTGAAGTTGTTGCAGGCCTCCCTGTCTTTGTTCATCCCGTTCTCTTAATCTCGTCACACGCTCCATCTTTCTTTGCCACGCTAACTCTTATGTATCCTTCAGACTCTGCAGACACATCTTCAATCTCTGGAATCTTTCCCTTAATCTCCAGGTTGAGCCGCCCCACTGTCCTTCCAAATGTCCCCCAAACATCCTTCTCTTTGGACAGACCACCCCGATCATGAGTTCCTCAAAAACAAGGGCTGCCTCTTTGTCATCTCCTAGCCCACCACTAAATGCACATTAGCTATCCTGTGAAGGTTGTTGGCTGGGAGGCCCATCCTGGGTGAATTGATTTTTCCATATATCAACTGTGTAGCAATAACTGAATCAGTAGATGTGATGGTATGAAATTTATCTCAAAAAGCTTGTGTTTAGGTTGCACACGGTGAATCAGAGGATGGGGAGATTTTCCCATTATGTTTTCTATCCAACTCTCACAGACCATTGCGATTTCGTAATAATCCCAATTCCATATGCTTTATAAACTATAGATTGTTATATAGTTTACAATATGTTTACTCTCATTATAAATGTTACAAGTTTAAACTAGAAATCAAGGCTAAATTTTAAATGATAATCAACTAGGTGACAACATCTAATGTAATATTACAGCAAAGAATGGAAATAAGAGGGTTTCTCTTCAGAGTCCTAGTGTAGACAATTTTCCCAGTGTGGATAAGCATAATGCTTTTCACTAAGTTATCATCAAGCTTCTCCATGTCAGACTGTTTATAATTTGTAATTAAGAAATCTCTTGGCAAGTTGAAAAGTCTTCATTTGTCTTGGATATCAAGATGTTATTGGGACTTTCAATATTTGTTGAGTTTCCTCTTCAGCATGTGAAGACTCTCAATAATTTTCTCCATGTCATAACTGCTCCTCCCCAGGGCTACTTTGTGTCCCATTTCTGACACTTGGAATTACTCCAGGCTAGTATTAAACAGAGCAAAGTTCTTCACCTTTTCGGTTTGTTGGTCCCTTTTCTGGACAGGATCCTAAACACTTATACCCATCTTGATTTTATCTTTTGAGAGAAACATATTTATTTATCATATCCTCTGTGTCAGACACTGTGCCAAGCATTTCACTGTATCATCTGTGCCATCACATAATTCTTCACAATACTATTTATTGCATTCAGAAGTGCATATTAAGTACAGTCTGTTCTCTCTATCTTATTTTTGTAATGCAAATTAGTTCACTCACATAAGGGAATGCCATCAATAAAATGCAGAAATCCCGTGGGTTAATAAGTGATTTTTTTCCCAGCCCATTAAATTTTGTGCCGCCAAGGAGCAACATGTGAACACAAAGTATACCAACTCGGCTGAATGCAGCAAGCTGGAAAAAAAATTACAGTGTTGTACATAATGCCCATCTATCCCATTTTCTTTCTTTTGGCTCATTCTGACCAAATGCTCTCTTTTGGAAATGCATATTGGTGGTTTTCCTGATCTCTATGCATTTGACCTGGCCTCCATGCTCAGTGTTGCCATCCTTCCTTATGCTCCCTTGGGTCAAGCTACCTGAATCTTTTTGTTTGTTTGTTTGATATTTACCTTTTACTTATTAGGACTTTTACCTTTTTTGTTTAATTGCTAGTTTAGGGTTTTTCCTTTTTGTTTCTTGTTTTGTTTTGTTTTTTATTTTTTACAATTCTTATTAGTGTTTGGTTACCAAACTGTATATATTTTGAATAGAGTGTGCCTAACTCTATTTTTCCTTTATCTTGTTATATGTAAAGCAGGGTTTTTCAGAATGTCAGAAATACATCTAAAACATTATAGCAGAAATACTTATACCCACTAAGTGTCGGACACAAAGATGGGTATTATTTTCAAACCTGTACTAATAGATAGGTTCACAAGGGTCAGATTAGGTAACTTGACTCTGGTCACCTAACTACAAAGTGGCACAGCTGGAATATGAATCCAGGTCTGTCTCATTCTAAGCTGCTTGCTTTTTCCATCATATTACGTTGCTTCCCAACTCTCCCTTCTTTCTTTCCACCACCTCCTGATCCCCAAAGCTAACAATAGTGCATGGAGAAGAATACGGACACCCCGTGTGCATGTGAGCATGTGTCTACATGTGTGACCAAGTGTGCACATGTATGCATATGCATGTGTTTATTCCACATCCCACCTCCAGGCAATCAGAAGGTATCAGCACTTAGGTGAATGCACAGATCTCACTGAACACTGTGCCTTCTGGGAGAGGGAACACCTGGCTGAAATCACAATGCTGCACTTGGCTCTCAGAACAGCCTCGTGAGCAGTTACAACAATTACCATGACCCGCAGGGATGACTCGAGCCTAGCCAGCGTGAATGGACTAAAGGAGGACAGAATCCAGGCGGGAGTAAAACATCTCCATCATATACTGAAACGTTTTGCTGTTTGGACTGATTTCCATCTTAAGCTGGCTCAATACATATTTAATGAATTCTTCTATAAAACGTTTAACAGCCCTCAATTCATTTCAAGTGGCAAATGACTCAGCAATTTGAAATGATGAGCTGAATGCTGCCTCTATATTCATTACCTAAGAAGAAAAAGTGATTTTTAAAAAAAATGTTCTTTCCTCCTCGTGCTCACATTCATCTGATGTGAAAACACTTATGTCTGCCCGTCCTCTCTGGCTCAAAGATGTGATCTTACAAGAGACATGCTGTAATTTTTTTTACCGTGAAGAGTTGTGATACATATTAGGATTACACATTAGGTAACATTTTTGTTATTATATATCATCACGCCCTCATGACCTCTAATTACACATTTCACTTGTGCACTCAACAAGTGTTTTTGGCTATTTACTTCTCGGAAAGTTTCTTTAGGTGCTGTGGTAAATACAAAGGTAAATCAGGCAAGGACACTGGCCTCAAGATGCTTTGACACACAGGCAGTCCTATAAGGTATTAAACAGGTGCATGAGATCAAAGAAGTGCCTTTTGACTTATGCCTGGTGCCGTGTGCATCATACTGTACCAGATAAACCTCTGCAAACTTGGAAAGCTTAAAATGCTAGGATATACACTGACATTTGGCCTGAAGTATCTTTGACCTTGAGGTCCCTTTGCAACTGCAAATGCCTTATACCAGCAATCTTAAATGGGTATAGGGCAGTGCCCCCCCCGCCCCCCGCCTCACCCATACATACTAAACATGCCCAAGCACATCTCCAAAGTCTTTTGCTACCTCTCCAGTTTCATCCTATACTACATTTCTCTTTCCTTGATTGCCTTCTGCCAGTGGGTCTAGGATGCTTTTCCTTCAGGGCCCTTTCACTGGCTGTTCCTTCTACCTGGATTGTTCCCTCTTAAATAGTTGGTGACTCAGGATTTTATCAGCTTTTTGGTTCAAAAGTTAACTTATCAGTAACTGCTCTGTTTAAAATAGCCCTCCTAACATTCCCTCTTTTCTTTCATTGCTCCATTTTTCTACCTAGAACTTACCACATTCTGTCTTACTGTATATTTTACTTGTAATTTGATACTTCTGCTCTTATATAAATAATACCTAAAATCCATAAAGCAGGAATTGCTGCTGTATTTCCAGGGCCTAGGAACAGTACCTACCATACAGCAGGCTCTCCCTAACCATTTGCTATATGACTGCATGAATGAATGAATGTGTCTATACACCTACAGGCATATGGGTTTTGCTTACTACACAAACCATACGTACCCCAAGTTTACCACCACTTGTGCAGAGAAGTAGAGGGAATTCTTAGTGTGGGAGTAATAGTTAAACAATTGTAAAACAAAGTAAGCCCTGGAATCCACCTTATATTCCACTTTAGAAATCATAGTCACCCTTGGAGCCCATCCTTTCCAACCTGCCTAAGATTAGGTAAAATGAATTTTTTCTACAAAAATCCAGACAGCATTTTCACAGCATATTTTATAAACATGGCTTCCAGTTAACATATATTTGCATATTATATCCAGAAAGTCCCTAAATTTCAACAACTTTATGTAAAATAAATGAACTCAAAGAGGTCAATCGATGACAATTATACAGTATATTCTAATCAAGCCCTCCTGGAGTTGAAACATCTTCCTAAGGGGTAAAGGAATTACTTTATTCCTTTACAGCTCATCCTCCAAACTCATGGCACCATTGCTTCCTGTGGGAAGTGACTCAGAGGTGCCATTCACAGGTCATCATAAAAGTTTGATAACCACCTTTGGCTTCTTCCACTTACTGACACCACGTCCTCTTACGTCATATATATTCCTAAGTTTTATAGATTGGGAAACCAAGGTACCCCTGTTAACTCAGGTTACAAAAGAGAAAATGAAAAACTGAATCCTAATCTAGCAAGTCATAGCCTCTCTTTCTGCACTACGTATTGTTATTATCTTAATTGGTGGAGAAAAGACCCTAACCAATAATGTCAAGTGGTACTCTGCACTCTTTGAGGAGATTTACTCTGGTGTGGTCTTCTTAATGAGTCCCCTTCAAAAAGAAATTTTCTGAAATTATTTTCTCCCCAATCTGGAATCACACAACTGCTGGTTAATGTGTAGCTCACCCAATGAAGAGGACATAGTATACAGTAAATTATATTCCACTTGTGTCATAGCTGCCTAAGGCAATGCCTGATAGGAAACTAGGTATTCAAGTACTATGGATGGTTTCTTGTTTTCCAGGGAAAGCTATTGTAATTTTTTTTATTCTCTCTTCTCCAGTGCAGTGGCCAAGGTGTCCTGTGTCCCTGAACACCTGCTGGATTGCCACTCTCATTTGTCAAAAACAAAGTTGGTTTTGTAATGAGCTATCAGCTCATTTACTGGAATCAGAACTTCCGAATCACCCTTGTGATGGGCTCCTTTATACACTTCACAAGGCTTGCAAAGTATTCCTGCTTCAAGGCTCACAGAAATACCTGGACCCATGCCAGAGATGAAGCAGACACTCCTAGGCACAGTTGGTTCAGCGAAGGAGCGAGTGCGCAACATTCAAGCTAAGACCAACTGCGGTGGGTGTTTATTTGAGACCTTTTCCAGAATCACACCCACAGATCTCTCCTGCCTCATCAGAATGACATAAGTCATGGGCTGTTGCCTTGCTTGTGATTGAAATCGGGGGAAGGAAGAGAAGGTGAAAGGGACTTGGTTCCTACCCAGGATTCTGCTTCCTTGTCACTGGCCTCGCCCCACAGGCTAAAGCTGATGAATGGTCAGCCCCTTGCACTTGTTCACACCTCCTCTTCTGGGAAGGTACCAGTTGCATGTCCTCCAGGTCATCAAGGAAAAGAAATGACCTCTGCTGAGGCACTAGTGTGCTCTCTTATAGAGGCTTTCCCTTCCACATCATGCCCTGCGCCTTTGATCACGCTGCCCTCTCAGCTTATAAACTGGGAAACATTGATCCTCAAGGCCCACTCCAAGCCCTTTCTCCTCTATTAAGCCTTCCCTGCTTCCCTCCCCAATGAAACATTGGTGTTTCTTTTCCTGTGCTTCTACTATAAATTTATGCAGACCTCCAAGATAGAGGCAGATTTCTTTTATTTTCCTTTCTGTATCTATCTCTTTCCTAAATGATAGGCTTCTCAAGAAGAGAATTATGCTTTTTAAATTTTGATTTCCTAATGCTCACAGAAGTGACAGAGTACACACACTCGAGACACTTCATTGAATGTATGATAGAATAAATAAATAATTCTTTGGATTTTCTGGAACTCCTGGAATGATGATTGTTTTGTTTATGTCTAACCTCCTTTTTTCCCTCCAGTGCCAAGGAGTGATTGATGAGCATTCTAAATTAGAATGAGTATAGACACTAAAATTTAAGACCATGGTAGCAGTGCAGCAACAAGCAGTGGTAGAGACCCATTTGGAAGAAGCACAGCTTCTGGTCTCTTCAAACCTAGAAGCTGCATTCTTTGGCTCCAGAGATGAATAAGGCTAAAGTTGTAGAGCTCTGTGGGGGTTCAATCTCTAGCTAGTCTCACTTCTCCTTATGCCACCTGTAAATGAGTAAAGGAATCAACCAACATATGGCTGAGCTCTATATTTGTAGACTAGAATTAGAGAGTGAAAAAATAAATTCTTGCAGCCAGCTCCTAAACTTAGAGAAACTATATTTTTGCCTGTTTATAGATACGACCTTGAGAGAGAACTGGGGTCAGTGGCAATCAACCTTGAAGAACAGGTGAACTAGTTGTCTCAAGAGGTGAAGTGAGCTGTGTTCCATCTATGGCTCCCCGACATGGTTTAGCAGTATTTGTACGACCATGACCAATCAGTGGCCATTGGTGAGGCAAAGGGGACCATGCTTGTGATATCATGAATGCTAACAGTAGAAGAAATCATTTATGGACCACATAGAATTGTTTTGGGTAGAGTTCTGAATGTGCAGGCCATACCAGTTACATGGAGATTCTGCACAGGAGGTCATGTTATCATGAAGCACTTTGCCATTCAAGGATGATTAGGTTTTAGAATTCATTTCAGAGTGTTTAAAACAGTACCTCTAAACAGTGTCTTAAAAATAACTGTAAACTACTGTTCTTAGCCTTCTAGTCAATATATATTTCAATATATATTTGCTTAGTCCAATATGGGTGGCTTCTATAAGGTGAGATGCAAGTAAGTGATTCCTAAATGGAGAAAAACATTTCAGTTTATAGGCATCATATACGTTTTCTCTCTTGATGGCAGATCATATTTTATTGATTAGGAGACACTGATTTGATACAGGCAAGGTTGAATAATGCCACAGACAATACCACTAAGGAAGGCGCTCACACTGTATTTTTAGGCATTACCTTTAAAGCAATTCAAAGTGAGAAGTAAGAGAAGTTTCTTTGGCTTCCTTAAAAACTTCCTTCTAGTCATTTGGAACTGAACTGAATACAGAAGAGCTATTAAGAGAATTGGATTTTCAGCTCATTGAAACCACAGCTTTATAAAGACACGATAGGTCTCTTATATAGCCTTAATTTTCCACCAAACAAGTGAAGTTGAAGTCAGTTGACTTCCAAACTTTTGTGCTTATTTTTCATAGGGAATGGGGTCAAGACATGGAGAAATTCGCCATGTTGAATTGGGCCATGTCACATTCAAGAGGCTGTGGGAGAACCAAAACACATTTGGCTGAGCAAACACCAGTGTAAGTTGTCAGAGTATATATATTTCTCTTGGGTTGTATGGCACTTAAAGAGCTAATGAATGACTGGGAGCAATGTAAAAGAAAAGTTCATTACAACTCGTTAAAAATGAATACAATTCTAAATCAATTCCCATTAGTTACAGTGTAGATATCGCACATGTCTTGGAAAAGTTTATTATAAATTCATGCTAACCCTGTGAGTAATAGTGGTTAGTCCGTATCTCCTTCCAGGACAGACTGCATCCAGTACTTTCTTATTAAATGAAATATTTAAAAGACATCATCTTGCTTCTCATGGCCGTGTTCTGACTATGTCAAGTCAAATTAGCTAAGTATATAAATTGCAGTAAACATAAGTGTCAGATAAATGAAATGCATGGCGACACTCCCATGAAGACCAACTATGGACTCCATACTAGGTGGCAATTTCACATGCCACCATCTGGGGATCCAAAAGGAGAAGAAGCCAATCTTCAAATGGTATTACGTCAGTGCCAACATTGTGCTTTTCTCTCTCCCCCTCTGCTGTGTGTTTGATTTTTTTCACCCAAAGCTCTGTGACTTGTTCTTTGAAGATAAATGGAAGAGTAAAAGAGCTCTTCCATTTGTCTTTTTTTTGCCTTCATCAATCTATTCTAGTCCTACACTCTTATTTTTAACTAAAGCTACTACATGGAATGTATGGAATACTATCTCTAATATCTGGTAATAAATGTTCTCAGATTTCAGCGTGTGGATTGCCTTTATCTCACTTACAAACACCTACCAAAATACAGACAATTATCAACCATTTAGAAGCCTGATTCACAGTTTCTGGGAGCTTACTATGTTCTAAATATTGTGTTAGGCATTAGCAGTAAAACTATGAGCAGTACAGAGGAAGACTCTCACCTCAATAACTTATGAGTGAAAGAGAAAAGCACCTATACATACAATGACAATACAGCATGATAAATTCCATGACAAGGGAATTCAAGGTGCTCTGGAAACATACAAAGAGCTTTTTAAACTGCTTTAGGGGTCCAGAGAATGTCCCCAGGGAAGGAACTGATAATTAATTAAGAATTAAGGGATAACTAGAAGTTACCTACGTAAATATATGGCTTGTTTCAATCAGCAGGAGCAGGTGAGTGGAAAGGGCAGATGCAAGAGGCCACGCAATACTAAAAAAAAAAAAAAAGATATGACTAGAGCATGGGCAAGAAATTGGTCCTGATGACTCTGAGGAGGGGGCAAAGGTGAGATGAAGAAAGGCCTTGTAGGCAAGATCAAGATTGCATATTCTACCTGAAGCGAGGGAACAGTATTGTCCATTTACATATTAGAAAGAGTACTCCGGCAGCAGTGTGGAGAATGGATTATAAGGGAGCAAGCCTAGGGGCAGGGAGGTGGGTTACAATGGTGGATGTAGCCATAATAAGAGAATAACTCAAATATATTGAGAGCTTATAATGTGTCAGACACTATTTTAACATGTGTGTTAATTCTTTAATTCTAACTACAACCCCATAAGGTCATATAACTATTATTCCTATTTTCTGAATGAGGAAGTTACGACAGAAAAGACTGAGTAGTTTGCCCAAGCTTACATAGCTAGTGAAGAACATATCCAAAGTTTTAATCCAGAGAGTCTTAGCCCAGAGCCCACCTCCTTAAAAATCACTGCCTTATTAATACTTAGAACAGGGTAATGTCAATAAAAACAGAAGGTAGATCCTAAGGACTGAGAAATAAGCCATTTCCAGGTCAGAGTGAAGTTTTTGATGTTCAAGGCTGAACTGAGCATCGAATCAGGTAAGCAATTCTTAGTGGAAATGCACCCAAACTAAAGAGGTCGAGAAAACGGTGCAGGTCAAAATGAGGGGTCACAACACAGATCATTAGAGAAGGTCGGAACAGCCCAAAGTAGAGATCAAACATTTCAAAACAGAAAAGAAAACAAAAAGTGGAGCAAAGAAGGTAGTCTAAAGACAAAAATATTCAGAAACCGAGTATTCACAGCAACTAAAGGTAGAGACACAAGACGCAGGAAAACAGATGTGAAGTAGCAAAACAAGACAGAGTAGGTTATGTGAGACAGGTTTTTGCCTCAGGCCTGGAGCTTTTTTATGGTTCTTGTTGAGTTCCAAACCAAAGTCTTTGTGACTTCTGGACTATGCCCTGCTGGGGTCAAGGGAAGGGAGTAAGTAATTGAGAACATGTGATTGAATTGATGTCTGTCGGATGATAAGGAGTAGCAGTTGATAGAAGATTCTTCTTGCACAGAACATGGATGATCTACTATAAACACCTGGTATTAATAGATTAGTGGGTTCCTCTGCATTGCAGAAACTCAATAAAGATTTGTTGTATGGCTAAGTAAATGAATAAGTGAAGTTCCTGTTTCTTACATTAAATTATCAATGGGGGGGCTTCCCTGGTGGCGCAGTGGTTGAGAGTCTGCCTGCCAATGCAGGGGACATGGGTTCGAGCCCTGGTCTGGGAAGATCCCACATGCCACGGAGCAACTGGGCCCGTGAGCCACAATTGCTGAGCCTGTGCGTCTGGAGCCTGTGCTCCGCAACAAGAGAGGCCGCGATAGTGAGGGGCCTGTGCACCGCGATGAAGAGTGGCCCCCGCTTGCCACAGCTGGGGAAAGCCCTCGCACAGAAACGAAGACCCAACACAGCCATAAATAAATAAAATAAAATAAAAAATAATAATTTAAAAAAAATTATCAGTGGCTAAAATAAAGGGGGTGGCTGTACACCTAAATTATCTAATATTGAAAAATAACGGGCATCCTTTTCAATAAGACCATTATTAAAGATTAACCTCAGATTCCTGATCCCTTTGTAAATATTATGAAAGTCTAAAATAACAGTTTTCTATATTGTGGAGTCTTTAAAAAAAAAAAAAAAAAGAGTGAGACTATTAGGGAGAGGAATACCTAAATTTGGGAGCTTGTGCTGCCACTGACCAGCCTCTGCTTCATAATCTGGAAAACTGGGATAGTAATACTTAAATCTCAAGCTAATTATAAACAGAATTGGGAGTACAGAAATACACCCTTATATTTATAGTCAACTGATTGTTTTACCAAGACAGTGCCAAGACAGTTAGTGAAAGTATAGTCTTTTCATCAAATGCATATCCATATGCAAAATGATGAACTTAGACTCACCTCACACCATACACAAAAATCACCTCATGATTGTAGCCGTAAATGTAAAAGCTGAAACAATTTTTATGACACCATAACATAAAATCTTAGAGACTTTTTCTTAGACAAAGATTTCCTAGATAGGACTCCCAAAAAGAAAAAAAGAAAAAAAAAAGATAAATTGGCCCTCATCAAAGTTCAAAACTTTTGCACTTCGTAAGACATTATAAAGAAAATAAAAAGAAAAACAACAGAATGGGAGAAACATATCTGCAAAGCACAAATGTGGTAAAATCCCAGCATCCAGAATTTACAAAGAATACTTCTAACTCAGATATTGCAAATCAATCAAAAAAAGGGGGGGGGGGGTAAAGAGTATGAACAGATACTGTCCCAAGAGGATACGGTTGGCAAATAAGTACATGAAAAGATGTTCAACGCATTATTCATTAGGAAAATGCAAATTAAAATCATGACAAAATGCCATATTTCACTCACTAGAATGGCTAAAATAAATGACAGACAATAACAAACGTTGGTGAGGCTATGGAGAAACAGGAACCCTCATACATTGCTGGTGGAAATGTAAGAAGTTGCAGCCACTTTGGAAAACAGTTTGGGAGTTTCTCAAATGGTTAAACATAAAAATACCATATGACCCAGAAATTCCACTCCCAGGCATATATGCAAAAGAATTGAAAACATATGTCCACACAAAATATGCACATGGATGTTCATAGATGTTCATAGCAACATTATTTATAATAGCCCAAGGCTAAAAATAACCTATATGTTCATCAGCTGGTGAATGGATAGATAAAATAAGGTATATCCTATGTGAAATAATGTTCAGCAGTAAAAATGAAGGCATTACAGACACATGCTAAGGCATGGAAGAACCTCAAATGTTACATTAAATGACAGACACCACATATTGTATAGTTTCTTTACAGGAAATGTCTCAAAAAGCAAACTTAAAGAGATAGAAAGTAGACAGGGTCTGCCAGGGGCTAGGGGGTGTGAGTGGATTAGGATTAGCTGTACATGGGCAAAAGGCATCTTACTGGAGGGATGAAAGTGTTCTAAAATGAGTTTATCGTATTAATTGCCCCACTTGGTAAAGTAAGTGAAAATTAGTGCATTTTACATTGGAAATAGGTGAATTTTATGACATGTAAAAGATTTTTCAATAACGTTGATTAAAAAAAAAAAAACTAAAGAAAAATCCAAATGATCAGTCAGTTTTTACTCTTAGAAAACTGTTTTTGCTACATATGCGAGAGAGAGGGCTCTAAATAAGCAAATCTGAAAAACGACTCTGCTGCCTAAACAGCCCTTCTTCCCACTTCCCCTCCCAGGCTCACGACAGCACAGATGCTCAGCACAGGGCCCAGCTGGTGGAGTCCAATGTCGCTGGCTTTGCTGCTTGCCTGGGTGAGGACGCTGGCCTCAGCATGTTAGCAATCCTTATTTGCTGGCTCTAATAGATACATTTTGCCTCCAGCAAAAAAGTCTGCAAATAGTTAATAAGAATAATAAGCAGTAGCAGAGAATTAATGGCCTCTTTATTATGAGATGGAGTCCAGTGTTCAGTGTTCTTGAATAGGAAAACTGTTTTACAGGCAAAATTAACTGGAGAGACCTTATTTAGCCAATTTTAAGGTAATAGGTTTTGGCTCCTAAATGTTAGTAAATGCAGAAGGGAAGAGTCCAAGTAAGGTCTGAGCCACTTACCTGGCACTTCCTCAGTTATGAAGGGAAGATGAGGCTTGACTCCTCTGCAGCAGGTGGAAGGGTGACTACCTGCATCTCTTGCAAGAGGAAAACAAAGGAGAACAGTCTCTTGGGTGCACGTGAGCTTTATCATGGGTAACCTTTTGGCTTGTGCATTACTTCTGTTTTTTCCAGGGATGCCAAAACCAACAGGATGTCTATGTTATCACCATCTGGGGCCACACTATACTCATTTGGGTGAGAAGCTCTTGCCTATCTCACTGTCAACATGACTTGTGTTCATTAACGTATGTGTCAGACTGGGCCAGACCCCAGCTGGCCAGGTCTTGGGTGAATCAGATCCGGGGCTCCTTGTGGATGGTAGCTCTGGACACCTGGCTACCAGGGATCATCAATAGAGATGGAATAGTCCAATTGACAGGTATATTGGGTTGCACTATAAGAAATCAGCCTTTTGCCTGTCATATATTTATTTAAGCTGTTTAAAAACAAGCAAACAAACAAACAAAATGAACAACAACACAATGACAAAGCTCAGAGCAAAAGTTGTTGACATAATTGTAAGCAATTTCACAGTACTAGTGTCAGATTGCTAAAGCTGGCCAGGCAGGGTTGGGATCAATATACATAGGAAGAAGGGCCACCAAGATAAAGGGACCCATGATAGACCATCCTCACTCTACCCTTCAAAATTGTCATTATTCAGGCAGTATTCACATCCATGTCATAGGACAAGTCTTGTTGAAGAACTAAGGCAAGTTTTAACAACTGCACTACTTTAAAAACTTTAAAAACTTTTTTTTTATACCATCAACTTACTTTTTTTACTTCTTCAAAAATAAAATGATAATGTGCCAGGCACTGTGATGGGTTTGGCAAGGACGAGAAGGTGCTATCACAACCCTCTCAGGTCTTAGAGTGTCACGGGTAAAGGAGAGATGTGCAGAGGGTTTCAAGGGAGAATATGCAAAGGGCCTTCTGAATGGTTAAAGGGGTGGGAGTGTCAGGTAAACGGGACATACCAATTCATAAAACAGGTGCAGAAAGACTGCACAGAGGAGGTACTAACAGAGACGTACTTTAAAAAAATGATTAGAGGCATGAGAGGAAGTATTTTTCAGGGATTCTTCCAGAGGAAGAACACAGCACAAGCAAGCCCCAAAGACAGGAAAGCCAGAGGGCTTTAGGGACCAGTCAGAAGTCCAGATTGATTGGCATGCAATATACTTTTACAGGGGAGTGGAACAACTAGGTACAGAGCACTGTGGAGAGTCTGTGATGGTAGACAGAGTAGTCAATCAGGATATTCCTTTGGTTAAAGACCTTAGTATGGATAACATGAATGCACAATAGTATGGTTAATCTGGTGATCATGTACGGAATGGGTTTGAATGAGGAGAGTTGAAAGGCAGGGAGTTCAGTTGGAAAGTTATTGGTTCCTCAAAGGTCCTGCTGAAGGTATACCTGAACTGAAGGTATTCTGGAATGAGCCTGGAATCTGGGAGATCTCTTTAGAAGCTACTGCAATCTGGGTAAAAGATAATAACTTGACTTATGTTGGTTGTGCTAGAAAAAAGAGAACAGGGATGAAAATTTGGGAGGTAGGATACGCTGCCAACTAATGATGTCGATACTAATAACAGACACAGATCTGTGGCACAGATCAGGGGCCCTTCCTCACTTCTCCGTGTCGATCTGCTTTCCTCATTCCTCCCTTAAATGTCTCTTAGCTTCTAATGTATTCTTTTCTGAGCAAAATTGATAGCAAGCTTCCAGCCTCAAATCCTCTTCTCCTTGCCAAAGACTAGAAAATACAAAGGAAATCCTTTGGAACAAGCTTCAGGCAAACTGCCTATAACCTGAGGGGCAACCATCCTTAGCATCCTCAGTGTTTAGCACCTGGCCTGAGACCCAGTAAAGTTTCAATAAACATTTCTTGAATGAATGAATGAATGAAGACACGGTTTCTTTATACCTCAGTTCAACTCAAGGTGAATTAATTCTAGTGGTTCTATCTTCTTTAAAGGGTTCTATCAGGATTGAAATACCTCCCATCTCCCCATCCCTCTCCTCCTCCAAACACCACCACCACCTACTAAATTTGCTAGGCATTTTCTATGTTCTAGTCAATGCAATCAGCAGATGCATTCATCCCAAGGAACTATGTTTTCCTCTACTTCCACAGCTGTCTTTAATACGGCAGAGCTCAACACAGCCAGGGCAACTCACCTGGATAGTCTTCTCAGTGAAATTTTCGAGAAGGAAGAGAATTCATTATCTTGAGCTCCCTCTCACAAAGATTTCTTCCCTCAACAAAACTCAGCAATTAACCATATTTACCTCACCCTCAAGACAGCTGCCACTGCATTCCTTGAACTGCTTTTCTTTGGGGAGATGAGAATAATGGAACAAAGTGGCCAAGGATTCTGGGATGAAAACAGCATACTGGCATCAAGCCCCAGGGTTTTATAGAACCAAGTGGAAGGTGCCACAGAGGTGAGTGGCTTTTAAGGAAACTCACAGAGGTAATCAATTTGATCACACAGGCAGACACTGAGGTATTTGTCAAAATGTCAAGGTTATGGATAGTGCCAAAATATTTGCTTTTCAACGCATTAGTCTTTTTAAAAGCCTGTATCTAATGCGACATTGGACACAGTTCTGTTTTTTTCTTTTTTTTTTCCTTCCATCACAGTGTTCTGTTAGGAAGTACAATATGCTAGTTTTCTTTTGGGTCTGAATTTTATACATGGAGATTTCCTGCCATACAGAGGAAGAATAGACAGTTATTTGTGTGTGTGTGTGTGTGTTTGTTTATTTTTGAAAGGTTTGAGAAATATATAACAGTAAGTGACTATCAGGTCCATTCTTTCTCTGTGTTAAACCTAAAAGCCAGCTGGGAGGGGGATCTTTCAGGAGAATAGAAGACTTGGCACATGGCAGAGGCTTGGACCACAGCCCTAACACATGCCAAGCTACATCCCACACCTCCCGTTGATGTTACCCAAGACAGCCTCCTCCTTGTTCTCCTTCCGATACCCACAGAAAATGACTGAAGTCCCGCGACATGCCTGGTCGCCCCACAGAAGAGCTTGACCCTGTGTTACCAGGAGTGGCTTATTTAATGCCAAAAGATCTGCATGGTTGGTCACCCTAACTCAGAGATTATTTAATTTAAAATGGAAAAAGTAAAAATAGTCTACTCCTACTGAAACAACAGAGTATGCATAAACTACTGTAGCATTAAAATGATATTTTCTCATATAAGAAATAGTAAAGAGGAACAATCTGTTGCTCCTCGAGTGAATTATTGGGACAGCGAAAGAAATTTTTTTTTTTTTTTAAATACTATGTAGGACACATCTTAAAACAGACTGGTCAGCTGTAAAAAATGCTACATGAAAGACTCTCACATATACTGGACCATTAATAATTTTAGTTTCTATAGATTTCAAGGAAGATGTCTTATTTTCTTATGAGGAGGAGTGGTACTAGGTAGGTAATCTCTCTCCCAGCTTTCTGCTCTTTCGTGAATTTACTTTATTTCTGGCCAATAATAAAGAATTCTCCCTCAACCTCCCTCCTTCTCTACCCACATGTAGCTGGATCTGCCTATTCTGCCTTGGAATATTTGTCTTGTGTTAAGGATTGAAGGTCTTTTCAGCTAATAACATAAAAATAGTTCATATATGTCACTAGGGCTTTTTCCACAATGACTTGGACCTGAGTTTCTGTCCTAGTTTCTCATCAGCTGAGAACTTGGCTGGATGTATTTAAAATTGTCTCATTTTCTTTGTATGTAGGTAATTGTAACAATTACAATTACAACAGCAAATATTTAATACATGCTGGGTACTTTTAGAAGTGCTTTATGTGCATCAAACCATTTTGTCCACTCTGGAACTCCAAGGTAGGCATCATAGCTCTACTTTACAGGTGAGAAAATTGAGGCCCAGTGAGGTCAAATGATCTTCCTAAAGTTAGGATGAATTGAGATAAATGGAAAAGATTATCAGCGCTGATCGTGGGGACAGTGCTCAATAAATGTCCTCCCTCCCTCCTTCCTTCATCCTTCTCTTCTTCCCTAACTTCCAAATCCTTACAAATACTTCTCTACAAGCCTTAAAATCCACCATAGATATGAAGAATGAGGCAAAATGCACTACATTCAAAATTCTGTCACTTTTGCTAAAGACACAAAATATGCAATGAGAGTTAAAGATTGGTCATTTTACAACTGTGCAATGATTGTTTCGTTCTTACTCTGAGAGTCTAGCCAAGTGTCCTATCTGCATTGAAAAATATAGTATGTATGTTTGGTATAGCACGTATGCTCTGATATAAGAACATTGGCTGGGGTCAAGAAGCTGTGGAGCTCTGCAACTCTGCAGCTCTGATTTTGACAGACAGATCCCTGTTTGTTCCTTGGGCACAGTGCAATCATTTGGCCTCAGTTTACCTATCTATATAGTGGGATTTACAATAACTTTCATCTGACTCATGGTAAGGATAAAATTGTACGATGGATATGAAAGTAACTTCTAACTAGAAGCACCTTTTAACATAAAGCAACTGACCTCACAATCCTGAAGGAGGAACGTGTTCTCAAGCTGCACAGCTGCATCCACATCTGCTGGGGATGGGAAAATGCGGTGATAAAACTCTTTCACCAGTAGCAACTTTGTTCTGAGCACCAGCCAGTTAGAGTGGTCAAGCCAACTGAGATTTCTGGCCACACTTCTGGGGGTTATTTATACATCTCAACTCAGTTTGCAATCTCTACTGAGCCCGCTGGATAAACTGTGTTAGAGAGCCATTGGCTATTATTGGATTTAGCCCAAAAGGTAGGAACAGGAGACTACCTGGGATTTCTATGGACACTAGTCTTGCAGAGTAGTTTTCCTAAAAGGTACACAGCAGGGTAGTAACAGCTATACCATACCCATCTTAAACCACAGAATCTTCTTCTCTCTCTCTTTCTCTCTCTTTAGATGGTCTGTCTATGAGAGAGAGAGAGAGAGGAGAGAGAGAGAGAGAGAGAGAGAATAACTAAATGCATAAACCAGAGTACATGCTGGAGAGCCAAGACAAACTTTCTTACCACACTGAGCACAAGAATATAGAACCAGCTGAGGACGGAGACCAGATGAGATTCCAGTCTCAAGTTATCATGGCAGAAATAAAAAGAAAATAGCCATTAGTCTTCCAGAAGATAAAGTGCAGAGATTTGTTCAACTACAAAAGGTACAATTGATATTGACTATTATTTCCTTCTTCCCTCCCTCTGATATTCACGGAGCAAAAGTCTAATGCATCAGAAGCCCAATGGCAGATATATATATTTTTTAACATCTTTATTGAAGCATAAAGGTTTACAATGTTGTGTTAGTTTCAGCTGTATAACAAAGTGAATCAGCCATACATATACATATATCCCCATAACACCTCCCTCTTGCGTCTCCCTCCCACCCCTCCAGGTCGTCACAAAGCATGGAGATTATCTCCCTGTGCTATGCGGCTGCTTCCCACTAGCTATCTATTTTACATTTGGTAGTGTATTTATGTCAATGTTACTCTCTCACTTCGTCCCAGCTTACCCTTCCCCCTCGCCGTGTCCTCAAGCCCATTCTCTATGTCTGCGTCTTTATTCCTGCCCTGCTCCTAGGTTCTTCAGAACCTTTTTTTTTTTAGATTGCATACATATGTGTTAGCATACGGTATTTGTTTTTTCTCTTTCTGACTTACTTCACTCTGTATGACAGACTCTAGGTCCATCCACCTCACTACAAATAACTCAATTTCGTTTCTTTTTATGGCTGAGTAATATTCCATTGTATATATATGACACATCTTCTTTATCCATTCATCTGTCGATGGACACTTAGCTGGATTTCATGTCCTAGCTATTGTATATAGTGCTGCAATGAACATTGTGGTACATGACTTTTTTGAATTATGGTTTTCTTAGGGTATATGCCCAGTAGTGGGATTGCTGGGATATATGGTAGTTCTATTCTTAGTTTTTTAAGGAATCTCCATAATGTTTTCCATAGTTGCTGTATCAATTTAGATTCCCAACAATAATGCAAGAGGGTTCCCTTTTCTCCACACTTTCTTCAAAATGTATTGTTTGTAGACTTTTTGATGATGGCCATTCTGACAGGTGTGAGGTGATACCTCACTGTAATTTTGATTTGCATTTCTCTAATGATTAGTGACGTTGAGCATCCTTTCAAGTGTTTGTGGGCAATCTGTACATCTTCTTTGGAGAAATGTCTATTTAGGTCTTCTGCCCATTTTTGGATTGGGTTGTTTGTTTTTTTGATATTGAGCTGCATGAGCTGCTTGTATATTTTGGAGATTAATTCTTTGTCAGTTGCTTCATATGCAAATATTTTCTCCCATTCTGAGGGTTGTCTTTTTGTCTTGTTTATGGTTTCCTTTGCTGTGCAAAAGCTTTTAAGTTTAATTAGGTCCCATTTGTTTAGGTCCCTCTTTGTTTTAATTTTCATTACTCTAGGAGGTGGGTCAAAAAGGATCTTGCTGTGGTTTATGTCAGAGAGTGTTCTGTCTATGTTTTCATCTAAGAGTTTTATAATGTCTGGCCTTACATTTAGGTTTTTAATCCATTTTGAGTTTATTTTTGTGTATGGTGTTAGGGAGCGTTCTAATTTCATTTTTTTACATGTAACTGTCCAGTTTTCCCAGCACCACTTATTGAAGAGGCTATCTTTTCTCCACTGTATATTCTTGCCTCCTTTATCAAAGACAAGCTAACCACATGTGCGTGGGTTTATCTCTGGGCTTTCTATCCTGTTCCATTGATCTATATTTCTGTTTTTGTGCCAGTACCATACTGTCTTGATTACTGTAGCTTTGTAGTCTAGTCTGAAGTCTGGGAGCCTGATTCCTCCAGCTCCGTTTTTCTTTCTCAAGATTGCTTTGGGTATATGGTGTCTTTTGTGTTTCCATACAAATTGTGAAATTTTTTGTTCTAGTTCTGTGAAAAATGCCGTGGGTAGTTTGATAGGGTAGTTTGATAGTTTGCGTTGAATCTGTAGATTGCTTGGGTAATATAGTATTTTCACAATGTTGATTC
Organism: Eubalaena glacialis; assembly: GCF_028564815.1. Lineage (NCBI taxonomy): Eukaryota > Metazoa > Chordata > Mammalia > Artiodactyla > Balaenidae > Eubalaena > Eubalaena glacialis. The sequence goes on from NC_083725.1 coordinate 6,487,711, forward strand.
TTCCAATCCAAGAACATGGTATATCTCTCTCTCTGTTTGTGTCATCTTTGATTTCTTTCATCAGTGTCTTATAGTTTTCTGTGTAAACGTCTTTTGTCTCCTTAGGTAGGTTTATTCCTAGGTACTTTATTCTTTTTGTTGTAATGGTAGATGGGAGTGTTTCCTTACTTTCTCTTTCAGATTTTTCATCATTAGTGTATAAGAATGGAAGAGATTTTTGTGCATAAGTTTTGTGTCCTGTTACTTCACCAAATTCATTGATTAGCTCTAGTGGTTTTCTGGTAGCATCTTTAGAATTCTCTATGTATAGTATCATGTCATCTGCAAACAGTAACAGCTTTACTTCTTCTTCTCCAATTTGGATTCCTTTTATTTCTTTTTCTTCTCTGATTGCTGTGGCTACAACTTCCAAAAGTATGTTGAATAATAGTGGTGAGAGTGGGCAACCTTGTCTTGTTCCTGATCTTAGTGGAAATGGTTTCAGTTTTTCATCATTGAGAATGATGTTGGCTGTGGGTTTGTCATATATGGCCTTTATTGTGTTGAGGTAAGTTCCCTCTATGCCTAGTTTCTGGAGAATTTTTATCACAAATGTGTGTTGAATTTTGTCAAAATCTTTTTCTGCATCTATTGAGATTATCATATGGTTTTTATCCTTCAGTTTGTTAATATGGTGTATCACATTGATTGATTTGCGTATATTGAAGAATCCTTGCATTTCTGCGATAAACCCCACTTGATCCTGGTGTACAACCCTTTAAATGTGCTGTTGGATTCTGTTTGATAGTATTTTGTTGAGGATTTCTGCATCTATGTTTAACAGTGATATTGGCCTGTAGTTTTCTTTTTCTGTGACATATTTGTCTGGTTTTGTTATCAGGGTGATGGTGGCCTTGTAGAATGAGTTTGGGAGTGTTCCTCTATCTGCTATATTTTGGAAGAGTTTGAGAAGGATAGGTGTTACCTCTTCTCTAAATGTTTGATAGAATTCGCCTGTGAAGCCATCTGGTCCTGGGCATTTCTTTGTTGGAAGATTTTTAATCACAGTTTCAATTTCAGAGCTTGTGATTGGTGTGTTCATATTCTCAATTTCTTCCTGGTTCATTTTCCGAAGGTTGTGCTTTTCTAAGAATTTGTCCGTTTCTCCCAGGTTCTCCATTTTATTGGCATATAGTTACTTGTAGTAATGTCTCATGATCCTTTGTATTTCTGCAGTGTCAGTTCTTACTTCTCCTTTTTCATTTCTAATTCTGTTGATTTGAATCTTCTCCCTTTTCTTCTTGATGTGTCTGGCTAATGTTTTATCAACTTTGTTTATCTTCTCAAAGAACCAGCTTTTAGTTTTATTGATCTTTGCTATCATTTCCTTCATTTCTTTTTCATTTATTTCTGATCTGATTTTTATGATTTCTTTCCTTCCGCTAACTTTGGGTTTTTCTGTTCTTCTTACTCTAAATGCTTTAAGTGTAAGGTTAGGTTGTTTATTTGAGATGTTTCTTGTGTCTTGAGGTAGGTTTGCATTACTATAATCTTCTCTCTTAAAACTGCTTTTGCTGCATCCCAGAGGCTTTGGGTCATCGTGTTTTCATTGTCACCTTTTTTCTAGGTATTTTTTGATTTCCTCTTTGATTTCTTCAGTGATCTCTTGGATATTTAGTAGTGTATTGTTTAGCCTCCATGTGTTTGTATTTTTTACAGTTTTTTTACTGTAATTGATATATAGTCTCATAGTGTTGTGGTTGGAGAAAAATACTTGATACAATTTCAATTTTCTTAAATTTACCAAGGCTTGATTTGTGACCCAAGATATGATCTATCCTGGAGAATGTTCCATGAGCACTTGAGAAGAAAGTGTATTCTGTTGTTTTTGGATGGAATGTCCTATAAATATCAATTAAGTCTATCTTGTTTAATGTAACATTTAAAACTTGTGTTTCCTTATTTATTTTCATTTTGGATGATCTGTCCATTGGTGAAAGTGGGGTGTTAAAGTCCCCTACTATGATTGTGTTACTGTCGATTTCCCCTTTTATGACTGTTAGCATTTGCCTTATGTATTGTGGTGCTCCTATGTTGGGTGCATAAATATTTACAACTGTTATATCTTCTTCTTGGTTTGATCCCTTGATCATTATGTAGTGTCCTTCTTTGTCTCTTGTAATCATCTTTATTTTAGAGTCTATTTTGTCTGATATGAGAATTGCTACTCTGGCTTTTTTTCATTTCCATTTGCATGGAGTATCTTTTTCCATCCCCTCACTTTCAGTCTGTATGTGTCCCTAGGTCTGAAGTGGGTCTCTTGTAGACAGCCTATATATGGGTCTTGTTTTTGTATCTATTCAGCCAGTCTATGTCTTTTGGTTGTAGTATTTAATCCATTTACATTTAAGGTAGTTATTGATATGTATGTTCCTATTGCCATTTTCTTAATTGTTTTGGGTTTGTTATTGTAGGTCTTTTCCTTCTGTGGTGTTTCCTGCCTAGAGCAGTTCATTTACATTTGTTGTAAATTGGTTTAGTGCTGCTGAATTCTCTTAGCTTTTGCTTGTCTGTAAAGGTGTTAATTACTCATTCAAATTTGAATGAGATTCTTGCTTGGTAGAGTAATCTTGGTTGTATGTTTTTCCTTTTCATCACTTTAAATATGTCCTGCCACTCCCTTCTGGCTTGGAGTGTTTCTGCTGAAAGATCAGCTGTTAACCTTATGGGGATTCCCTTGTATGAAATTTGTTGCTTTTCCCTTGCTGCTTTTAGTATTTTCCTTTGTATTTAATTTTTGATAGTTTGATTAATATATGTTTTGACATGGTCCTCCTTGGATTTCTCCTGTATGGGACTTTCTGTGCTTCCTGAACTTGATTGACTCTTTCCTTTCCCATATTAGGGAAGTTTTCAACTGTAATCTCTTCAAATATTTTCTCAGTCCTTTTCTTTTCCTCTTCTTCTTCTGGGACCCCTATAATTTGAATGTTACTGTGTTTAATGATGTCCCAGAAGTCTCTCAGACTGTCCTCAATTGTGTTTATTCTTTTTTCTTTATTCTGCTCTATGGTAGTTATTTCCACTATGTTATCTTCCAGGTCACTTATATGTTCTTCTGCCTCAGTTATTCTTCTATTGATTCCTTCTAGAGAATTTTAAATTTCATTTATTTTGTTGCTCATCATTTTTTGTTTGCTCTTTAGTTCTTCTAGGTCCTTGTTAAACGTTTCTTGTTTTCTCCATTCTATTTCCAAGATTTTGGGTCATCTTTATTATCATTACTCTGAATTCTCTTTCAGGTAGACTGCCTATTTCGTCTTCATTTGTTTGGTGTGGGGGGTTTTTACTTTGCTCCTTCATCTGTTACGTATTTCTCTGTCTTCTCACTTTGCTTAACTTACTGTGTTTGGGGTCTCCTTTTCACAGGCTGCAGGTTCGTAGTTCCCATTGTTTTTGGTGTCTGCCCCCAGTGGGTAAGGTTCTTTCAGTGGTTTGTGTAGGCTTACTGGTGGAGGGGACTTTTTCTTGTGTTCTGGTGGATGAGGCTGGATCTTGTCTTTCTGATGGGCAGGACCATGTCTGGTGGTGTGTTTTTGTGTGTCTGTGGACTTATTATCATTTTAGGCAGCCTCTCTGCTAATGGGTGGGGTTGTGTTCCTGGCTTGCTAGTTGTTTGGCATGGGGTGTCCAGCACTGGAGCTTGCTGGTCATTGAGTGGAGTTGGGCCTTAGCATTGAGATGGAGATCTCTGGGAGAGCTCTCACCAATTGATATCATGTGGGTCCATAGGTTTCTGGTGGTCCAACATCTTGAACCCAGCTCTCCCACCTCAGAGGCTCAGACCTGACACTCGGCCTGAGCACCAAGACCCTGTCAGCCACACGGCTCAGAAGAAAATGGAGAAAAAAAAAGAAATAAAATAAAATTAGGTTATTAAGGTAAAAAAAAATTATTAAAATAAAAAAATTTTTAAGTAATAAAAAATAGAAGAGAGCAACCAAACTAATAAACAAATCCACCAATTGTAACAAGTGCTAAAAACTATACTAAGATAAACATAAAAATCAGAAACTAGTCAGTCACAGACTGCAAACCCCAAGTCTACTTTTGCTCCCAGAGTTCACCATAATGCAAATATTTTGAAAGGTAGTCTCATTCAGGTCAGACAAACCCAGCTTCCTTATGATCACCATATTGTTTTTTGTAATATTAACATGGAATTGCATCAATCCACTCAAATCCTCTCCCAGGTCTCCCTCCAGAACCTGAGTGCCAGTTTGCAGGACAGTCAGCTGACAGGGTTTACTTGTAGACTGAGACCAATGAACAAAGCAAAGCCCCCCATAGGCTCCTCATCATCATTCTTCTCTAGGAATCTAGGAACTATTCATAATAGACTTGTCTGGTCCCTGTTGTAAGCTTAAGGTACTTATGCAAATTAGCAACAGATTGAAAACCACCTTGGTACTGGTCAGTAGAATTTCTTAAGGTAACATATATCATTTAGCCATTGTTCTGGCTATTCTGTATGTGCCATAAAAGAAGCATCTACCACATGCCCAGAATTCATGGATTGAATTCTAAATAGTTTGCTTTAACTCCTCTAGACTCCACTGTCACATTCACTCTATTTTTCCTGAATCTTGTGGCTGCCAACCTCCCTGTCTATCTGACACTTACTTTCCATGCTGATCCTTCCAACTACTCCTTTACCTGTTCTCCTTTGATCTTGCTCACTATTAATCATCTTTCAGGAATATTCTTTCCTGCTTGGCCTTGTTCTCCAGATGTCCTTGTCCAGATGTAGCCCCTGTGTATCACACTCAAACCCACATGCCCCCATTTAATTGGACTGGATAATGTGAGAAGGGATCTGAACAAAGCTTATCATTAAGTAACAAACTTATTGTGCATCTATCACATCCAAAGTACTCCCTCAGATAGTCTGGGGTTACTGAAAGTCATAAAATTAGACCCCTGGTACTTTTAAAGAGATGCCCAAATCTATCTGGCAAGGAAATGTCATCCCCAAAATTTCTTTCATCAGTATTTTTTTCCTTTATAACACCTGTAACATATAACATGATGCCTTCCTTCAATCCACCATCTAGATTTTGAGAGAAAAGGAGTATTGGAAAACAATCCAGTACTAAACAACAACAAAGACCACAAGGTAGGAGATGTCCCAGGAGAGGATGTGACTAATTGCTAACTGAGAAAATCATTGAAGTTGGTGAGGTTGGGAGTGGGGAGGTCACTGTGTACGTGAAGCCTTCATGGCAGGGAGACAAGGGGAGTAGCCTTTCTAGCAGAACTGCACTAGGAGTCAAAGGTGGAATTATATCAAAAAGAGAACAAAAACCCTGACAGAGGGGGTTAGCTTAGTCGATACCTGGGAAGTCAATATCTGGGTACCAGTTCTGTAGAGGAAATTTAAGATATTAAGACTGAAGTAAAATTGAATTGACTTATATCTTTGCTTTTTTTCATTTAAAAAAAAAAAAAAAAAGTGAAAGCAAGCAAACAAAAATCCCCAGAAAATCCTTTAGAGTCTAGGAACTTAAGTCTTATTTTAAGCTCTTCCAACCAGGGCATAAGAAATCACTGTTTGTGCCAAAGGCCTTTGGAATGACTTAAGTTTGGGTTTTATATTACCAAGTAAGACTTCACAGATGAAGAGCAGCAAAGTTCCATCCCTGGAAACAGGGACGCTCTACTCAAGCACAACTGAATTGCAGCCAGAATGATGCTTAGTCTAGTCAAGATTTCCTTCTCTTCTGCAGCCCATAACTCTGATCTCACTGACTGGATGCCTTTGAAGCCTAACTCTGCCTTTGATCCACTCTGACTCATTATTAGCTCAAGTTATTTGATCTCTTACAGGTCATAAATATTCTCATATTGAGATTTCCCAAAGAGCCACTTACCTAACATGAGCCGGAAATAGCCCTTCCTAGAAGATGCCTTTGCCCCTGGTCATCTGAGACCCATCCTCTACTGACTTGTTAAGATGATCTTGGGCCTTCTGCCTACTGGTGTTAATAAAATGACAGCAAGTTCAGGCTGGAGGTGGTGATGCTTTTAGTAGTCGAGCACAATTATGTTCTGCTCTCCTGCTTTTAAAGGCAGAATTTGCGTTGCTGATAGATCTGGGAGATGCTCTACCAATTAGCCCATGGTTTAAAAGCAGTGGGGTTTAACAATATAAGCAGCACAACATGTAATGCAAATAAGACTAAGCATGGCTGTGATAAATGTGTCTTATCCAGGGTAGTGCCAGCAACATGATCTGAACTCACAAATTCTGCTATTGGGTAGCAACAGAAATCCACAGGGGTGTGTTATCGGCAGCAAACGGCAGGGGGAACCTGTAAAGGAGGAGGTTTTCTCTAAATCATGGCAGAGGTAAATAAATATCCTCAGAATCTAGATGATCATCTTTTCAGAAGGTGGCCCATGGGGACAGATTTATTCACCCTGCACTGAAAGCCACCAGAACTAGATGAACCCCAATCTGTGACCATTTTTCACAAGGCGGGCCAAGGGTAGGATAATGCTATCCCTTAGATTTCCAAGAGGACATCGTTTTGTTTTCTTTTATTCCTTCATATAAAGTTGAGACATTACACTTATATCTTAAAGCACTGTAATTATTATAGATTTTCATTAAAATAAAGTCATAAATCAGTGGGAGAAAAAGCCTTTGTCAGATCTTGTGTCCCAATTTTTGGTGTAGGAAATTTATGGTCACCATAAGCTAGAAAGCTCATGCAGTGACAAGGTCTGCCTGGGTGAATTAAGAGTTCCTACCTACGGTTTTTTTTGCTTTCTGGCAAGAAACAAGGAATAAAAGAAAAAGACAATGGAATTGTATGTTAACTGACTTCTGCTCTTCTTGTTCTGCCATAATATGCGTAACAAAAATAATTATAATAACGTGACTTTAATTTTATATTCCACTTCACAATTTACAAATTGTTTTGTGTGTATTAGTATGACACTCCTAATAGGAGGATGGTCTTTATTTTTTCCATATCACAGATAAGGAAATTATGGATAGAGAAGAACAGAATTGTGCAAGGGTGAGTAAATAATTGACGTGAATGAGCTGCCAGGTCATGTATCTGCCCAAGAGATATTCTGCTCTGTTTACTCTCCCCTACTGTTATAGGTGCCTCAGAGTCTCGCTGATATCCAAGGAGCACTGGAGAAATAATGGGATAACAAGGAAAAAATGTAGCTACTGTGCAAAGCTCCAAGGAGCAATTTGCTTTGAATAGTAAGAATAGTTACAAGACTGATTTTTAGGAATAAAGAGACCTCAAACCTAACCAAAGGAAAATCACACTTACCTAGATTAAGACACTGTGTACTTTTTTGATGCACTTCTCACCGTTGAAAATTTAGATTTAATTGTGTGTGATCATTTAATTAAGTCTTCTCTCACTAGCCTGAAACTTCCATTAAAACAGAGATTTTATTTGCTTTTCTGCTCACCATTTTATCTCACGTCGAGCACAGTGTGTGGCACTCAATACGTATTAATTGAATGGTTGAATAAATGGACTAATGAGAGGACAAAGACCCTAAAGAAGGATAGAAAAAGATGACTTTCAATTCGAAATGAGGAATTTCATATAAAATATGAGAAGAATTAGAAGGGGCAGTCTGATCAACACAACACACTTTTTTGATTCTATGTTTTGGGATATCAAGGTAGCCTTAATTTCAGCTGCTGGTACCTTATTATGGGAGAGCAAAAAAAGTCAACTCTGTTTCGAGTGAAAGAGAAAGAAAGATTGGGAGGAATAGTTGCCTGATTGAACAAAAATAAAATTATCAGCGTACTGGGATAGCCACAGTTAGGAGAATATTTCTTCCCAGAATGTGCAGTTGGAAATAGCCATTGTAATCATTGCGTCTAAGAGAGATAACTCTTAAGTCCAGTGTTAGCGTGGTGTGCAGGGTATATGATGCACCTTGGGTGGAAGTTCCTTTGCTTTCTGACTATACCCACTTAAAGATGGATAGCCAGCTTTGGTGGAAGAACTGTCTATAGAATGTACAGAGATAGGCAAATCTGAGTCATTGGATTGGGGCTTAAACCTCAATCCTGGCCTTCTTAATGGTAAACGTAAAAAGTTGAACCAAATGGCTTTGGTTCCAAGTTCAGCTTCTGTGTTTTTCTCTTCCCTGTTTCCCGTGTCTTACTTGCAGTCTCAGAAAAGTCATTGTGAGGTCAAGTTGACATATGCAGCATCTTAAAACACTAAATGGCCTGTAATGAGGGTAATGGTTGCCATGCACTCAGTACCACTGACTTCTTGTAAAAGAATATTAGTTGCTAAGAGCAATAGAACACTCCTGGAAGTCTTCAGATGTGTTGCTACTGAATATAAAATTTCTAATCTGGTGCTTTTAAGTCAGGTAGAATTTTTGCTTCAGTAAGAAATACACTATTTATATATAAGCTCATAATTTACTGATAGATCTTTGTGCTTTTAACTTTTAACAACATGTTGGGTAATGGGGTTGATTTTCCAATCTCCCATTGACTGGTAATGTAAGAAATGTCTTATTGACACTTGTCTCCAGCTTTCCGCATATGTTAATACTAACCAGGAAAAAAGTGGCACATTAGTTAAACATTAGATAGAGTCTTAAAAGCCAAGTTCTCTTCATCCTCAGTGACCTATTTCTCCTACTGTGGTGCACTGTCCTGTTGCCCTTCTCTGTGCTGTTCCTTCATTTCTTTCCTGTCATAGGACTCATTGTCCCAAGTCTCCATTTCAAAGCCTCAAAATGCTTAATATAGGCTGAATACATAGTAGGTGCTCCAAATAAATTTGCTGAGTAATTCAATTAAGAGAAGAGGCAGACTCTCAAAGCCATTCAGAGTTACACTCTTCCTTGGATAAATTTGCTAACATGAAAAAGTGTGTCATGAGTTAAGATACTAGATGCAACTCTACCTCCAGAATTTAACAGAGCTCAAATAATGTCGTTGTTACTAGATTGATCCTAATAGGTGTCCCATCCATATCTGGATGCCAAATTCTGTTTATTTAAGTCTTCCTCAAAGGCAGGTTCTAAGCCTTTATCCCTGTTTAAAAAACATTTTGAGATCTCCCTGAAAGTCATTAAGGAATGAAATGTTAGTTATAGTTGGGAGCTGGGAGTCAAGTTCATCAAACATCACTAGGGAAAACTCTCCAGCTAATTGGACTTTGCTTGTTTTCAGACACCTGCCAGAATTTTTTTCACATCCATAGGTTATTAACTACATTATAATTTGGGGGGTTTGCTTTTATCTTTCTTTCCAGAAGTTTCCAGAAAACATCCCTTGCATCAGCCCATTCATACTTTAAGTGCCTCCACAAAACATGATGAGGTGGGAGTGAATGAGGATTTGGAGAGGCCATTTTGAATTGGGGCTTCTATGAAAAGGTTTTCTTCATGTAATGAATGCTGGTAAAGCTAGAACTAGAACCCAGATCGGCTGTTCACTAAGTGATGATAGGGAATCTCCTGACTGATGTTATTGTTTCAATTTATAGGCAATAAGAGTCAAAGGGCAGCATGAAGGTATCTGTACAATGCCATGGTGCGAATTGAGCTCAGTCTGATAATCAACTCAAGAATAAAGAAGGCTAATTTTGCATGTTCCAGACTCTAGCTGATCTCTAGCCCTGTGGATACTAGAGCAAACTTTTTGATATCACCTGTTGGTCACCCTTTGCCTCATTAAATGACTGTGGATTAATGAGCACGTAGAATCAGGAAACAGTTCCATCCGAGGGAAGGCAAATTGAAGTCCAACTTCAAAGCAACACACCTGACCTCATATAAAAGTGTTCTAGTTTATTACTTTGCACGACTGTGTGTTTCAATTTATTACACTGATGACTTACCTTGTACTATTCTGTGTTCAATTATGTATTTCCTGTTCTCATAACAGAGCTTCAAACGACTGCAAAAATATATTCATTTAATGCTTTTTTTGCTCTTTTAAAATTTTTATCACTCAGAAAGGAGGAAGAAAATGGTTTGAGCATTAGCACTGGGTATAAACTCAGATTGATTTCATGTACTTAAATTACTCTGATAATTGGAGCAAAGAAACTCTTTCACCTGAAATAACTGAATAGTAGCTAGAAAAATATATTTTGGGGTCTTAACTATTCAGATATTTTGCATATACTAGCACATCCAATATGTAACTCAATACAAAGAAATCAGAATAATGTAAAAACTCTTGGGGGTCCAAAGAGACCAAGTGTACCAGGTAGTGTTTTGGGAAAAGATGGGGGCCATAATCTGAGAGACATGTTTTAGTGGAGAGTCTTCCATTTACTAAGTTTGTGATTTGGGAGAGTTTTATTTGTGGGAAAAAAGTTATCTGTAGTTATGCCTCATTATTAAATGATATGGCTATTTTTTATATTAAAAGACAAAATTAATCTAAGCTAAAATAATAAGATATATACAATGAACAACGTATAAGTCAGTGTTCTCTCTTACTCCATAGAGAAAGAAGGATAATGAAGATGCTCTAGCCACTGTCTTATCTTAAATAGGTTCGTCAGTGGGTTATGACTTAAGGAACAAAGAATACAGCACTTGTACCGTCACTATACCTCTCTTTTCTGATGTTTAAAATGTATCTATTGAGCAAAACAATGAACGAAGGCTTAAATGCTGATACCTCTGAGAGAGGTAACCCAGTTACATTCATCCTAAAGGATAAATGAATGATTTCAATGCCTATCCTGAAGAACAATACAAATGTCAATGGATTCTCAGGTAAGAGGCAGTATAAATTGTCATGCAGGAGAAAAAGAAAATGGCATAAACCAAATGGGAGACCTAGATAGGTAGAGAAGAAAACATTCTTCGCAGTTTGAATGTGCACCAGGCCTGATGACGGGTAGAAGGATCAGATGAGCTTCTCTTATTTTTATCATCAAAGAATGTGATAGATTCATTTGTCATTCAGATTCCTTGCTTAGCTTTTATGCACTTATAGTGTGAAGAACAAGTTCATTTTGACCAGTTATACCTCAGGTGCCAGGACAATGTCAGGTGAGAAAATAAAAAAGAATCAAATACCATGTAACAGAACAACTGGTACCCAGTTGATTAGAACCACTGTCTAATTAGCTATTCCACTTTCCTTTCCCCATAAATGAGCAAGCAGAGACTGTAAGTGAATTTGGGGATCTCTGTAATCTGAGGTTTAGAGCCATTGACTGAACCCACAGAAGGACTAAAAAGTAAAAGAAGTTTCTCCTTTCTGAAATCATGCTATTCCTCTGCCCATAATCTTCTGCTTTTGCCAAGGCTGGACAGTGCTTGCACCTAGACATTAGGCATCTTTTCTACCGATTGCTTCTAGTATCTGCACACTCCAGGTATAACCATTTGTCTTTTAGAATGCTGTTAAATTCTTTCCCCAAACCTCATAATAAAATAATTTTTATCCTTATTAATCAAAAAAGCATGCAATTCAGCATTTTTGACTTGGAAAAAAAAGTATTGTCACTATGAGAAACTCATAGTATTATGACTCATTACTAGAAACATTCATTCAAAGCAACAAGTTGAATATGACAAATATTGGACAAGCATCTCTTTGTTTAGGTTACACAATGGATCTGTTTGTTCTCCTGACTAATTCTTTTTACCAATTTAATTCAATTTGGAAGTAGTAAATCTCATGGGCTGTATGGTGTCTTACTATATCCTGAAATTCACTTAATGTTGTTTTCTTCACTCACTGCATTCACCTGATAAGCATTATGAATTCTTAAAACATTGCTAGGCACTGTGCTAGATGCTAGGAATACAAAAATTAAAGGGAGGGCTTGCTGACCATGTCTTCTGCTAGTGAAGGGCTTCTGGGGATTGCAATCATCCTCTAACCCTCCCTTGCTCCGCTCTTCCTAAGACTTCGTGAGGATCAAGACTTGGAGTTTCTGGATTACTTCATTTCCCAAAACCATTGAAACAAATACAAAGCATCACCTTATCCAGAGCATTCCCTTTAAGCTATTTTGCATTTCATCCAGCACCAAACTCAATTTCTAGTTCACCCTGACTTTAAGTAACTATTTCTGATTTAAATTCTTCTTATTCTGATCCCCCTTTTTCAACATCACAGAGCTGGGCTTCAGCATCATCCAGCTGTGCCTCTATTTTGCCACCTCCTTGAGGTGAAACCCTTTCAGTGGTGTGCAAATAAGGAAACCTCCCTGAAAGGCAAAAGCAGGATCTGGAGCTGCCTTTGCTGAAAAACTCTCATTATACAGGTATCAGATATTTTGAAATATAAAGCAGCGTTTCAGGCTGCAGTTGAAAAACATAGCATTCTAAGATTTGTCTTGAATGCTTCCTTTTAAAGATGCTTAATGAATTCCTGAGTTTAAAGGAAGTCAGAGGAGAAAAGTATCCTCCTTACTTTTCCTTTATTCCCTTAGGAAATTAATGCACGTTATGATTTATGAAGGCCACTCCGGAGCCTGGTGTATCTAAGATCCCATTTGCCAGGCACATCTTGCAGTGGTTCATTCCTAGAACTGTCTTCAGGGGTGGATAGTGTACCAGGCGTTCTCCCACAAGGGCACAGCCAAATTTGATTAATTCAAGGAGAGCTGATTTATAAAAAGATTAATCAGAAAGGAGCAGATGGGTAGATGGGTGTTAGGGAACCACAGGGATGGTGTAACCCAGCAGGACCCCATGGGGCCTTCCCAGGACAGGCCTTCCCCCACACCCTCTGCTTTGGCTTCCTCTCTGAAGTACCTAGATAACAGTATTTGATGCACATTTCCTGAGTTGTTTTGCAGATGTAAACCCCACCACCACCACCAAATAGAAGAACTACTTGATGACCATGAACACATAGCCCCAGGCCTCCTGGAGCCTAAGGACTGATAAATGAACTCTTGTGACACCACCCTGCTGCCTCACCATCAGCCAACCAGAGAACTGTGCACAAGCTGATCACATACCCTGCGACCCCCAACCCCCCAGACCCCCCACTCCCACATCCCCCGGTCCTGGCCTTTAAAAATGCTTTGCCAAACTCTTTGGGAGCTCGAGGCTTTTCAGGGCATGAACCACCTCGTCTTGCGTGGCCTTGCAACAAACGTTTCTCTGCTCCAGACTCCAACGTTTCGGTTTGTTTGGCCTCACTGTGCGTGGGGCACACGAACTTGTGTTAACAATGGTTAACCAGAACCTGGAAGAAGAAAAAGTCCTGGAAGCAAGCTACCTTGCTAGAACGGTGGAATGACATCTGGGGGATAGAGTTAGTGTGAGGCCACCTCGAGGGAAGGAGCAGAGGAGTAAGTACTGCCTCCCTCCATCTCTGGCTGGAGTTCCCCTTGGGCTGAAGTCAGCTGGAAGCCATAAGACTCAAGAGTCCATCCAAGATTTCCTAAGGTCACACTCCTGGGGCAGAGAGTGGGGTGGAGACAGGTGGAGACTGGACCCAGAGGGGCAACTGGAAAAATCTGATACAAGCAGGGAGCATGCCATCTCTCTGTCACCTGCTCGGTAGCTTCCAACTTGTCTCCCTGCTTTAGAGCAAACATGGATCCTGGTTTGCTCAGGACAATGTCTGTTATGTCTGTCCTGCTTGTCTATGAATTGTGTCAATTTTCACTCTCAAAGAGTGCTCTGGTTTAGATAAAGTATATGGTCATCCTACGCTGCTTCAGCTTTTCACTGCATCAGGTCCGTTCTCCAATAGCCACCAGAGTGACTCTAAAGCAGAGAACTGGATTATGTACATCATATGCTCAAAACGCCCACATCGTTCACAAAATTATCACAAATCCTCACCTCAGCCCACAAGCCACAAATGCTCCGCCTTCAGTCTGTCCCTCTGAACTCAACTTCTTCCACTCTTCCCGGCCCCGACAGCTTCCTTGCTCTCCTTCCGCAAGCAGGCCAATCCCACCCCCACACAGGCCCTTTGCACTTGCTATTCTCTCTGTTGAGAAAGCTCTTCTCCAAGATATTCTCCTAACTTGCTCTCTCTTTTTTTCCTGTCTATCTTTAATGAAAAAAAAAAAAAAATCACCCATCAAATGAACTCTGCCTTTACCACCAATTCTAACTAAACCCCCTCCCATAGTCAAACCCTTCCTCTCATCCTGCTTTATTATTCTTCTTGACACTTCACATCATCTGTATATTCATTTGTTTATTGTCTGTCTTCCTCCACTAGAGGAGAAGTTCTCTGAAAACAGAGATTTTTCTGTTATGGCAATTACTGTATTCCTTGAGTTTAGTAGAGTTTCTAGCATATATTATATGCTCAGTAAAGATGCCTTGGACAAATAAAAAATACATGAAGATTTTCGGTACAGAAGATAGAGTTGGGCTTCAATCCGTGGGTAACAGGATGGTTTGAGTATCATTAAACTAGTTAACAAATGAAAGAATATATGTGATATAAATTCTCAGACATAATGGACAATAAGGGTGATTATCAATATTGTTCTTGTAACTATCATCGGCACACACAGTGAATGGAGAGACTAAATTATATCTGAAGGTTCTTTTGTTCATATGTATCATTAGTTAAAAATCGCTGTATTTTTGCACTTATTTTTCTTAAATTTACTGAGGATGTTTTGAAAAGGAACACTTCCACTACATAAATAAGCACTTTATTCACTAAAATATTCATGAGTCACGCTGAGAAGTCAAGATTTTATGTTTGGTTAATTCAGCCCCAAAGAGGTTAAGTGAATTACATCAAAGCACACACCAAACAAATGATAAATGTAGCAGTAAAACATAAAAGAAAAGGACCATGTTTCAAAAAAGAAAACTGCTGAAGTTTGAAACGAGAGAAAGATTTGCTTGAAGCAAATTCTCATGGGAGTTGACCCCACTAGAATGACTGGCAGATTTGCACTGTCTCAGAAACCCTACTGTCCAGGAAAAGATTCTTCCTCTTTTATCCAGCCAACCAAAAGGTGGCAGACCATATAGTATAACATTCTACCTGCCCTGGCATTGAGAATAAAGTAGTATTACCTTCATATTGTTCACATTGTCTTTGACAACCTGAGACATTTCATACACTCAGAGAAAATTTTGAAACTAAAGCTATGATTTAGCTTATGAGAAGACAGGAATCTATTTTCTTATCATTATTATCACCCAACACTTTGGTTGCCCTATATCCTTGTCCTCAGTCTTAAAAAAAGTCATAATCTGAAAGGACTGAATGGATAAAAGGAAAGAACATCTGAGCAAAGAGAACTCCAGGTCCCACTTAAGTCTCACAAGTGTGCTTTTCACCATTTGTATGGATGAATATTCTGAAATCCAGCTCAGTTACATAACTTGCCCACAATAACCTAATAATCCTGGTATTTGATAGGGCCAAGAGGGTTTTAACCCATATCTGTCTATCTCTAAAAGCCATGACCTTTTCCTTAGACTGTGCAGCCTTTTCACATCCAGACTTATAGAACTAAGGACATTTTATTGCTGGGGTTGAAGCCAAGTTCATGCACAGGCCCTACCAGCTCAGGGATCTAAAGAAATCTGAGAGAATCAAAGTTAACTCAATCGAATTTAAAACCAATTTGTTTTCATTCTCTTGAGGAAGAAAGGTGTCAGCTCTTACCATTCCTACCATCAGACTTTATCACTTTCAAAGGGCTATAACTTGTTCTATACTCACTGAATTCTTGAATCCTTAGATTTTCATTCTGAACCCCTAATGGGCGCTCAGCACCCCTATGTGCTGTGAGAGCACATTGGTAGGAATAATCTCTTTATATAAACTTTATTTAGGTTTACCTTTCTAAAGCAAGATTATGTGAAAAGGATGTTTATTAATGAACTTCTCATTTTATTAAATAAGTTTAATAATGTTTCATACTTTGAAAGGATTCTTGAGCATAACACCTTTGTCTAAAGATCAGCTTTAAGTTGCGAGAGTCACCTTTTCTTCCCCAGCATCAAACTTATGATTTACCTTTAACAGCAACAACAACAACAAAAGACAATATTCGTATGTTTTTCAAGAACATACTAAGTTTAACAAGTATTTATTACTACCAAGGACTATGAACTCACTGGATTGCAGCAGGGAGATTGTGATATAACCCTTAACCTTTAGGGACTTTTGATTTCTTATGAGAGCTAGGAAATACATGCACATATGATAACATTCTGTTTTTAAAAAGCTGCTGGAATGTCCAAAGAACTCACGGCACAGTAAGCTCTTTAAAATTTCAGAAGAAGACCTGTGGGTGAGAGATAGCAGGAAACACCTGCCAGAACCTGGCTAGACAATAAAAGAGAGGAAGAGTTTGGTTTTCCTGGGACCTCAGAAATATCTTGGGAAGAGACCTTCAACATGGTGGAGGAGTAAGACGTGGAGATCACCTTCCTCCCCACAAATACATCAGAAATACATCTACATGTGGACAAACTCCTACAGAACAACTACTGAACGCTGGCAGAAGACCTCAGACCTCCCAAAAGGCAAGAAAATCCCCATGTACCTGGGTAGGACAAAAGAAAAAAGGAAAAACAGAGATAAAAGAATAGGGACGGGACCTGCACATCTGGGAGGGAGCCATGAAGGCGGAAAAGTTTCCACACACTAGGAAGCCCCTTCACTGGCAGAGACAGGGGGTGGCGGGGGGGAGCTTCAGAGCCACGGAGGAGAGCGCAGCCACAGGGGTGCAGAGGGCAAAGCGGACAGATTCCCACACAGAGGATTAGTGTCGATCAGCACTCACCAGCCCAAGAGGCTTGTCTGCTCACCCACCAGGGTGGGTGGGGGGTGGAGCTGAGGCTCGGGCTTCAGAGGTCAGACCCCAGGGAGAGGACTGGGGTTGGCTGCGTGAAAACAGCCTGAAGGGGGCTACTGCACCACAGCTAGTCAGGAGGGAGTCCGGGAAAAAGTCTGGACCTGCCTAAGAGGCATGAGATCATTGTTTCGAGTGCACGAAGAGAGGGGATTCAGAGCACAACCTAAACGAGCTCCAGAGATGGGCGAGAGCTGCGGCTGTCAGCGCAGACCCCAGAGACCGGCATGAAATGCTAAGGCTGCTGCTGCAGCCACCAAGAAGCCTGTGTGCAAGCACAGGTCACTATCCACACCTCCATTCCCTGGAGCCTGTGCAGCCTGACACTGCCAGGATCCCGTGATCCAGGGGCAACTTCCCTGGGAGAACACATGGCACGCCTCAGGCTGGTGCAACGTCACGCCAGCCTCTGCCGCCGCAGGCTTAACATCACTAATCATTAGAGAAATGCAAATCAAAACTACAATGAGGTATCACCTCACACCAGTCAGAATGGCCATCATCAAAAAATCTACAAACAATAAATGCTGGAGAGGGTGTGGAGAAAAGGGAACACTCTTGCACTGTTGGCGGGAATGTAAACTGATACAGCCACTATGGAGAACAGTATGGAGGTTCCTTAAAAAACTAAAAATAGAACTACTATACAACCCAGCAATCCCACTACTGGGCATATACCCTGAGAAAACCATAATTTAAAAAGAGTCAGTTACCACGATGTTCATTGCCACTCTATTTACAATAGCCAGGTATGGAAGCAACGTAAGTGTCCATCACAGATGAATGGATAAAGAAAATGTGACACATATATACAATGGAATATTACTCAGCCATGAAAAGAAACGGAATTCAGTTATTTGTAGTGAGGTGGATGGACCTAGAGTCTGTCATATAGAGTGAAGTAAGTCAGAAAGAGAAAAACAAGTACTGTATGCTAACACATATATATGGAATCTAATATATATATATATATATATGGTTCTGAAGAACCTAGGGACAGGACAGGAATAAAGATGCAGACATAGAGAATGGACTTGAGAACACGGGGAGGGGGAAGTGTAAGCTGGGATGAAGTGAGAGAGTGGCATGGACTTACATATACTACCAAATGTAAAATAGATAGCTAATGAGAAGCATCCGCATAGCACAGGGAGATCAGCTCGGTGCTTTGTGACCACCTAGAGGGATGGGATAGGGATGGTGGGAGGGAGACGCAAGAGGGAGGAGATATGGGGATATACGCATATGTATAGCTGATTCACTGTCTTATAAAGCAGAAACTAACACACCATTGTAAAGCAATTATAGTCCAATAAAGATGTTAAAAAAAAAAATATCTTGGAGGCATCCCCATCTCTCCATTCTTACTGCTATGGCTTTCACGTAGGCTCTTCTTATCCATCACCCAGTCCCTTGTTACTCAACACTTGAACGCTTGTTAGAAATGTAAAATATTGGGTCCCACCCAGAACTCCTAAATCAGAAGCTGCATTTCAACAATATCCCCAGGTAATTTATACATATATTAAAAGTTTAAGGAGGAGCACTGATCTAGGCTATTAAAATAACCTCTCCAACTACTATCCATGTTGGGGCTTGGCCACTCTCCACCAAGTCAGTAGAACAATCTTTATAAAACACATGCCTGGCCGAATCATTTTTCAGCTTTAAACACTGCAGAAGCTCTCTTGCTTACAGTTTTGAGTCTAAACTCCATGGCGTGGTGTGTATAGGTCTGTATGATCACCCTGTTTATCTACACTTACCCATCTCACCTGTTATCCACCACCCACCTCTCATTCCAACTCCTTGACCCTTGGCAAGTCCTCAGATATTTTTACATATTCACACTGTCTTGATTTTAGAGTCCAATCATTCCATCCAGTTGGGAAAAACTTCTGTCTCTTTTTAGCATCCCAGGTTCCTATCGATCTTCCACGGCCCTGGTCTAACACCAAGCTCTCTCTCAGTGAAAATTTCTGAGCTTTCTTCCCACAGAACTGGTAGTTCCCTCTTCCGTGATTCCAAGATGGTATATTCATAATTTAGTTGTTCCACTTACCTCAAGTCATTGGGATATAGGTTTAAAAATGAGGGATGGTTTTAGCACAGGCAGCTGAGCAGATAGTGGGTGTCATTATGCATTAATTATTAGTTGCATTCTAAAGTAACCTTTCAGTCTGCACAAGCAAAGTGAATTTGAATTTTAAGGTAATTACCTGAGATACTTCAATATTTTTTAAATTTTCTTTCAGCATAATGCAATGGAAAGAACATAGGACTTTGGAGCTTTAAGACTTCCTATCTCTGTTACTTCCTAGTCGCCTGATGTATGATCTTGGTAATTAACCTCTCCAAGTAAGTTTCATTATTTTTAAATTGTGAGTAAAAACTAGAGCTGTTTCTTAAGATAATTGTGAGAATTGAAATAGATAATTGATGTGAAAGCATTTAGATAACTAGAAAATGCTGTATACATAATCATTATTTGTCATGAATTTATTCCCTTAATATACTTTGAGCACTTTTTATTTCCTGAAAATTGTGCTAGATATCAAAGTTATCAAAAATTTTCAGACATGTTATCAGTCCAAATAACAAAGGGTACTAGAGGAAGTAGACACAGAGGGAACATTTAGAGAAAATGTGTAAGTTGATACTCTAGCAGTGCAAACTATTTAAACATAAGAAAATTTAGAACAGGCTTGATGGTCGAGGTAACATTTAAAAAAATACCCCAACTGAGGATAAAATTATGAAAGTCTTAAGATTTATAATCATTGGCTCTTACTTTTTCTAGACCGATACAGCCACAAATTTCAGACATTTCTAGAATCTTAAAGTTTTGTCTTCCTCTTCACCCAGACACTAATGTGGCCCAGTGCCCGGGCCCCTCCTAACTGTCCCCACTTTCCTTTCCCTGCTACCAATACTTCTTCATTCCTGCTTAGGGCAGCACACACTACTTGGCCCAGATTCCAAGTTTGTGACAATGTTTCCAATGTCTATAACACCCTGGAATTTGATCACTGACAATGTAAATGTCATTCTCATGCTGAGTCACTTCAAGTCCTTACATCCTCCGTGAGGTTTCCTTTGCTTGTCCCACCCCCAGGGGGGTCTCTGCAGTTCTTGACTGTATCACACAGAAAATCACTTAATCACACACATGCCACTTCTTCTCCACTGTTTTATGTTTGTGCCATTGCTACAGCTGGGCTGAAAACTCCATGAAGGATGGAATCTTGATGTTACTCCAACGTGAGTCTCCCATTTCTTACTCTGAGACCTTGAATGGGACACCCTCACCCCACTCCACTTCAGCACTCTATGCCTCCATTTCCTCATCAGGAAAATAAAGGTGTTCCACTATAAGATTAGACTAGATGATCTTCTAATTTACCTGCAGCTGGAACAATCTATGGCTCTTTCCATGAGACAGCTCTCACCTCATCTTTATAAGGCTTCTTCTAGTGCAAAACTGAGCTCATTTCGGATCAAAATGCATGTGCACCCCAGCTCCGCCTCCGTCCTAATACTCTGAGAGAATAATGCGGTCTGTTTTGCAGACCCTGTCACTGTTCTAGCGCATAACATCCTATTATTCTTCCGAAATGGAAGATTAAGTTTCCCAGCGTGTCTGACTGAAGGCCCAATATCACCAAATACATAACCATTTGCCTGCAATTCCCCTGGGGAAGGTTATTAACAACCACTTAGTCCCTGATAAATGACTATGTTTCCAAGGTAGTGGTTTATATCAAGGTTCCTAAATGCATATCATTTAAGTTTACCCAGACAGCCATGTGTCAAATAAACAGCAATTGATTATTAAAAACACTCATTCTTAGGCAAGAGACTGCTGTGCAACTCCTGATGTGCTGAATCATTGATTTGCTTTAAACATACAAGTGTATTTAGTAATCAATACCCACCTCCCATTATCTTATTACAAATTGCTTACAGGGTTGCTGAGGAAGAAGAGTGGCTCATTGGTTGTCACCTCCAACCCAGAAACATACCTAGTGACATGGGGTTAAGAGTTGCCAAAGCCTCACAGAATGTCAAGGTTAGAAAGAACCTGAAGTTCTTCTAGGGAAAGTCCCCCTTCAGTGACCAAGTGCCTTCTACTAGCATCCTCACAAAAACAGTCACGTGGCTGCTTGCACCTGCCTCCAAGCAGGCAGCACTAACCACTCCAGGCGGGAGAGCCTCCCGAACGTGACAGGTCTCCAGTCTTTCTTTTCTTTTTTTTAAATTAATTTTTATTGGAGTATAGTTCCTTTACAATGTTGTGTTAGTTTCTCCTGTACAGCAAAGTCAGTCAGTTATACACATACGCATATCCACTCTTTTCTAGATTCCCTTCCCGTTTAGGTCACCACAGAGCACTGAGTAGAGTTCCCTGTGCTACACAGCAGGTTCTCATTAGTTCTCTATTTTATACATAGTAGTGTATATATGTCAATCCCAATCTCCCAATTCATCCCACCTCCCCTTTCCCCCTTGGTAACCATAAGTGTGTTTTCTACATCAGTGACTCTATTTCTGCTTTACAAATAAGTTCATCTGTACCATTTTTCTAGATTCCATTATGTACAGAAATTATAGAGTGCTCAAGGCAAAGCAAATGCTCAAAACATGGCTATTTTAGTCATCGTAGCAGTAACATCGAACCACACAATAAGGCATGAAATAGTGACTGTGCTTCCATCCTGTGAAGGTAGCTGTAATGTCTCATCAGAGTCTTCTCTGCTCTAGGTTTACCACCCCCATCGACCTCAGCTCAGCCTTGCATGTGGAAAGTCTGCTCTCCGTCAGCATCCCACCGGCCGCCTCTGACCGTCCTCTGGGGCAGAGCCGTGCTCTCGCTGGACACAGGCCACTGGAGGGACTGACCAGCATGAATGCAAGTGTGTGTAGCAGACACAATGGCTACAAGCCCCCACTGCCTGTACCACCACATCATCTGAAGTTCTGTGAAGGTCCTCCAGCATCGGTAGACATAAAGTAAATAAGTCAATAAAAATGTTGAACACATGCGTGAATAAAGGAACCAATCAACCAACTGATGAAGCAATGGGTGGCTGAGGTAAGGAAGACAGACAAGAAGGATATGAAAAGAAAATAACATGAGTTTTCTCAGAAGCCTGAGTGGGAGGGTGAAGGGTTAAGCTGTCTTGTTTTCACCTTCCCAGTAAAGGAAGGAGCCCAGTCACCTGGTGTCCTGGATACCTTGCCTGGAGACCAGGAATCTCAGGAGTTTACTTGCTTCTCAAGCTAAGGCTGTTCCACCTGATTGGAGAAAGCTAACTGTCCTCCCGTTTCCCTTATTTGCCTCCTACTCTCATACAATCAACCCCATTCTTACATCTCCCGGCTTCTTCTCCCTGATGACTCCTCCTTTAGGCATGGGATGGATAAACAGTCCATTCTCAGTGCTTTCCATGAGCCCCTGCTCTCAGCACCTCCTACCTAAAAGGTGGTGTCGAGGTCCAGAACCACATAAGGCCTCCATTTGCTATAGTCTTGACCGTACTTCTAAGCTAGGGACAGAGGTTTCCTGCTTTTTCAGAAATCAGGCACAGTTTTGAAGACCCAAGGAGAAAAATTTAATTGATTTTGTTAGCCAAGTCACTTTCATTTAGAACTGAAAGAGGTGAATCTGACTCACTTGGTTGTAACATTTTCTCTGTGTAACCCTCTCCTCTCTGCTCCCTTCCCAATTAGTACTTGGTGTTTACTCTGTGCATCTTTTGTGAAAGCTCTCTACTGCAGGGAACCCCTCCCTGAGGCTGGGCGACAGGAAAAGATGCCTGAAGAGTCAGCCCCTGTTGTAGCTCTCTAGGGTGGGAGCTGATTCATTCTATGATTGTGAATGGATCATTATAAACTCAGCATAATGAAACAGTTATTACCTAAGAGGTGATGGATTTGGGGAGATTTTCTAGGGTAAATTATTTGCAGCATGTAGTATTGCAACAATTAAGCTAAAGTGATCACAGAAATGTTGCACTTGACTGGTACAGTTTTCTTTCTCTCTTCCTTCTTTGCTTTTTTCCTTCCTTCCCTCCTTCCTTCCTTCCTTCCTTCCTTCCTCTCTCCCTCCCTCTCTTCCCTCCTTCCTTCCTCCTTCACTTATTTTCCTTTTTTTCTGTTTTCATCATATGTTTCATTGAATATTTAAATTGCTTGGTGTTTCAAATTCTTTGTTAAAGACTCTGACACCTGGGTAGTGTCTTTAGAACTGGATAAAACACACACGTGCACACACACCTCACAACGGCACTTAGCTTTTAAGGTTTGCACGTTCTAAGAGAAGCTTCACACCATTACATCCTCCCATTAACTTCTGGAATATTAATGAGAGGAACATTCAGCGGTAGCAGTCAGGTAGAGGAGGCAGGAGTCACAGCTGTCCGGAGCCTCTGTGGCCACAGTACTGTCTAGATCCTCTCTGCTCTGCCCCAATCTATAAAATGTGGTTCTTTCTTCAAGTCCAGAGACAGAGCAATTAGGACAGATCATTTGGCCCAAAAACCACTTCTTGCATTTAACCTGTCATGAAGAGTGGAAAGCTCTAATAACTTGCAACAAATACAAATCTGGTCAGGTAGCATTGGGCACCAGGGAATAGTTTGGAGCACCCATTTGATTTCTTATGTCAAACATTTTCTTGAAGACATCTTGTTCTATCAAGAAACTCTTTACCCCATTGCGAGAAACAGAAATAAGAGATAAAGGGAGGGAAGCAAACCCAGCAGTATGAAATCTTGATTCTAAAGGCAACTTTGTTCTGAACCCCTGGTTGCCTTCCCACCATTCAGGGCATCTGTCCTACCCCTCCTCTGTCTTCACTCCCAACTTTGTCTTGTCTCACATCTAGCCCCACCTCCCCCCAAAGGCTGTCCTCCCAGATAGAATATGCTTCTTATACATTTGCTAAAATCCTTCCCTTCAGTTACACATAAACCTTTCTTCAAGGTCATGTTGACATTCATAGCAATCCAGACACGCAAATCTCCCCTTGGATAGAACATCTACTTTCCCTTACAATAAATAAATAGATGGGTAAATAGATAGATAGATAGATAGATAGATAGATAGATAGATAGATAGATAGATAGACAGATAGGTAGATTTGGATTTATATTAAATTGCATGTAGGAGTATATAGGCATGTAATCCAGGACACTTTTGGTTACAAGTGATAGAAACTAAATTCAAAGCAGCTTAGATCAGAAGAAGACATTATTGGCTCTTTCAGCGCTGACGAGGGCAGCGTCAGAGAAGGGAATCTAGAGAAACTGGATGTACTGATTCAAACGCTGAAGATACCTTTGCTATCTCTATTCCTCTCTCTCCACATCAACCTCATCCTTTCATGTCAGTTTTCTCCAAATGGCAGGAAACAATCATTCCTTCACTTATTCTTCCAACAATACAGGAAGTCCCCTACCTAAGAACCTTCAAGTTGTAAACTTTCAAAGATGTGAACGTCCCATGTAGTTTCCCCAAAAAAAAAAAAAAAAAAAGATGTGAACATGCGTTCACGTGTCCAATCATGTAAGTTAGTTCATGTGTCTTGGGTACGTTGTCACATGCGTGCATCCTCTACAAGTGGCTGTGCTTTTGTGTACTTTACTGTACAGTACTGTGTAGAGTACAGTAGTACAGTATCTTTATTTCAAGCTAGATCTGCAAGAGGACGACTTCATTGAACGCCTTGCTGTGCAACATGAGGGGCTTACTAATGAAGACCTGATGGAATTGGAGGCCCAGAAAAAGGACGAAGAGAGACAAGAGAAAGAAGAAGTAGCTGAAGAACTGAAGAGATTCACATTGCAGGAAATGGCAAAGGGATTTTCTTTATTTGAGGAGGCATTGTTAGATTTTGAGGCACAGGACCCGAACCTAGAATGGTACACGAAGGTTGCAGCAGCCGTTCAGAATGCAATCCAGTGCTACCGTGTCATCTATGATGAGAAAAAAATAGCTACTACCCAGACATCACTGGATCGTTTTTTCAAGAGTGTAGATAGAATTGAATCCAGCAAGGAACCAGAACCTGTGCCATCACCGTCAGGCGTGAGTGAAATTGCAGCTTGTCCTCCGTCTCCTATTGCTGACAATCCTTCAGCTCTACCATCTCCCACCTCCTCTCCCTCGTCCAGTCAGTAACTCTTCTTGCCTCTTCACTCGAGGCCAGCCCCTGGATGCCAGCCGTTGTACTGTACTACTGTACTTTTCAAGGTACTGTACTGTAAGATTAAAAATGGTTTCTTTATTTTTTGTGTTTGTTTTTTATGTATTATTTGTGTGAAAAGTATTATAAACCTAGTACCTATAATAATAGGTAATTATAATAATTATTATAATTATAATAATTATTAATAGGTAGGTAATAGTAATAATAATACTATTATATATTAATTATTATAATTATTATATTAATTATTATAATTAATATATTAATTATAATAATTAATATAGTAATTATTATATTAATTATAATATTAATATATTAATTATAATATATTAATTATTATAATATTTTATTATATATTATATATTATTATAATATATTAATTATTATATTATTAATATATATTATAATATATTAATTATTATAATTATTATAATTATTAATAGGTAGGTAATAGTAATAATAATACTATTACCTATAAACCTATAGTACAGTACTATATAGCCAATTGTGTAAGTTGGGTACCTAAGGTAACTTTCTTGGACTTAAGAACTCACTCTCGGAACAGAACTTGTTCGTATGTAGGGGACTTACTGTATGGCAGGCACTGTACTAGGCACTGAGACTATATTAGTGAATAAAACAAGGATCTCTGCTCTGTGGAGCTTAATTCTAGTGGTCATCAATAGCTGCCAGTTCTACTGTTTCAGAGTCAACACACACACACCTGCACTCACGACTAAGAAACGCACTTTTCTGGTCATATGTTCAAAATCCTACAGGACGGCTGTGGTTGCTCAGGTGTGTATCAGATATCAGACCAACTACATCAATCTAAAAGGATCCCTGATCTAAAAGTGTCCAGCGGATATGACAGTTCCCATTTAAATCTTCCAGTTAAAGTAGGAGAAGAAACATTTCTTAGAAACAGGGGGAAAATTTTGGAGCTATCTGTATATTAGTATGTCTGCTCAGCTATCCCCTTAGAAATAATTTCCCAAAGGACAGACTATAACTTCTCCACATTTTGAAAAGACCTTGTGATTTCCACCTCCTCGTGCTGCATTGAGGCACTATAGCTCATGCTGCCATCCTTGCCTGTACGGAGTGTCAACCAGAGAGAAGAAGCATAGCCTCTGTGGCTCTGTCTTCTTCATGTAGATCCTTGAACACTGCTTGACTGTAAACATGATGTCACATTCTGTCCACTCTGGGGGAAAAACAAACATTTTGGCATGTGTTGCTAACATGAAGTGTGCAAAAGAAAAGAAATAGCTAGGGATGTTGAACAATAGAACAAAGAGCTGAAAGCAAGACTCAGTGACCAAGAAAATAAGACAAATTAATTGAGAGGCAAGGAAAATCCTGCAGGTAGAGGTACCTAAGGGCCTGGCCAGCTGTACAGGGCAGACAATATTGAGCACCTGTCACATCTGCCCCTCATCAGTGGCTAAGGAACTTAGGGCAGTCTCCATATTGAGCAGAGTCAGAGGGGATGTATTTCCAGAGAGGGAGATACATGTTGGTAACAGACTAGACTCCAGGGATTGTAGAGAGACATTGAGGGATTACAAATTTTGTATGTCTTATGAAGCAATGTACTAGATCAGAAGGAGAACAGAATTCAAAGTCAGGCGATGTGAGGTTTAAGTTCTGCCTCTGCCATTTGTCCCCCAAAGGAGATGGATGAGCATATCTGTTTTATAGTTTCCAGAACTGTAAAATAAGTATAATACTATACCCACTCTCTCTACCTCACAGGATTGTTGTATTTCCTGTAAGAAAAAATAAAGTCTTCAAACTGAAGCTGGCCACATCTTGATGTTGCATCTACCCTGTGCCCGTCACTAAGCCCCAAATAAAAAAGGGGATATTGAAGAGGTGCATAAAAGTTGGGGGGAAGCCTACAGTCCTCAGGAAGAAACCCCAAATCCTCCATAGGCATTAGAATAAATTTTTTAAGGCACAACCAGCACATGGAAAGTGAAAACAAAACCTTGGGCCAATAGCCATTCCAGGAATATCTTCCTATGACATACCACTTTGGAGACATTGCATTACTTCACCTGGGCTTTACCTGTCTCCTTCCACACAACCTTCTAGAGATGGCTGCATGTCATGACCAGGCAAAGTGATTTCTTCATATGCTGTACACAGCTCATAAAATACTTTGGGATTCTGAGAGAGGAAAGGCACTAAAAAAAGATATGATTACTCCATATAAATTTTAAAAATCTTCTTGACAAGGTAACAGCGTTTGATCCATTTTCAATTTCTTGGCAGCCTCAACACCGCTAGGGTTTTTGGTTTTCCCATTATACGCTGTAGCAGACAGGTTAGCTCACACATGAGCAGAAGCATTGGAGGCCTACCTCCTGTGTAGAGTGAGGGGTGATGTCACTATCGGTTCCACAGAGAAAGACTGCAGTTGGAGCCAAGCTCATTACCTTTTAGTGTGCAGTGTCAATTCTCAGAGTTAAGCACAGCCCACTCTGATGTCTTTTAATGAAATAAAGCTTCACCAGAGCAATAATGGAAAACAAATTGTATGGGACTCTAATACAATGGAGTGGTTGCAACCTGCATCTGCACTTTCATGGTGAGTTTGTGGTTGAATTGGATTTGATAAATATCAGAAGAATAATGGCAAACGTGGGTTGCTCATGGCTATGGTGATTGACAGCTGTCAAATGCAGTGACAGATTGGGCTGTCTTTCAGGAGAAACATAATTCATAGACCTCACTGCAGGTAGATGGATGGTGCATACAGACTAGAGCTGGATCTCTGGGCATTTATTCTCTGAAATTCCAATGGGGAGTATGCACTTGTATAAATGTCCAAGTCAATCCCTTTACATACTGTATCCAATTACCTCTTTTCTACCTACTGAACTTCCATCTAGCTAACAGCTGGGCCTCCATGTCCAACCTACTTGGGCAGCTGTTTATATCAGTGCACTTCTTTACCGCATGTCTGCCTTCTTATTTGTGCTATTTTACTCTCTACCCACTGCATCTGCCTATCAATTTTTGTTTTTGTTGTCATTGTTCTCAGGCTACTGCAATGACTCAGAATTTAGAAATGACATAATTTAGATTTTTCTTGCCCAGAAGGATTCCTGGGTGTCCTGGGTTCCCATTCAATTTGAGTTATTCTCTTTCCCTCTAGGCCAGGTATGCAACCAAGTGCATGAGGAGGTTTATCACAGATCATAAATCAAAGCTCAGCTTAAATAGGAGGAGGGCAAGGGGAAGATGGGGAAGGAGTTAAAGAACAGAAGAAAATGGACATGCCCATTGTTTCTGGTTCAGAGATTTTTCAGATGATATACGTCTAATTGGAGAATATCTTTATTTAAAGGGTAAACATGCAAATCACCTTTATTTTAAAATTTCTGAATCCTTTAGTCTTGTAAGCTGCTGGGTGCTAAGAGCAGACTGCTTACCAGTCTCTCTGGGGGGAGTTGCCTCTTGGGGTGATTGTCAAGCAGTCTCAGGGGAACGGAGTTATCCACTACGTTCCCAGACCTGTCAATCTCCAGCAGCAATTTGACATTAAAAATTAGGAGGTCAAAAAAAAAATTAGGAGGAAAAGAAAATCTGTAAAGTAATACGGTGAATCTCTGCTTTGGCATTTTCTGTTAGAACGTTTCTGAGCAGACATGTTAAATCTCAAAAAGACCTATACTATTTTTTTTAAATGCTAAGAATTTGACTTCTTGGGACTCTTGATGAATGTACCTCTAGGAACACATGAAGAGCATATATTTTTATAATTCAGTAATGGTTAAAAATTAGTCAATCGGATTCCATTTCAAATTTCTTAAAAGCTTAGTGGTTTCATTAATTGAAATCAGGTCAGTCTTATTTCAGACCCTAACATATTTTCTGTGGCTCTTCTGGGAAGATTTCCAACCAGACTGCCCTCTTTTTAAACAAACTACTCTGCAGTAATATCATAAATCATTCTTCATTTTTATTATTATTAGTATGTTCAATCATAATGCACACATTTAGTGCTTTTTTGTTCCTCAAAGTTTCCTCTCATACTTTATCTCAGTTTAATCTACTAGCAGCTCTAGGAGATGGAGAATCTATTATTACTCACTTTGCAGAGGAAAGTAAGTACAAAGCTATTATGTGACACCTAATGACAAACAACTAGTTAGTGGTGAAAATGAGACTTGAAACCTCATTTCTTGACTCCCAATGCACGTTTTTAACCTTACATCAAGAGCGCTCATAAAATACTGGCATAGGGACAGAAAAGAGAGAGAGTATCTCAGCTCCATAAGAGTATAGGCACGATTCTGTGCATACTCCCCATGGGGCGAGGATAAACACCAATGAACTAGATGATGTTACTAGTCCTTTTCCAATCATCAGGGGAAAATGTATTCCTAGAGAAAGAAAGACTGGTTACCAGAAAGTAGCTGTCAGTTCTTACTCAGTTCACCTGCAAATACTTTTCCACAACGAGGAGCCAAATGGAGACAATTATTCAGAAAACAGAGATCAAAACTAGGGGAGTGTATATGTACAGATGTTTATTTAATAAATATTTTGGAGAAATTATTGTGAGCCCAAAATCTTACTGGGCCCTATGAGACTTGAAAAGTAAAACAGAAAAAAAGAAAGAAAACAGAGAAAATCCTCAAGGCATTTTCAGTCTAAGACAGAATAAATTGGAAAGAATGAGTTAACCTCTTTTGCACTTTTATTTCTTTAGCTGTGAGATAAGAATAATAAAAGCTGCAAGGGCAAGCTAATATATTCCAGATAACACACAACTGATCAATTTCTATATGGAGTTTCTTATCAGGTAGGGCAATTTGTAGGTGCTTCCTGTAGAAGCTCCTCTCAACATTCATCCCATCCTTAACCACATGGTTAGATGCAAACACACCCTCCCTTATGAGTCACCAGACAAAAATCATATTCCTGGCAAAGTGTCTGGATATCCCGATTGGTAGTACTGGCTTCTTTTTCTATCCTTTATATGCTAAAATTTCCTTGTTAGCAGAAACCATACCTGTACATGGCAGGTGAACAATAAAACTTTGTTGAATGAATGAATGCATGAACAAATGAATCTCTAAGCCCTTCAATATATTTTGGTGCCTGAATTAATATGCCAGATCTTGATGGCAAAATGAATATGAATATGAATCAGTACAAAGGCATTCTAGGGGAGTAAGAATTATCTGCAAAGAAAGGAAGGGATATAAAACTGTCAATTTCTCTGCATTAGAATTTCTTTCTTTCTTTCTCTTTCTGTCTTTCTCTCTCTCTCTCTTTCTTTCTTTCTTTCTTTCTCCCCCCTTCTTTCTCTCTTCTTTCTTTCCTTCCCTCCTTCCCTCCTTCCTTCATTCCTTCCTTCCTTCCTCCCTCCCTCCCTCTTTCTTTCTTTCTCTTTCTTTCTTTCTTTCTTTCTTTCTTTCTTTCTTTCTTTCTTTCTTTCTTCTTTCTTTCTTTCTTTCTTTCTTTCTTTCTTTCTTTCTTTCTTTTCTTTCTTTCTTTCTTTCTTTCTACCTCCCCGTTCTTTCTCTCTCTTCCTTTCCTTCTCTCCCCTTCTCTTTCTCTCTTCCTTTCTTCCTTCCCTCCTTCCCCTCTTCTTTCCTTCCTTCCTCTCTCCCCCCTTTCTCTCTCTTTCTCTCTTTCTTTCTTTTTCTCTTTCTTTTTCTTTCTTTCTTTCTTTCTTTCTTTCTTTCTTTCTTTCTTTCTTTCTTTCTTTCTTTCTTTCTTTCTTTCTTTCTTTCTTTCTCTCTTTCTTTCTTTCTTTCTTTCTTTCCCTCTCTTTCTCTCTCTCTTTCTTTCTTTCTCTCCTCTCTTCTTTCTTTCTTTCTTTCTTTCTTCTTCTCTGGCCATGTGATTTCTCAGAACCACAGTTGATGTTATTCAAAATGCTATGCTCTGCAGGTTAGTCTCAAAATAAATTGTTAATAAAATTATATTTTCATGACTTTGGCTGCAGTAAATTTCAGAATAGTAGAAATTTTCTAGACTTTTCAGGAAATAAACCTGCAAATTGACTGGAAAAAGAAAAGATTGGATTCTAGAACACCTGATAGTCTATCGACATGAGTTGGATTACCTAGGTAGTATTTCAGCCTCCTGAATTATTCTATCTGAATAGACACTGCTCAAGTCATTATTTGGAATTATCAAAGCCTGTCACTGCTCAGCTTCTGAAACCACAACACAACCGATCCAGGCTGACTCCTGTAAGCAAATGCTTCCAAATGACTCTTTAGAATCCAGATTCCAAAACGACCAAGTCCCTAAAGTGAAAGTATAAAGTCAACAACCCTATTGTATTTTTTTTCTTTTTCTTTTTTTAACTTCCTTTAAAAAAAATGAGGTTTCTCTCTCTAGAATCAACTCTAATTCTGTAGCTAATAGTCAGTTTAAGCAGCTATTTTCACCCATCTGATAATAATTTTATTAGATCCAACTGGAAACAAAAATTGTTTGATGAGAGAGAGCTTTATCTATCAGACAGAAAGTCTAAGAGTCACGATGAAGGGGAACAGAAGCTAGAACAGGACTCCAGCTTCACGTGAGGAGTGGAATTTTGCCAAGCAGGTAGGGCAAACATGCTGCTTCACTAATAGCATTTGAAGTACCCCAAACTATCAACCCTTCACCAAGCTTTCCTGAGTCACACTTGAGATTCTATGGCTGAGGATTGCTGGAAGAATCAACGTAAATTTGGTCAGCCAAGAAAAACCCTAGCACCAGACTCTAAAATTTCCTTCAAAGATTGTGTAGCGCATAAGCTAGGGTCTTTTCTATATGGTGTATGACCTTCTAGGAATAACCTTGTCTCATCTCTGCTTGTTGAAATACTTTCTTTTCAGGGACCAGCCTAAGTATATGGGTCCTTCCTGAAGGTGGTAACCACTCTTTCCACTTCACTTTGTATTACTCATTTGTTCAATAACAAACTATTTTGAGTACTTACTATGTATATAGCACTTTGCTAAACCCTAGGCACACAAAAATAAACAAGGCAGGCTCATCTTCTCAAGGATCTTAGTGCCAGAACGTATTCCTACTTCCACTCACAAACCAGTGATTACAATACAGAATACTGAGGGATTTAGTAGAGCTAGGCACAAGACTCTATACTCATCCACAAGATTCATGCCGTGGAATATATGAACAAGTACTGTTGGGGCAGAGCTTAAAGGATGGTTAGGAATTCAAATGACAGAGAAGGGCAACAAAAGCAAACTAGGGAGAGGAAATAACTTGTGTAAAGGTATCCGGTGAGAAAGCCTGAGTCATTCAGTGTGGCTGGGGTGTGCAAGTCACTGGGAAAAGGGAAGGAAATATAGCTGGATGGGTAGGCAGAAGAGTCAAATCAGAAAGGACCTGGAAAGCCATTCAAAGGAGTTTCGGTTTTATCCTACAGGCAATGAGGAGCTATGGAGGAGTTCTAAGCATGGAGGTCACAGTGCTATATTTGCATATTTTATAAGGACAAATATTCTGGTGACTATGTGGAAGGTGGTTTGGAGTGAGATTAGAAGCAAGCAAACTAGCTTGGAGGTAGTCCAGATAAGAGAGGAAAAGTATATCTACAAAATAAGATAATTCTAATGGCAATAGAAAAGAATAAATTGATTCCAAAAATGTGTTTTCACCTCTAACATGTTCCAGTACTTACCATGTTCAGCCTGCCATTATGATTATTTGAATGCATATTATCCTATCCTTCTTGAAGTTGTAGGGCCTTTGAGGGTAATGGTTGAACTTTTTATCATTCTTGTTCCCCAAAGATTTAACATAGTCTGTTTAAAATAATTGAAACTTAACATATTGTATGTTGAAACCTCTCAGAAGGCCCTGCACTGCACTACATTAAAGTAGTCAGTTGTCGACTTGGACACTTGTATAGTATGAGGTCAGTCAGTGACCATGGACAATCATGTCAATAAAAGTGGCATATGCACTAATCTCATGTCTTAGAAATAGGAGTAGAGTCAGCTATGACCCTGAAAATCAATAATCTGACTTTGTCTGTTAGGAATTAGATTTTATGTTAGAGGAAGATAGAGGATAGCTAACTATAAGTTAACTCTCCATCGTGGTACCATTTTTCCATCTGAACTCTGGATTGGAGCCTGTATTCTCAAGGGAGTGATGTTCAGAGCTTCAGAATTGGGTCACTACCCATCACCACCATTAGTCATGAATGAGTGAGGACACACTGGGAATTCAATGAAAACTACAGTCTCAAAATTGAAATAAGATAGTGTACCGTCTGTCCTAGGGGAGACAGCATCCTAAATTGGACAGGTTGTGTCTCTGAGGTTGCTTGAGGGAGGTGCAAACAGTCTTATTCTTGTGAAAATGCAATGTAATTAATCCATCTTAAGGGTGATAGGCAACCATGAACAATTAGTAGATGGGATATATTTATATGAATTATAAACATGATAAAAATAATAAAGATTTACAGGTACTTCCATTGAGGGCATATACTGTGGTATCAGGGGTTTTATTCTGCTGGTTGCCTCATTGAACAGAAGTGGAACTTCCCTAAAAATTAGCCATGATTTTCTGGCTAAACAGCTCTCACTAACAAAATCACATAACATGCTTCTGGGCAAATTTTGTAGAACTTACACACTCAGATGGCACTTATCCCCCAAGGCTGTCCAGTTTTGGAGTTGTGTACTTATTCATAGACACTGATATTGCTCAAGCAATACTTGGCCCTCCTCATTAGGCTCTACCTTGAAGACAAGACAAGAACCACGTGGGAAAAAAAAAAAATCAGCCTCATTGCTGTTAGGCTGGTTACATCTCATAGGAGTTCACATCCTAGTTTTACTCTCTAGGCCAGAAATCTTATGCTAAGTCAAGCAGGTAAGAGTCACCGGTATACCTCACACAAATGTAAACATAGACCATACGTAGAAAACCATGTACTGTCATTGAATGCAAAAGAGTATGAGATGTAAATCTCTTAGAGATAATATGACAATGATCAAGCCTTGGACATAGATACGTCTAATGCCACAAGCTAGCACTATGTGATGTTTGTCATTCTATCTCCAGTATCTAACAGAGTCTCAGGTATAGTAGGTATATAGTTCAGAATTATTGAATTGTTATTTTTCCTAGGTATTGCTTTTTTGTCATTTATGACTTCCTGGGGCAAAAATACTTTCAGCTTCTTTTTGTCTCTTGTTGTCCCCACTTTCTTCTATCCCCTCTGGTGACAGGCACTTCTTCTAAACCAGAAAGTACCTTAAATAGACACACGGGAAAGGAGAGTGCATTTACTTATACACGGCAAAATTCTGTGAGACTTAAAGTAGTGTGAACTGTGTAATTGCCTAGCTAGAAATCTAATGGAGGTATAAATGGAATTCTGTAATAAGATATTCATAAATAATCTATGAAATGGAATCTTGAAAATGGAAAGATTCTGATTTACATATACTTTATAAATAATATCAAATATTATGATTCAAGAAATTGGAATGAAGTTTCAGTGACGTGTCTTATTCAGCTTCATCTACTCATCCAAATTAGTTATCAAGTCTTTACTGACTGCTTTCTCAAGCAATCCAACACTGAATTAGACGCTCGGGAATTTCTCCTTGCCAGAATGAATGCGATGTTGAGTTAGCCAAAATATCTGAACTTTATGCAGTCTGTCCTGACGTATCATTAACTTACACACGGCCAAGATAGAAGACAATTGTCCACTTCATCAAGCAATATCTTTATCAGGATATTTAAATAGGATCCATGTGTGAAACCTCATTATTCTTTGGCGGGGGGCAAGAAAGAAAAGAATAAATGCAGGAGTAAAATAATCAATAGACATAACCATTCCAGGTGTTTTTCACTGATGTAATTTCATTGGTAATGAAGCCTGAGACAGTTTATCCCATGAGCTCTGTTTCAGTAGTGTGATAACAGAAAATAGACAAAAATGAGTGGCTTGAGATAGGTGTAAGTAGGTCATCTTCCCAAAGGAAACAACTCCAGTCTTCCAACTAGCTGACGGTAATTAGTATTATTCAAAATAATTGTTTAAACCCCCAAAATAACTGAAGCTTAGAACTTCTTGAGAAAATAGGAAAGGCCCAGAGGTCCAGGTCTCAGTAGGAACATCCATGTCCAACTTTCTAAGTTCTTTAGTCATGCCTGTTGGTCTGCAGAACTTAGTTGTTTATAGGAGTCCAAAGTTCTTGAGTAATAATAAAAATACTAGCTCATATGTATTGAATTATTACAATGTACTGTATAAAAATCTAGATGAATTATTATATTTAATTCTCAAAACAATTTGAGAAATTGTAATCACTGTTTTACAGATGAGGAAACTGAAGCTTGAAGGGGTAATCATCCAAAGCCACTATAATAAAAAGCAGAGCTAAGACTTTAAAACTAGATCCTCCTGATGACAAAGTTGGTGCTCTTTACCTTGTGGGTATTGTCTCAAGTCATATGCCTTTAATATAGTGGAATCATTATCTATCAAACTCCTGGAGTAGCAAAGCCTATATAGAATTATATTATTTTCTTATATGCTACTATGTCATAGTGGTAGCTTGGTAAATTAAGTAACACATGCTTTTTTGCCCCTATTGGTTCCCATAGAGACACCATGTATACAAAGACAAACTCCTTGGGAGGACTCCTGCTTGTATTTCACTAAAACAGTTATACCAGGTATCAAATTTTCTTGTTGGTATGAAAACTATATTTCTTGTCCCCTCTTAATGATGGTTGATGTTCTTAGTGTATGTAAAAAGTCTAAGTTTCCAAGCTATCAACAGAACTCTAATGATTATTATCAAGAATCTCACTGAACACCATTAAGCCATGTCAGAGTTGGCTGCATTTCCATAGAGGGAAGATCAGTTCATGACTAAGGGAATAATTGTGCAAACAGGATTTCAAAAGATGTGAAGAAAATTCACATAATTCCACAAGCTCAATATTCTTCAGACATTTTGGATTTTGGTCTCTTGACCACCAATTTCAATTGCACTTAAAAAAATAAAAGTCCCATAATTACCATATCTGATCAGTTCATAGCCTTTTGGCCACATTCTCTTTTGGTAGTGTCTGCACGTCTTAGGCTGTAGGTGAGCCAGCTAGCAATGTGACCATCCTATAGGAATCTCTTTCAAGATCCATGGACTCTAAAATGTTGGCTATAGCCCAGATGCTTTTCTGAGAGGACTTACACACTCACCCACTGTTGTAGATGCTATATTGAGCCACCCAGATCCCACATCAGGAATAATTTCTTCCCCTATTTGCTGAGAATGCATTCAGAAGGACCCTCAGCCATCAGCTCTCTTTTGTGATTGCCTCAGCTTGACTAAAGAAAACTTCTTTGTCTAAAGTCACACCTCCTTCCAGACATCGAAGCCCAGTGACTCATTAGTCAACATCAATCTCACTTTCCCTTGTCCCAGTTAGGCATCCAAGACCCTAGAACTGCTGATAGGGTCAGTAGGGAAAGAAACTGGGACTGCATCCCAGCTCAACTTTTCTCTCTACCCAATTCTACATTCTTGTCTACTTTCCACAGGTGCTGATCTCAAGAGTACTCCCTAGTTAAAGTCCTGCATGCTAATTTCTGCCTTGCACTCTGCTTCCCAGAAAACCCAACTGGTCATACCTGCACTAACAGAATTTCTTTAACAATATTTTCTCTCTAAGATTCTTACGCATTAATAGGCTATGGAAACCAATGGGAAAGGGATATGAAAGGGAAGCTACCAGGAAATGTAAAGACAGGCAGCTCATCAATTAGCAAAGAAACACTTTCACCCCTTGGGTTGCCCAAATGCACTGCCATTCAAAAAATTTGAATCCACAGGTAGACCATCACTAAGATTTTAATTTAAAACTAAGTACTCATGACATCTCTCGATCCATACCAGGCGAGAAAAAAAAATCTATAAGGGAGAGTCATTATTTGGGGGAACAGAGGAGACAGAGAAGGTAAAACCGCTGTCAGCACTCTTCCTGCTGTATGACACTGAAGCAAAGCTATCAGACTCTAGAATTCAACCTCCCCTCTCCCCACCTCCCAGGTCTATGACTCCATTCTAGTTTTTGGTCTCCAAAGATAGCCAGCAAAAATAGGATTGGCTGGGCAGTGTGATAGCGTCAATGGATCCTGTCAAGCATTCCAGCATCTTCTTACTATTTGTATATACTTGATTCTTCCTAAGGAGCAAAGCACTGAGAAGTCAAAATAATAAAACATCAGATAGGAGGCATATAAAAAACCAGAGACGTCAACATCCTAAGTAGAGGTAGCATTCTGTATTGCTCAATAAAATTAACTATTTTCCTTTCCATAGCTCGAGTTTTGTTACTCCAGTTGTGAGAAAGCGTAATACCTGCTGTCATTGCTTATTTGGAAAACAGTATCAAGTTATTTCATACAAATAAGACAGTGTTCTTTCATAAGGTAACATCAGTTAAAGTTCAAGTAATGCCTAATGTGATACATTTGTTTTAAATGACCAACAATTTTATGTAGTCCAACCATGGTATGCAATGTAAACTACAGAATCTAGCATGCTACGGAAGGCCAAAGCAGCTACAAAGACAGAGATTCTGCATCTTTATTGAGGAAGGAGAAGAGTATAAGGCTTTGGAAGCCTTTGGAAACAGGAGAGAGAGTGGAACTGAGTAACATTTAGCAAATGAAAACCATGGAATTTTACAAATCATGAGGTTAATACCTCTGTCTTTTACTCAGCCATGCTAGGGAGTGCCCCAGTTCTCAAAAAGTTCAAGCTGTTTCACAGAACTATATTAAATGGTTTGGTTTCTCTGGGTTTCCTAATGGAGCCTTGATTAAATTTTCTTAAAGTGAGTTAATCTCTATAAAGATACCCTATTCTATCTTCTATGTCTCCTTTCCCATTGCACCTACTTTTGAATTTACTGGAACCTGGTTCATTCCAATTCTATATTAAGAAGACAACATTACTAGAACTTGGGTTGGTGGCTTGCCTTTCATGCTGCAGAGCAATGGTTTCAAATTTGAGCATGCCTAAGAATCATACCTTACCTGGCCCAACCCCCAGAGTTTTGATTTAGTAGGTATAAGATGCATTTCTAACAAGTTTCCAGTTGTTGCTGATATAGCTACTCTGAGGAGCAAACTGAAAACAACTACTGCAAAGGAAAGAGAGTCTGTCTAAGGTCTTTCCAGAGTAGGTAAAGAGATGGTGGCACGGGGGTGCAAGGGTAAGGAGGTGATTCACTTTATTCAGTAAAAGTCTCTGATGAAGAAAAAAACCCTGAATGACAAAGGGCCTTGCCCCCTTCCACAGGAGAAAAACCCGTAAATGAAGTAGTGTCAAAGTGCCTAGTGTGGTGGCTACTGTATAGTAGGTTCTCAATAAATGTGCGTGGGGTAGGGGGTGGGAGGGCAAGGAAAGACCAGGTGTTATTGGTTAGTTCTTGTTGGTTCTTTTTGAAAGAGTTATTGTGTATTTTGTTTAGATTTTGCAATAACAAGGAAATTAAGAAAATGTGATTTCTCTCTAAAGAGAATGTGTGGGTGTAGAGGCAAAGGCACAAGGGTGGAAAACAAAGAAGAGAAACTTGGTGAGTACAGTAACACAACTCAAAGGAAAACTGACCCCTCTTTTCCTCTGCTCTCCTGCTACAAACCGAAATGGAGAA
Organism: Eubalaena glacialis; assembly: GCF_028564815.1. Taxonomy (NCBI): domain Eukaryota; kingdom Metazoa; phylum Chordata; class Mammalia; order Artiodactyla; family Balaenidae; genus Eubalaena; species Eubalaena glacialis. The sequence goes on from NC_083725.1 coordinate 6,526,432, forward strand.
AATAAGCTAACAGAATAAACGGTGCAAAGTAATTTAGTGGCTTTGCAAAGTTCTTTAAGTTTTAATAACAGCAGAAACATCCCTTTTTAAAATATGAATTTCATCTTGCCTATGTGCCTTTAAGGGAGCATAACTTATTTATACTTTCTCCTTTCTTCTAATTTACGGACTCTTGCCATCTTGAGTGCTCTCCCTTTCAACTAGAACAATAGGGTTTTGAAAATGGATATGTAGTCACCGCAGCATTTTCAGTTCTCTCTATGACTCCTCATTATAAGGTTATTTTCTTGTGTTTTGAAATAGAAATGCTGCCTTTGATGCTACCATTTAAAGTTTCTTTTTCTTTTTCTAAAGAAAGTGTCCCCTACTTATTACCTAGCCTTGTCGCCTTGGCCCAATGTGGTAAAGAGAATTCTAAATAAATATTTTCTAATATGCCTTCAAGTACAACTTTTCTTTTCAGTGCAAATAGGATAATTGGGCAGAGGAGAAGAAAGCCACACTGAATGCACTGTTTTAAGGGGGCGACGAGTGTGATTTTTATTTGGCTGCTCTGATGTGGGGCTCATCAGCAATTTCCAGGAGAGCCTGGGGAATTCACGAACAGCGTTTTAGTGATGGGGCTGCCTGCATTTGAATCTCAGCAGGGGCAAAGATTTGAGGCGCTCTTCTGACTAGAAAGATAGAATTAGTCTCTCTGTACATCTCATCTTTCCGGGGTGTTTTTGTAGCTTTTTCTACTCCTCGTGACTTATTTCCATTGGCCTCTTTCACCCAGTGCTGTGCATTTCCTAGAATCTCTTTCATTCTCTCCCTCTTTTCCCCAGTCTCAGTTCCTTTCCCTACCTCTGTTTCCCTCCATCTTTCTATTTGTTTCTTCCTGTCTGTCCCTCTTATGTTTCTACTGACATATGGATCTGTTCAACTTGCTACCCAAGAGCTGCTTTTGGCCTCCTGACAACACAAGGTGCTACCATCCTGACAGGCAGCAAAAGGCAGGGGAAAGGCAGGCATATGTTAACGTAAGGGAGTTTTGGGAATAGATAAGCTGTTGCCAGTTTCAGGCATAAGTTACTTAATTAAAACCCCAAACCTCTCAGCTCTGGTTGTCACTTGCCTCCTGTGAGAGCTCACTCATCCCTTTGGTGTCCTCGCGTTTGAGAAGCACCCGTCTGGGCTCCTCTCGGCTCTGTGAAGTTTAGTCTAGTGTCTCCTGCTGACAGGTAACAGGCAAAGGAGGAAAAATGAAAGAGGAGCCTGGAAACAGTGGAAAATTCAGCTGCACATTATTGAAACACAGGCCAGAAACCAAAATATTGGACTTACTTACTACATATCCCCAGATTCTGTGGCTCCTAAATGTCCGGCACTGTCCCCGACAGTGAGGAAGGCCAGAGAAATAAGAATGACCCCACCTATGTTCTTAGGGAGACTGTGTCATATTTGAGGATGCAGATATATAAATACCCGGAGGCTTTATCATTCCCTATAGAGCATGGAAGCCTGAATTCTACTTCCTTTTTCCAATCTTTGCTCAAACCAAGCTCCCCCGGCCCTCAACACTCTCGTTTCCTTAAATTATCCCTGCCTCTTACCAAAAGGTGCTGACATGTGCAATTCTCTCCCGCTTCATCTCCTTATTTCCTTCCTATCCTTCAAATCTTAATTCAAGCATTCCTCCTTTGTGTCACAGTGACAAATACATTCCTGGCTGCCTGAGATTTTCTGTTTTAGCTCTGGAAGTCCTGAGTCCTAGGAACACCTCAGTTCCATGCAAATCAGGATGACTGCTCTTCCCAGTCACATCTCTCGATGATAAACAATTTTAAAAATGACAGCTTTATTGAGATATAATTCTTGGACCACAAAATTCATCCTTTTAAGATCCAGTATTTAGTAAACACACAGAGTTGTGCCCCATCACCACTATCTAATTTTAGAACGTTTTCATCAATCCTAAAAGAAACACCATACCCATTCGTAGTGACTCCTCATTTCTCCCTCCTGCCAGCCCTTGGCAACCACTAATCTACATTTTGTCTCTATGACTTTGCCTATTCTAAACATTTCAGATACATGGAATCATACAACACGTGGCTTCTTGTGACTGGCTTCTTTCACTTAGCATGATGTTTTCAAGGTCCATCCGTATTAGAGCATGTATCAACACTTCATTCCTTTTTGTGGCCAAATAATATTTCACTGTATGGATAAACCACATTTTGTTTCTTCATTCATAAGATGAATACTCATTCATATGGATATGAATATTCAGTCAGATATTGAGTTGTTCTCATTTTTTGGATATTATAAATAATTCTATGAATATTTATGTACAACTTCTTTATGGACATATGTTTTATTTATCTTGGAAATATACATAGGAGTGAAATTTTTATGTCATATGATAATGCTATGTATAAGTTTTGAGGGTCTTCCAAAATGTTTTCCAAAGTGGTTGCATTATTTTACAATCTTGCCAACAAAGTATTGGGGTTCTAATTTTTCTATGTCCCCTCCAACACTTGTTATTTTCTGTTTTTATTTTGATGTATTTTGTTTTAATTTTAGCAATGCTAGTGGGTATAAAGAGGAATCTCATTGTGGTTTTGAGGTGCATTTCCTCAATGACTAATAAGTTTGAGCATCTTTTAATGTGCTAATTAAACTTTTACATATTTTTGGAGAAATGTCTATTTAGATTATTTATTTTTAAAATGAGTTTTTTATTATTGTTGCCATCTAAAAAAAACAAATATAATACATATATATATATCTAATATATATATATATATATATATATATATACTGGATACAATCCTTAATCAGGTATACAATTTGCAAATATTTTCTACTGTTCTGTGTATTGTTTTTTAACTTTCTTGATAGTGTCCTTTGAAGAACAAAAATTTTTAATTTTGATAAAGTCCAACTTCTTTTTTCTTTAGCTGCTTCTGCTTTTGGTGTGATATCTAAGAATGCCTAATCCATTAGTCACAAAGATTTATTTTATTCTTTATTCTAAGTATTTCATAGTTTTATCCCTTATATTTAGCTCTATGACACGTTTTGAGTTGATTTTTGTGCATGCTATGAGGTGCCTATCACATGCATGTGCCTATCACATCTTTGGCATGTGATATCCAGTTGTTTCTGCATCATTTGTTGGAAAGTCTTTTCCTTACCCACTGAAAAGTCTGGGCACCCTTGTCAAAAATAAGTTGACCACAAATATTAGAGTTTATTTCTGAACTATCAATTATATTCCATTGATGTATATGTCTATCCTTATGCCAGTACCACACTACCTGGGTTACTTTATCTTTGTAGTACCTTTTGAAATGAAGTGTAAATCCCTAAATTTGTCCTTCTTTTTCAAGACTGTTTTGGCTCCTCTGAGTCATTGAACTTTCTCATGAATTTTAGGATCAGCTTGTCATCTTCGGCAAGCTGGGGATGGTGGATTGTGTTAAATTGGTAAATCAGTTTGGAGAGTATTCTCATTTTAACAATATTAAGTCATACAATCCATGACTATAAGATAGCTTCCATTTATTACATGTTCTTTAATTTATTTCAACAGTTTGTAGTTTTCAAAGTATAAGTTTTACACTGCTTTTCTAACATTTATTACGTATTTGACTCTTTTTGCTGTTATTGTAAAGGAATTGTTCTTCTTAATTTCATTTTTGAATTGTTCATTGCTAGTGTATAGAAATAAAATTAGTTTTCTTGTATATTGATCTTGTATCTGCAATATTATTGAACTTATTATTTCTAATATTTTTTTGTAGATTCTGTATGATTTTCTATATAAGAAATTCTGTTGTCTGTGAATAGATAAAGCTTTACTTCTTCCTTTCCAAACTGGATGTCATTTATTTCATTTTCTTGTCTAATTGTCCTGTCTGGAACCTCCAGTACAGTATTGAATGTAACGGTGAGCATGGACATCCTTATATTGTTCCTACCTTAGGGGGAAGATTTCAGTTGCCATTGAATATGACGTCATCTGTGGATTTTTCATAGATGTCCTTTATCGAGATAAATAAGTTCATTTTAATCCTAGCTTCTTCAGTGTTTTATCACAAAGAAATGTCATGTCAAATGGCTTTTATGGATTTATTGAGATGACCACGTGGCTTTATTGTTTTATTCTATTAATATAGTATATTACATTTATGTATTGAATTTTGTATGACAAAACAATCTTACATTCCTGGGATAAATCTCACTTGGTTATGGTGCGTAATCCTCTTACTATGCTATTGGATTCAGTGTGTGAGTATTTTATTGAGGATATTTGTGTTTATGTTCATAAGGGGTCATAGGCTGTTATTTTCTTTACTTGTGATGCCTTTGTCTGGGTTTGGAACCAGGATAATACTAGTTTCATGGAATGAGTTGGGAAGTGTTCATGTCTCCTTGAATTTTGGAAGAATTTGCAAAGCACTGATGTAAATTCTTCTTTTAACGTTTAGTGATATTTACCAGTGAAGCCATTTGGACCAGGACTGTACTTTGTGGGAAGTTTTTGATTATTACTTCAATATTTTTACTTGTTATATATTTATTCAGGTCTCTATTTCTTATGGGGTAACATTTAGCAGTTTGTGTGATTCTACACACCTGTGGTTTGCCTGTGGATTATCTATGTTGGCAGAGAATTGTTCATATTATTTTCTTATAATCCTTTTTATTTCTATATGTATGATTAGTGGAAATGCCCACCCTCACTACCTACAACCTTTCTTGACTGTAGTAATTTGAACTCTCTTTTTCTTAGTCAGTTTAGCTAAAGTTTTGTCAACTGTGTTGCTCCTCTCTAAGACAAACTTTTTGTTTTATTTATTTTTCTCTATTATTTTCTATTCTCCATTTTTATTTATTTTTGCTCAGACCTTTATTATTCCCTTTCTTCAGCTTGCTTACATTTAATTAGCTTTTCTTTCTCTAGAGTCTTAGGGTAAAAGATCTTCTTTCTTAATAAAAGCACTTATGCTATGAATGTTTTTTCTAAGCACTGCTTTAGCTGCATCTCTTAAGTTGATTCTATGCTGTGTTTTCATTTTCATTCATCTCAATTTCCCTTTGATTTATTTGTGATTCTCCAAACTTTTCTTTTGTTATTGATATCTTATTTTGATCCACTGTGGTTAGAGAATATACTTGGTATAATTTAATCCTTTTAAATTTATTAAGCTTTACTTTGAAAATAGTCTATAATGAAGAATGTTCCATGTGCACTTGAGAAAACTGTCTTTTGCTATTGTTGAGTGGAATGTTCTATAGAAGTCTAGTTTCTTTATAGTGTTTCTCAGGTCTTCTATTTCCTTGTTGATTTTTCTCGTTGTTCTATCTATTATTGAGAATGGGGTGTGGAAATTTCTAAATGCTATCATCAAATTTTCTGTTTCTCCTTGCATTCCTATCCTATATAGTTTTCTGTATTTGGGGACTGTATTGTCAGATGTACGTGTATTTATAATTATTATACTTCCAGATAGACTGACACTATTATTATTATAAAATGTTCTCCTTTGTCTCTAGAAATATTTTTTGACTTAAAGACTATTTTGTTTGCTATTAGTGTAGCCACTCCAGTTCTCTTTCGATACTTGTTTACTTAGTCTATCTTTTTCCATTCTTTTATTTTCATCCGATTTTGTCTTATATAAAGTATGTCTCTTGTAGACAGCATATAGCTGGATTATATTTTTATCAGATTGTGTCAACTTCTACCATTTGATTAGAGTGTTTATCAATTTAAATTTAAGCATTTTACTGATAAGTTAGGATTTATATATACCATTTTCCTCTTTGTTTCTTATGTCTTTTTAAATTTTGTTCCTTCATTCCTCCATTACTGATTTCTTTTGTGCAAACTACATATTTCTTAGTATACGTTAGAATATAAATTCCCTTCTTATTTTTTTCAGTATTTTTCTGTTATTTTCTTAGTGACTGTCCTGGGTATTACAATTACCATATTAACTTAAAACAATGCAGTTCAAATTGATATCAACTTAATTTCAATGATATATAGAAAAATGGGTTCCAATATAGCTCTGTCAGCTCACCTCTTCTTTGTGTTATTTTTTTAAAACAACTATATCTTTTGTATTACAAACCAATCAACACAGTTTTTAAATTATTATATTATGCAATTGTCTTATAAATCATATGGAAATGGTTTCAGTTTTTAACCATTGAGAACAATGTTCGCTGTGGGTTTGTCATATATGGCCTTTATTATGTTGAGGTAAGTTCTCTCTATACCTACTTTCTGGAGGGTTTTTACCATAAATGGGTGTTGAATTTTGTCAAAAGATTTTCCTGCATCTATTGAGATGATCATATGGTTTTTCTCCTTCAATTTGTTAATATGGTTTATCACATTGATTGATTTACATATATTAAAGAACCCTTGTATTCCTGGGATAAAGCCCACTTGATCATGGTGTATGATCCTTTTAATGTGCTTTTGGATTCTGTTTCCTAGAATTTGGTTGAGAATTTTTGCATCTAGGCTCATCAGTGATATTGGCCTGTAGTTTTCTTTCTTTGTCTGGTTTTGGTATCAGGGTGATGGTAGCCTTGTAGAATGAGTTTGGGAGTGTTCCTCCCTCTGCTACATTTTGGAAGAGTTTGAGAAGGATAGGTGTTAGCTCTTTAAATGTTTGATAGAATTTGCCTGTGAAGCCATCTGGTCCTGGGCTTTTGTTTCTTGGAAGATTTTTAATCACAGCCTCAATTTCAGTGCTTGTGATTGGTCTGTTCATATTTTCTATTTCTTCCTGGTTCAAGAACAAGACAAGGTTGTCAACTCTCACCACTATTATTCAACATAGCTTTGGAAGTTTTAGCCATAGCAATCAGAGAAGAAAAAGAAATAAAAGGAATCCAAATCAGAAAAGAAGAAGTAAAGCTGTCACTTTTTTGCAGACGACAGGATACTATACATAGAGAATCCTAAAGATGCTACCAGAAAACTACTAGAGCTAATCAATGAATTTGGTAAAGTAGCAGGATACAAAATTAATGCACAGAAATCTCTTGCATTCCTATACACTAATGATGAAAAATCAGAAAGAGAAATTAAGGAAATACTCCCATTTACCATTGCAACAAAAAGAAGAAAACACCTAGGAATAAACCTACCTAAGGAGACAAATGACCTGTACGCAGAAAACTATAAGACACTGATGAAAGAAATTAAAGCTGATACAAAATGATGGAGAGAAATACCATGTTCTTGGATTGGAAGAATCAATATTGTGAAAATGACTATACTACCCAAAGCAATCTACAAATTCAATGCAATCCCTATCAAACTACCACTGGCACTTTTCACAGAACTAGAATAAAAAATTTCACAATTTGTGTGGAAAACAAAAGACCCTGATAGCCAAAGCAATCTTGAGAAAGAAAAACGGAGCTGGAGGAATCTGGCTCCCTGACTTTATACTATACTACAAAGCTACAGTAGTCAAGACAGTATGGTACTGGCACAAAAATAGAAATATGGATCAATGGAACAGGATAGAAAGCCCAGAGATAAACCCATGGACATATGGTCACCTTATTTTTGATAAAGGAGCCAAGAATATACAATGGAGAAAAGAGACCCTCTTCAATAAGTGGTGCTGGGAAAACTGGACAGCTACATGTAAAAGAATGAAATTAGAACACTCCCTAACACCATACACAAAAATAAACTCAAAATGGATTAAAGACCTAAATGTAAGGCCAGACACTGTAAAATTCGTAGAGGAAAACATAGGCAGAACATTCTGTGACATAAATCACAGCAAGATCCTTTTTGACCCACCTGCTAGAGAAATGGAAATAAAAACAAAAATAAATAAATGGGACCTAATGAAACTTAAAAGCTTTTGCACAGCAAAGGAAACCATAAACAAGACAAAAAGACAACCCTCATAACGGGAGAAAATATTTGCAAATGAAGCAACTGACAAAGGATTAATCTCCAAAATATACAAGCAGCTCATGTAGCTCAATATCAAAAAAACAAACAACCCAATCCAAAAATGGGCTGAAGACCTAAATAGACATTTCTCCAAAGAAGACATACAGATTGCCAACAAACACATGAAAGGATGCTCTACATGACTAATGGTTAGAGAAATGCAAATCAAAACTACAATGAGTATCTCCTCACACTGGTCAGAATGGCCATCATCAAAAAATCTACAAACAATAAATGCTGGAGAGGGTGTGGAGAAAAGGGAACTGTCTTGCACTTTTGGTGGGAATGTAAAATGATACAGCTACTATGGAGAACAGTATGGAGGTTCCTTAAAAAACTAAAAATAGAACTACCATACGACCCAGCAATCCCACTACTGGGCATATACCCTGAGAAAACCATAATTCAAAAACAGTCATGTACCACAATGTTCACTGCAACTCTCTTTACAATAGCCAGGACATGGAAGCAACCTAAATGTCCATCAACAGCTGAATGGATAAAGAAGATGTGGCACATATATACAATGGAATATTATTCAGCCCTAAAAAGAAATGAAATTGAGTTATTTGTAGAGAGGTGGATGGACCTAGAGTCTTTCATACAGAGTGAAGTAAGTCAGAAAGAGAAAAACAAATACCATATGCTAACACATATATATGGAATCTAAAAAAAAAAAAAAAAAAAAGGTTCTGAAGAACTTAGGGGCAGGACAGGAATAAAGACTCAGACATAGAGAAGGAATTGAGGACACGGGAAGGAGGAAGGGTAAGTTGGGACGAAGTGAGAGAGTGGCATGGACATATATACACTACCCAATGTAAAATAGATAGCTAGTGGGAAGCAGCTGCATAGCACAGCGAGATCAGCTTGGTTCTTTGTGACTACCTAGTGGGGTGGGTTAGGGAGGGTGGGAGGGAGACGCAAGAGGGAGGAGATATGAGGATATAGGTATACGTATAGCTGATTCATTTTGTTATAAAGCAGAAACTAACACACCATTGTAAAGCAATTATACTCCAATAAAGATGTTAAAAAAATTAATAATAAAAAATAAATAAAACAAATCATATGAAAATAAAGAGTTATAATCAAATAGACATTTATACAGTTTTTTGTAATTTTATATGTAGTTATCTTTACTGGTGCTTTTATTTCTTCATGTAGATTTGAGTTACTGTCTAGTTTCCTGTCAATTCAGCCTGAAAGATTTAGTAGTTTTTGTTGCAGAGCAGCTATATTAGCAATGAATTCTCTCAGTTTTTATTTATCTGGGAATGTATCCTTTTTCCTTCATTTCTGAAAGATAGTTTTTCTAGATATAGAATTTCTTTTTTAATATAAATTTTTGATTGACAAGTTTTTGTTGTTGTTGCTCTTGGTTTGTTTGGGTTTTCTTACTTTCTGTATTTTGAATATGTCATCTTACTGCCTTCTGGTCTCCATAGTTTCAGATGTGAAGTTAGATGTTTTTGTTGAAAACTGGAAATTTAAGAAAATACAATGTGGTAACTCTGTAAATAAGATTTTATTCCTTTTCCCAAGGTTTAGTGTAATTGCTATTTTTTATTATTTCTGCTGTTTGTTTAATGACTTTCCTGGAATAATTTTTTAAACTTTGTATTCTTTGTCATATACAGTCACAAAAGTCTGTGCTCAGTTGATTTACTGTTTAGTTAGTAATTGGACAGATATTTCCATAAGTTTCTTAAACCAATAAGTGGTCAGCTCCTGTTGTGGGGCTTTGTGTGTGTTGGGATACACCTTCAATATGTCAGTACGCAGTTTTCTATTCTGCCTTAGCCTTCTCCACATACTTGTGCAGAGCTTCAAGGTCAGCCAGAAGTGAGAGATTAAGAATTTTTCAGGTCTTTCCTAGGCATACGTACACCATTGCACATGCACATCACCTTCTAGATTCCCGTGAATATTTCAGAGATTTTCAAAGACTTCTATTGACAACTTATCCCCCAGGTTTTTCTTTTAAGATGTTGTTCAGCCTTTTGTTATCCCAAACTTGTATTACAGCGTTAGGTAACTGCAGTGTTAAACAATTACCACTGATTGTCCTTGTCAAATACTCTAAGATAGAGCTAGTTATCCAGGATAATCTCTGAGTCAGGTAAAATAAATGAAGTTGCTGTGAATGAAACTTTTCATGGCACTCCCAGAGAGGTCAAATCAAATAGTGATATTAATTCTCTGGATTTGGGTTTGGACTGCTCCAAATACATTCTGCCCCTCCTGTGGCTGCTAGAATGCTGGTTTTCCTGGATACCACAGTCACAGGCTGTTGACTTTAAAAATTACTGCAGAGCTGGAAAAAGGAAGTGGGAATCAGACAAGTTAAAACACCACAAACTCATTGTTCTTATTGAGAGTCACCCATTTTTCTTGAATAAACACTACTCAGATTGTTGCAAGACTTTGGTTATTTTTCAGTTCTGAAAAAGTTGAGTTTGATCATCTTTGCCAGTGTATTTGCTGCTTTTATGAAGGAGAGGGTGTTCAGACACCCTTAATCCACCATTATGGTGTTGCTCCTGGTTATAAATTCTTGTAACACTGCAAATATTTCTTTTCTTTAAAAACAAAAACATTTTAAAGCACTATTTTAAGCTCTTTTTGTAAGCATGAATCACTGTTATATTTTACATACAATTTAATTACTGTCTCTTACCCTCATTACATCTAAGTTCTGTGAAGATGAGGTATACCTACTTTGGTTATTATGATATTCTCGGCTCCTTGCACTGTACCTGACACCTAACAGGAGCTGAAAGATATTGGCTAATTAATGAATGCTAAATGCTCATGAAATCACACAAGATGGGTATGATAGCAGAAACACTAGAAACCATGGAATTCCTTTAAGACCTATTGCAATACGGTGAAATATATTTGGTAGAAGTGTCCAAAGTAGTTCTCTTGGGAATTGTAAAATGTCAGAAATAGGACTATAGTCATCTGCTTTCCAGATTGGTCCCAAATACAATAAAGATTAAATGGGACTCAATTCCTTGACCTCCTGACCCTAAAGTTCCACAGAAGTTCTGTTTTAGCATCTGAAAATGGTGACTGCTGCTAATGTGCCTGCGCATGATTTCTGTTTCCAATACCACCTTATTTTTTCAAATGGGAGGGATGGTAATCTGCATCAGGACTGTTGTGTGGGTGAACATATCTTTGTAAACTAGTGCTTTAGAAGAGAGATCACAAAACACCATCACGCAGTGTTCTTGGAAAGATCAGAGCGTGGCAGCATCACAGCCCAGGAGCATTCTCTGTGCACTTTCTATCACCCACTCTGTTTGCTTTCCTTTGTGCCTCTGTTTCTCCCACTGTGCTACTTTGGTGGCTAACCACTGAAGACAGAAGACTGGTAAAGAAAACTAATAAAGAAGATTTTGGTAAATAATGTCATTTGTAGACTTGCTTTCTCCTTTACTTTGGAAGTATAAACTGAGCCTGGGCAGTCATCTGAGTTTCCTGACACTAGGAACGTAAATCAGACTGCTTGGTAAAAACAATCTGGCATTGCAACCAGATGTGAAAAGCATAGCTAGAATAATGATATTGTAGCTAGGAAAAAAAAAGTTACTATTTTAAGTGACTAGGATTGTGTTTTGGTTAACACCTTGGCATGAATTAACAAGGAAATGTGGCACTTGGGGAAATCCAAGACCTTGACTGGCTCACGGTGAGCCTCTGTGAAAAGGAAAGAGACCCTGGCCAGAGGGAGATATGATGTCATAACTTTGTTTCCATTGCAAGCAAAGTAATTTCATGAGATGCATAAAAATTCCACTCATTTTGCACCTCCTCAAACACGTGAGTGTTGAACAAAAATTTTTTTCTAGGTAACTTTTCATATTTTCATTGCATATAAAAGTATTGCATATTCATTTTTTCAAGAAGTAAGGCACATATTTGTCATGGTATAGCTCTGAATGGACGGAAAGTAAAAGGACTGCAGAAATGAAAGAGATTGTTAACGTTTTCCTAAAAACTTGCTTAGACCACTTCTTCCATTGTCTGGGAGAAGAAAGAAAACCCAGCAGCATTTCAGGTGGCATCAGAGCTACCCCATTCAGCAAGATTCCTCCTGAAGAGGAAAGGAGAAAGCTTATGACTGGGTATTTTTTTCCCATTTATGAGTTCTACAGTACAGTCCAAGGTAGTGGTTATTAACCATTCTGCATCTCACTGGTGTGAAATAAGTGACATATAATGTTACAAGTAAAACACTGTGTTCCTAAACATAGTTAAAGCACTATATGTTGCAAATGACTTATTTTTTAAAATATAAATTAGACCTGATTCAAGAATATCTTTATGATGATGTTAGTCTCACAATGTTTCTGCATAAAAATATTACTTGGATTTGGAGGAAGTATTTTATTTCTCTCTTTTTGAACTGTTTTGTGTACTGTTTATATACATTTTAATTATATGTTCTTATCTATGACTTATGAGGCCATGCTATTCTACTTGATTGCATCGTTTACCCTTAATTATATCTAAAGCCAGAATGAGGTTATATTTGATGAATTTAACAGGCAGGATTAAAAGTAAAAGGCAGAAGCCTTTGAGGGCTTCAAGTTACTATATTAAAGTGCATCAGTAATTCTTATGTAAATATGTTTTTAAGTTATTCAAACTAAATAGTTCTCCAGATGTTTATGATTGATAAGAGATGTATTTCCAGATGACCTTCAGGATGGTGGAGGAGTAAGATGTGGAGATCACCCTCCTACCCACAAATACATCAAAGATACATCTACATGTGGAACAACTCCTACAGAACACCTACTGAACGCTGGCAGAAGACCTCAGCTTCCCAAAAGGCAAGAAACTCCCCACATACCTGGGTAGGGCAAAAGAAAAAAGAAAAAACAGAGACAAAAGAAGAGGGACGGGACCTGCCCCTCTGGGAGGGAGCTGTGAAGGAGGAACAGTTTCCACACAGTAAGAAGCCCCTTCACTGGCGGAGACAGGGGGGAGGGAAGGGGGAAAGCTTCGGAGCCGCGGAGGAGAGCGCAGCCACAGGGGTGCGGAGGGCAAAGCGGAGAGATTCCCGCACAGAGGATCGGCGCCGAGCAGCACTCACCAGCCCGAGAGGCTTGTCTGCTCACCCGCCGGGGCGGGCGGGGCCTGGGAGCTGGGGCTCGGGCTTCGGTCGGATCGCAGGGAGAGGACTGGGGTTGGCAGCGTGAACACAGCCTGAGGGGGCTAGTGCACCACAACAAGCTGGGAGGGAGTCCGGGAAAATGTCTGGAACTGTCTAAGGGGCAAGAGACCATTGTTTCCAGGTGCGCGAGGAGAGGGGATTCAGAGCGCCGCCTAAACGAGCTCCAGCCACGGGTATCAGCGCGGACCCCAGAGACGGGCATGAGACGCTAACGTTGCTGTTGCGGCCACAAAGAATCCTGTGTGCAAGCACAGGTCACTATCCACACCTCCCCTCCCAGAAGCCTGTGCAGCCCGCCACTGCCGGGGTCCCCTGATCCCAGGATAACTTCCCTGGGAGAACACAGGGCACGCCTCAGGCTGTTGCAATATCACACCGGCCTCTGCTGTCGCTGGCTTGTCTCGCATTCTGTACCCCTCCCTCCACCCCGGCCTGAGTGAGCCAGAGCCCCAGAATCAGCTGCTCATTTAACCACCTCCTGTCTGGGTGAAGAACAGATGCCAGAGTGTGACATACATGCAGAAGCAGGGCCAAATCCAAAGCAGAACCCCAGGAGCTGTGAGAAAAAAGAAGACACAGGGAAATTTCTCCATGCAGCCTCAGGAGCAGTGGATTAAATCTCCACCATCAACTTGATGTACCCTGCATCTGTGGAATACCTGAATAGATGACAAATCATCCCAAAATTGAGGCGGTGGACTTTGGGAGCAACTGTAGACTTGGGGTTTGATGTATGCGACTGACCAGTTTCTGATTTTTATGTTTATCTTAGTTTAGCTTTTAGCAATTGTTATCATTGGTGGATTTGTTTATTGGTTTGGTTGCTCTCTTCTTTTTTTTTTTCCTTTTTTTTTAAATTAATTAAAAAAAATTTTTTAATTTTAATAATTTTTTAAAAAATTTTGTTGTAATAACTTTATTTTATTTTTTCTTTCCTTCTTTTTTTTTTTCCTCCCTTTTCTTCTGAGCCATGTGGTTGACAGGGTCTTGGTGCTCCAGCCTACTGTCAGACCTGAGCCTCTGTGGTGGAAGAGCCAAGTTCAGGACATTGGACTACCAGAGACCTCCTGGCCCCACATAATATCAATCAGCGAGAGGTCTCCAGAGATCTCCATCTCAATACTAAGACACAGCTCAACTAAATGACCAGCAAGCTCCAGTGATGGACACCCCATGCCAAACAACTAGCAAGATAGGAATATAACCCCACCCATTAGCAGAGAGGCTGCCTAAAATCATAATAAGGTCACAGACACGCCAAAACACACCACCGATGCAGTCCTACCCACCAAAAAGACAAGATCCAGCCTCATCCACCAGAACACAAGAACCAGTCCCCTACACCAGGAAGCCTACACAACCCACTGAACCAATCTTACTCACCGGGGGCAGACTGAAAGTGAGAGATGGAAAAAGATTCTAGGCAAATGGAAATCAAAAGAAATCTGGAGTAGCAATGCTCATATCAGACAAAATAGACTGTAAAATAAAGCCTATTACAAGAGACAAAGAAGGACACTACATAACGATCAAGGGATCAATCCAAGAAGAAGATAAAACAATTGTAAATATTTATGCACCCAACATAGGAGCACCTCAATATATAAGGCAAATGCTAACAGCCATAAAAGGGGAAATCAACAGTAACACAGTAATAGTAGGAGACTTTAACACCCAACTTTCACCAAGGGAGAGATCAACCAGAATGAAAACAAATAAGGAAACACAAACTTTAAATGACACAATAAACAAGATGGATTTAACTGATATTTATAGGGCATTCTATCCAAAAACAACAGAATACACTTTCTTCTCAAGTGCTCATGGAACATTCTCCAGGAGAGATCATATCTTGGGTCAAAAATCAAACCTTGGTAAATGTAAGAAAATTGAAATCTTATGAACTATCTTTTCTGACCACAATGCTATGAGACTAAGTTTCAATTACAGGAAAAAAACTGTAAAAATACAAACACATGGAGGCTAAACAATATGCTATTAGTAGCCAAGAGATCACTGAAGAAATCAAAGAGGAAATCAAAAAATACCTAGAAACAAATGACAATGAAAACACGATGTCCCAAAACCTATAGGACACAGCAAAAGCAGTTCTAAGAGGGAAGTTTATAGCAATAAAATCCTACCTCAAGAAACAAGAAAAATCTCAAATAAACAACCTAACTTTACCCTTAAAGCAATTAGAGAAAGAAGAAAAACAAAAACAAAAACAAAGTTAGCAGAAGGAAAGAAAGCATAAAGATCAGATCAGAAATAAATGAAAAAGAAATGAAGAAAACAATATCAAAGACCAATAAAACTAAAAGCTGGTTCTTTGAGATGATAAACAAAATTGATAAACCATTACCAGACTCATGAAGAAAAAAAAGGGAGAAGACTCAAATCAACATAATTAGAAATGAAAAAGGAGAACTAACAACAGACACTCCAGAAATACAGAGGATCATGAGGGATTACTACAAGTAACTATATGCCAATAAAATGGACAATCTGGAAGAAATGGACAAATTCTTAGACAAGCACAACTGTCTGAGACTGAACCAGGAAGAAATAGAAAATATAAACAGAACAATCACAAGCACTAAAATTGAAACTGTGATTAAAAATCTTCCAACAAACAAAAGTCCAGGACCAGATGGCTTCACAGGCGAATTCTATCAAACATTTAGAGAAGAGCTAACACCTATCCTTCTCAAACTCTTCCAAAATATAGCAGATAGAGGAACACTCCCAAACTCATTCTACAATGCCACCATCACCCTGATACCAAAACCAGACAAAGATGTCACACAAAAAAGAAAACTACAGGCCAATACCACTGATGAACATAGATGCAAAAATCCTCAACAAAATACTAGCAGACAGAATCCAACAGCACCTTAAAAGGATCATGCACCATGAACAAGTGGGGTTTATCCCAGAAATGCAAGGATTCTTCAATATATGCAAATCAATCAGTGTGATACACCATTTAACAAACTGAAGGTTAATAACCATTTGATAATCTCCATAGATGCAGAAAAAGCTTTCGAAAAACTTCAACACCCATGTATGATAAAAACTCTCCAGAAAGTAGGCATAAAGGGAACTTGCCTCAACATAATAAAGGACATATATGACAACCCACAGCCAGCATTGTTCTCAGTGGTGAAGAACTGAAACCATTTCCACTAAGATCAGGAACACAACATGGTTGCCCACTCTCACCACTACTATTCAACATAGTTTTGGAAGTTTTAGCCACAGCAATCAGAGAAGAAAAAGAAATAAAAGGAATCCAAATCGGAAAAGAAGAAGTAAAACTATCACTGTTTGCAGATGACATGATACTATACATAGAGAATCCTAAAGATGCTACCAGAAAACTACTAGTGCTAATCAATGAATTTGGTAAAGTAGCAGGATACAAAATTAATGCACAGAAATCTCTTGCATTCCTATACACGAATGATGAAAAACTTGAAAGAGAAATTAAGGAAACACTGCCTTCTACCATTACAACAAAAAGAATAAATCTACATAAGGAGACAGAAGACCTGTATGCAGAAAACAATAAGACACTGAGGAAAGAAATTAAAGTTGATACAAACAGTTGGAGAGATATACCATGTTCTTGGATTGGAAGAATCAACATTGTGAGAATGACTATACTACCCAAAGCAATCTACAGATTCAGTGCAATCCCTATCAAACTACCAATGGCATTTTTCACAGAACTAGAACAAAAAAATTTCACAATTTGTATGGAAACACAAAAGACTCCAAATAGCCAAAGCAATCTTGAGAAAGAAAAACAGAGTTGGAGGAATCAGGTCCCCTGACTTCAGGCTATACTACAAAGCTACAGTAATCAAGACAGTATGGTAGTGGCACAAAAACAGAAATAGAGATCAATGGAACAGGATAGAAAGCCCAGAGATAAACCCATGCACATATGGTCACCTTATTTTTGATAAAGGAGGGAAGAATATACAATGGAGAAAAGACAGCCTCTTCAATAATTGGTGCTGGGAAAACTGGACAGCTACATGTAAAAGAATGAAATTAGAACACTCCCTAACACCATACACAAAAATAAACTTAAAATGGATTAAAGACCCAAATGTAAGGCCAGACACTATAAAACTCTTAGAGGAAAACATAGGCAGAACACTCTCTGACATAAACCACAGCAATATCCTTTTTTGACCCACCTCCTAGAGTAATGAAAATTAAAACAAGGACAACCAAATGGTACCTAATGAAACTTAAAAGCTTTTGCACAGCAAAAGAAACCATAAACAAGATGAAAAGACAACCCTCAGAATGGGAGAAAATATTTGCAAACGAAGCAACTGACAAAGGATTAATCTCCAAAATATACAAGCAGCTCATGCAGCTCAATATCAAAAAAACAAACAACCCAGTCCAAAATTGGGCAGAAGACCTAAATAGACATTTCTCCAAAGAAGATATACAGATTGCCAACAAACACACGAAAGGATGCGCAACATCACTAATCATTAGAAAAATGCAAATCAAAACTACAATATGAAAAGCTTTTGCACAGCAAAGGAAACCATAAACAAGACCAAAAGACAACCCTCAGAATGGGAGAAAATATTTGCAAATGAAGCAACGGACAAAGGATTAATCTCCAAGATTTACAAGCAGCTCATGCAGCTCAATAACAAAAAAACAAACAACCCAATCCAAAAATGGGCAGAAGACCTAAATAGACATTTCTCCAAAGAAGAGATACAGATTGCCAACAGACACATGAAAGAATGCTCAACATCATTAATCATTAGAGAAATGCAAATCAAAACTACAATGAGGTATCATCTCACACCGGTCAGAATGGCCATCATCAAAAAATCTAGAAACAATAAATGCTGGAGAGGGTGTGGAGAAAAGGGAACACTCTTGCACTGTTGGTGGGAATGTAAATTGATACAGCCACTATGGAGAACAGTATGGAGGTTCCTTAAAAAACTAAAAATAGAACTACCATATGACCCAGCAATCCCACTACTGGGCATATACCCTGAGAAAACCATAATTCAGAAAGAGTCATGTACCAAAATATTCATTGCAGCTCTGTTTACAATAGCCAGGACATGGAAGCAACCTAGGTGTCCATCATCGGATGAATGGATAAAGAAGATGTGGCACATATATACAATGGAATATTACTCAGCCATAAAAAGAAATGAAATGGAGGTGTTTGTAATGAGGTGGATGGAGTTAGAGTCTGTCATACAGAGTGAAGTAAGTCAGAAAGAGAAAAACAAATACAGTATGCTAACACATATATATGGAATCTAAGGGAAAAAAAAAAAAAAAAAGAGGTCATGAAGAACCTAGTGGCAAGATGGGAATAAAGACACAGACCTACTAGAGAATGGACTTGAGGATATGGGGAGGGGGAGGGGTGAGATGTGACAGGGTGAGAGAGTGTCATGGACATATATACACTACCAAATGTAAAATAGATAACTAGTGGGAAGCAGCCGCATAGCACAGGGAGATCAGCTCGGTGCTTTGTGACCACCTAGAGGGGTGGGATAGGGAGGGTGGGAGGGAGGGAGATGCAAGAGGGAAGAGATATGGCAACATATGTATATGTGTAACTGATTCACTTTGTTGTAAAGCAGAAGCTAGCACACCATTGTAAAGCAATTATACTTCAATAAAGATGTATTAAAAAAAAAAAAAAAAAAAACTACAATATGGTATCACCTCACACTGGTCAGAATGGCCATCATCAAAAAATCTACAAACAGTAAATGCTGGAGAGGGTGTGGAGAGAAGGGAACCCTCATACACTGTTGGTGGGAATGTAAATTGATACAGCCCTATGGAGAACAGTACGGAGGTTCTTTAAAAAACTAAAAATAGAACTACCATATGACCCAGCAATCCCACTACTGGGCATATACCCTGAGAAAACCATAATTCAAAAAGAGTCATGTACCAAAATGTTCATTGCAGCACTATTTACAATAGCCAGGACATGGAAGCAACCTAAGTGTCCATCGACAGATGAATGGATAAAGAAGATGTGGCACATATATAGAATGGAATATTGCTCTGCCCTAAAAAGAAATGAAATTGAGTTATTTGTAGTGAGGTGGATGGACCTAGAGTCTGTCATACAGAGTGAAGTAAGTCAGAAAGAGAAAAGCAAATACCATATGCTAACACATATACATGGAATCTAAAAAAAAAAAATTGGTTCTGAGGAACCTAGAGGCAGGACAGGAATAAAGACGCAGACATAGAGAATGGAATTGAGGACAAGGGGAGGGGAAATGGTAAGCTGGGACGAAGTGAGAGAGGGGCATTGACATATATACACTACCAAATGTAAAATAGTTAGCTAGTGGGAGGCAGCTGCATAGCACAGGGAGATCAGCTTGGTGCCCTGTTACCACCTAGCTGGGTTGGATAGGGAGGGTGGGAGGGAGACGAAAGAGGGAGTGGATATGCAGATATAAGTATACCAATAGCTGATTCACTTTGTTATACAGCAGAAACTAACACAACAATGTAAAGCAATTATACTCCAGTAAAGATGTTAATAAAATAAAATAACAAAAGCAAAAAACAAACAAAAAATAAATGTATATCCTTTAAATAAGAGTCCATGTCAACATCTAATTTGGAGACAAAGCAGATAACTTGTTAAAGAGTAATCTTTAGTTGATATCTTCTAAATAATTTTTATTTACAGAGCCATTTTGGGATGGAGGATAAGGGATATGCTTGCCAAGGGAAACCCTATCATGATTGGAAGAGAGGTCATGACAGGTTTTTACAAAGAAAAGAGGAGGCATGCCTTTATTTCCTAAGATTATTTTTTTCTGCTCTTACAGTAAAAGAAAAAAGAGGCAGAAACAAAAATTGCCTTTTCTGCTCCTTACTCACTCTGTGAATTCATAGAAAATCTCATGATAATGAGCCTCCAAGAATGTCCAAGCCCCATGACAACTTTTTTTAGCATTGTATAATTTACTACTTGAATGTGATATTTTTTACCCCTGTATTCATGTTTGTTCTTCCCACCTAGAATGTATACTAGTTATAGTAAAGGACTACATTTTATAATTATGTTACCCTAGTGTCTTGTGCATAGTTAAGCATTCAAAAAATGAGTTATTATTTTTAACTTAATCCATCATTATTTTAATATAGAAAAATAATAATTTTGAATGAAAATATGAGACATTCCTATGTCTCTCCATTAGCTGTTTAGAAATGTTAACATAAGCTGGATATATACACTCATAAAGAGGTGTCATAGGGCAGGGTGTGTGTTTTTCTTCCTGCCTGTATCCCAAGCTCTGGGGACAGTATCTGGCACATATAAATGTTTAATAAATAACTGTTAAATGAATGGATCTCAGTGTTTATGGTTATAACTGATGAGAGTGCAAGTATAGGGTCAACATGAAAATAAGCTTTTCTACTCAGGCAGTGTTTAAAAAATATTGTTTTAAATCAAAAGGTTAAGTACCAAAGCTCCTTTTAAAACTACAGATAATTTGGGAAAGGACTCAGAAACAAGATAAAGATGTCACACTGTGAACAAAAATAGGTAGGTGTAAATAATTTATTTATAATCATAAATCATCTGAATACTTTAGGAGGCTATTAGGAGAGTACCTCTTTAAAGAGATACCTCTTAAAAAATTTTAAGTGACAGACTTACCTGAAAACTTGTCTTCATGTTATGGTGAGAATTTTTTTTTGTTTTTCTCTCTAACATTTCACATCAAACTGCTCTTTAGCCTTGAAGATAATGCCTTGGCTAAAAACACTTCACTGAAATCTAGCTTTTCTTTAGTCAAACCCAGAGAGGGGGTGGTCCAGGGGGTGAACCTATTGAGGATAATTTACCCAATACATGGAAGATCCAATTCTTCATTCAAGCCTTAATGTGGACATCAATGGAATATAGCAAATTGATGAGCTAACAATATTAATACCATTTTGCAACAGTTACTGGCGTCCAAAAATCGTGTAAAATATTTTAAATAAGTTATTACTAACTTGTATGGTAAAATTACAAGGTAGATATTAGTGTCACATTTTGGAGGTGGGGAAATTGAAAATCAGAGATATAAAATGATTTAGCTAAAGATGCTTTGATGTGACCAAGCTGAGATTTAAATTTAGGTCTGTTTGGCTAGCAAAGCTCAAATCCCAAGCTTTTCCCTCTACACTACCCAACCTCATATAACTCCAGAAGCTTCACCTCATCCAGCCAGATCTTTGATCATCTGTGTCCCAACCCACACTTTTATCCTAATCTTGGCTTTGCCCAATCTCAGTCATTATTCATTCAGCCTCAGATTGCCCAAGACACACCCTTGTCATTGTTCAGGTCAACCCCGAACGACCAGGAGAATGATTTATGGAAAAGATTAGCTGAGGCTTAGCACTTATCTCTAGTGGGTGTTTTTAAAGGGAAACTGGAGAGTATCGTGGAAAAAGTTTGGGATTTGAGCTTCATAGTCAGACAGAATTACATTTAAATCTCAACTTTGTCGATTTGCAGCATCCTTAGTTAAGTGACTTCACATCCATGAGCATGATTTCCCCATTTATAAAATCACATCTCTGCTTGAAGACCACTGGCACTGCTTGTGGAAACTAAAGCTGAAACATGGCAGAAGACACAGAAACTCAGAGCTCCACCAGGCATTCTTGCAGCCAAGAATGAGACCTGCAAGGCTGGTGCTCTGAAAGGAGGTGGCACATGTATTACTGTTCTTAATGACTGTCACTCACTTATTTTGGGATGTCGATATCTATAACTCAAAATAGCCCCTGCCAATGACTCAATGGTGAGTCCAATAATGTGATGCAATTTTTTCTACCTAGAAATATCTGATGAAGATTGTGGTTGTAAGAAAAAGATATGGACTTGACCATTGCCTTTGTCACACTCATTGTCTTCACAGAGTGGTATAGACAAGAGGTATTTAAGATCACAAGGGTAAATAAGATTTAAGGAACCAATGCATCTCTATTCTTTCATTGATATATATGTCCCATTTATGTAGCAACACCCTAATCAAAGAACTAGAGTCATTTTTCTGATATAATGACCAACTCATAATGGCAAAGGTCAGGCAGGGTGTATGTACCATTTCAGGCATTTAAAAGAGTTTCTGTTAAGTTTATTGAGTATGTGAAAAAGGATGTTTTAAGCACTAGTTTTAGATATTATGGATAGCCACACCTATCTTTTATAACAAAGAGTGGATTTAAGGTAAACTAATAGACACATAGTATAAAAAATCATAATGGTTAAGCTTTTTTAAGAGGGGTGGAGGGGAGAAAAATTAATTGCTAGTGAGAAAAAAGAGAAAAGATTTTACCAGGAATCCATGATAAAGCTATTAAAATTAGGTACTATGCATTGTGCACTCAGACAAGAAAAGCAGCTTAGATGGTGAGCCAGAGAGGACCACATGTTTTCCTTCCTCTTCAAAAATTGATTTTTTTTCCTTCATAAGAGAAGAAAGCGGAAAAAAAAAAACCCTCTTTCTTAATGTTTACTACATATCAGGAATTACCTCCTAACTTTACACGTACTAACAGATTTAATTTTCACAACAATCCAATAAATTAAGCAATCTCAGAGGTCAGCAAACTATGACCCATGAATCCAGACAGATGCCTATTTTATTATGACCTGTGAGCTAGGGACATTTTTTACTTTTTAAAAAGGTTACATTTTGAATGGTTATATAATTATCTATATAATCTACTTCTTGGCTTGCAAAGCCTGAGATATCTATTGTCTGATCCTTTCAGGAAAATTTTGCCAACCACTGTGCCATATTTTCATTGCACTATTGCAGATGAGAAAATTGAGGCAGTCAGTTCTCTTCTGTTTCCAAACAGTAAGACAAGAATTTGAACTCAGGAGGTTTCATTCTAAAATGTGAGCTCGTCACTGCTTTGCTGCACTGCAATTGAGAGGTGGGGGCCATCTGACTTGACTATTAGGGGAAAGTCCAGTTAAAAACCAGGCGCTCTGTCAAAATGCTTAGAATCACTGAGTTAGAACTATAGGTGAAAAAGCTGAGCTTTGCCACAGGGAACAATCGGCTTTAAGAAAAAGCCAAAAATAGGTCCGAGAGAAACGTTGAAGGACAGAGTGGTGGCACTGAAGTAAAGTCAGAACTCCCACAGGACACATACAGAACAGGGACAAAAGAAAGGACATATGATCAACATAGCATCTTCTGGATTTTACCAAGTTTCGGGAACTCAGAGAGCAATTCCCTTTTTTCTCCAGGAGGTGAAAATCAGAAGAATAATGAAGATGGTCAAATGAGGCTGCATGGAGACAGGGCAAAGAAACATGTTCTGAGCTCACCAACCCCTAGGCCAGGGCCAATGAGTGACCCACTAGAGCAGCCATAGGACATCTGTGCTTGGCTATCAGTCCAGTTCTGAAACCAACATCTGGCGACATTTGCCTCTCTTGTATCTTTCAAGCGTAATTATTTTCTACTCCTGTGCTGTATCTTAGCTTTTGTTTAAGGTGCTACTATACTCCTTCAAGAAATATTGGATGTAAGAAATGGAACAAACCAAACTCTGGTACATCTTTAAGTGGAGAGAAAGGGAGAACCTCTGAAGATTGTAGCTCTGGAGACGACAACTCTGATCAATAAGCAACCACAGCCAACACAGAGAGAGGTGGGAAGCATCAGAAAACAGATGTGTGTCTGCCCACCACCAGGGCAGACCTGCCTCCCAGTGTGTTCCATCAGGAATGCGTGGTACTGGGGGTTCCAGACTTCACTGCCAGCCTGCCTGTTCCTGAAGCAAATCTCAGGGGCACATCTGAAGTGAAAGCAGAGGCTGAAGGTGAGGAGGCAGGAGGGGGAAAAGGAGGGCAGTGGTCTACAAAACAGAGATCCAGACCAGGGCAGAGATAGCCTAGATTCTCTTAACCTGTGAGCCTCTGTTACGTCACTGGTAACATGGGCACGGGCTTCTCTACCGCATAGGTATTTTGTTACTGTTAGAAAAAGTGAAATATTTGGTCCTTTTGTTTGTATATAGAAGACTGCCTAAATGCCACATACAACACACCAAAATTCTTTCTGTAATTCCATTCTTCTATTAAACATCTCCAAGGAAGATCCCACAGTCCTCCTTAATAAAATATTAATTGCATCCTAACCTCTTCAAGAAGTTCTGGTGTCTGTTTGAGCATTAAAGAGTACAGAAAATAGGTAAGAGTCCAAGTTGAAATCTCCTTCAATCTGAGCATGTTCTGAAGTTGACAAAGCATTGGTCTCCTCTGTTCTCCAGACCCAACAGCCAACTGCCTGCTTTCACCAACAAGGCAGGAAGACCCTTGATTTGTACCATCACTAACTGCTTTGGCAGGAAAGTTTTTGTTTGAACTACCTTTAGAAGGAAAAAGACCGGTAAAGAAAAAACACTACTTCTCCTATTTAACCTATTTCTTATATATATATATTATTTTTCCCCCTTTGGACAAACAAAAATTTAAAAAGAGAAAATGAGATCAATAAATTGCTGTAAGCTCAAAATTATCGATCCTTCTCCAACACTTCACTTGGCATCAAAGGAAATTTATGACAGAGAGTAAAAAAATAAAAATGAAATAAAATAAAACAAGAGGTAAAAATCCTAAACAGTTGGGGAAAATTAAGTTCTACATATTTTCTTACAGAGAAAACTCAATATTCTGGCTGGAGAAACTTAAAGCTTTATGTTTTTTGTTTTATGTGTCCTTGCTTCATTTTAGATTTGAAGTACCTAGAAGTACCTGGAAATTCTTGAACCCCGTAGAATTGCACTTCTTTTTATTGTAATGAGGAGAATTAGTTCTGGCTCAACACAAAACAAACAAATTAATGCCATAGACATGGTAGAGTTTTAAACAAGCCAAATTGTTTTCTGGCTGAGATGACCTTCAAAGGCTAGTTTTCTGCATATTTGTCTTTTTTTCCCCCTCCTCTCTTAGATAATTGGGACAATTTGCAACAGAAAAAGAATATGATGTCAACATAAGACAAGCCCATTAAAGAGTATCAACTTGTCCATGGTTCTGAAGTAAATGGATGCAAATGTTCTTTACTAGCACAAAAGGTTCATATTTCTAAACATCCGTCCTGTGTGCCATCACCAAGGAAAGTGGTAGAAGCACATTTCAGCTGTTTCCTTTGGAGTGCTCAGACCAGCTTTTAGCCTTCTGTGGTGAGGAAGCCCCTTATTGCAACTCTATTTTGGGTGTATGAACACGGTTGACCTAATTTTAAAGAACTTCCTCTGAAACAGGGAGCTTCTTCTCCTTGACTGTTGCAATAACGGTTACTCCTCTCAATTGTGTGTGCTTTGGTTTGGTTGATCTCTATAAGCTCAGCAACCCTATTTCCTAAAGTGTCCTGCCCCAGTGACTGGCAGGGAGAGAGCCAGAAGCTTGGGCTATTGCATGTTGAGCAGGGACCACGATGAGAGAGCCAGGAGGCCCAACGTGCAGGTTTCATGGAAGAGTTTCCTGCATCTACGCATCCCCTTATGTTTTTTTGTCTTTTTTGTTTTTTTTTTTTAAAGTTAAACAGCTTTCTTTACTGCAGTACTTCTCAGCATTTTTTTTTTAACATCTTTATTGGAGTATAATTGCTTTACAATGGTGTGTTAGTTTCTGCTTTATAACAAAGTGAATCAGTTATATATATACCCTTATCTTTTTTTTTTTTTAATTTATTTATTTTTATTTTTGGCTGCATGGGTCTTCGTTGCTGTGCAGGGGCTTTCTCTAGTTGCGGAGAGTGGGGGCTACTCTTCGTTGAGGTACGCGGTCTTCTCATTGCGGTGGCTTCTCTTGTTGCGGAGCACGGGCTCTAGGCACTCGGGCTTCAGTAGTTGCGGCTCGCGGGCTCTAGAGCGCGTGCTCAGTAGTTGTGGCTCACGGGCTTAGTTGCTCCACAGCATGTGGGATCTTCCCGGACCAGGGATCGAACCCGTGTCTCCTGCATTGGCAGGCGGATTCTTAACCACTGCACCACCAGGGAAGCCCCATATACCCTTATCTTTTAAAAAACTACTTTATTGAGGTAGGATTGAAATGTAAAAACTGTGCATATTTATATGCAACTCTCTGACTTTGGGATAAGTGTACATCCATGAAACCATCACCACCATCAAGTCCATAAACATATTCATCATCTACCTAAGTCTCTTCCTGCCCCCTTTATTATTATTATTTGTGTGTGTATGGTAAGAACACAACATCTTACTATAAGATCAACCCTTTGAGCAATTTTTTTAAACAGCTGAGTAAAGGTTCAGAGAGTTTTATTTTGTTTTTGTCCAAAAACACACACAAGTCTGGAAAAGTGAGAGGATTAGATGTTGAGTCTCTGTCTCCATCTCTTTCCATAACAACACACCACCTCCTCCTTCGCCACAAAACCTACCAGGGCACATGGGTTTGTGTGTTTGATCTGGGTGCATGTGCGTGCACACACACTTTCTGGGAACAGCATCTTGCTTTCCACAGACTTGGAAATGTTGCCCTTTGGTCTGTTACCACAGAGGCTTTTGGCAGATGGTGAATCAGCCTCAGGCTCAAAGTCAGCCTTCACTTAAGAAGAGCTCCCCTGGTATCCCTCCACCTTCCTCTCTGGAGAGCGCCTGTCAGGCTGCTCCCATCTGCTCCCACTGTTTTCCAGGAACTGTGTATCTCATTTCACACAGGGCTGCTACGTGCCCAGGAGAATTTTTCCTGACTGCTTTGCTTATGCTCATTTCCTTCCTTGGCGCTCTCTAGAGCAAATGTTTCCGTACCTCCTCAATTAAACATTTAATAAGAAGAGGAGGACCTCATTTTCCTACCACCCAGTTGACCAACCTTCCTTCAGTCTGTACCCATATTCTGCCTTCCTTCCTGTTATTGATACAATAACCGTGCCCTCTCTGCTACCAGCAAAAGCCAAATTCACAACTTGAACATTGATTGCATCCCATCTCCTTGAGGCTTCCCAAGGACATTGCTCTTGCATTTCTCCCCTCTCTCCTATGCATCACCAAGTTTACCCTCCGCAGTGTGCAAGTGGGCATTTCCAATAGCACACCAGCACACTATTTTATACAGTGATACGGTCCACCTGAAAGAGCACATCCACTGCTCCAGTGGCCATCTCATTTTACTCTACTGATAGCAAAACTGTCAAAAGAGTGTTCATATTTTCATGCTCGCTATTTTCACTTCTTCACCCCAAATACCTTTTTAGACCTACTCCACTTTACTCCCCACCACTCTACCCATATTCTTCTAACTATTGTCAAGGTCACCAACCACATCTGGATTTTAAAACCTAATGGTCAATTTCCCATTCTCATCTTCTTTGGCTTCTCAGCATCATCGGACACAGATCTTCCTTCTCATAACATTTTCTGCACTTGGCTTCCAGGTCTCTCCACCCCAGGTTTTCATCTTACCTCACTGGCCCCTCTCCCTCTCTTAGAAATACCTAAAGATGTTGGCATTTCTCAAGTTTATTCCTCGACCCCCTTTCCTCCACTAAACTTTCTCTCAAGTAGTCTCCTACAGTCCCAAATATGTGTTTCTATCTCCAACATCTCTGGAGAATTCCAGGCGTATATCTACCTCCTTACCAAAAACTTAATTTTCAAAAAAATCCTCCTAACCACTCTATAATTGATTGCACCTGGAGCTTCCTCTCATTCAGTAAATGTTTCACCCATTCTCCTAGGTGCTCAAGCCAAAATGGGATTTTTCTCATGCCCCATGCTCCAACCTGTGAGCAAGTCCTGATGGTTCAAGCTTCAAGAAATTTCCTGACTAGAACTAGAATACTTTTCAGATCCTTTACCACTATACCCTTTTGTGAGACACCATTATCTCTCACCTGGATTAGTTCAAGGATTTCCTAATAATACCTCTACTTTTGTCCTGCTACAGTTTATTCTCCACATGAATACTAGAATGGTCTTTACAACAAATCCTCCAATAACTTTCCTTCACACTCAGACTATAATCTAAACTCCTAAAAGCACAGCTTACCAGGCCCTATATGGGCAAAGAATTTAAACAAGAGTGGATATATGTATATGTATAACTGATTCACTTTGCCATACAGCAGAAAGTAACGCTACATTTTAAATCAACTGTCAACTATACTCCAATAAAAATTAAAACAAACAAAAAACTGAACCAAAAAAA
Source organism: Eubalaena glacialis (assembly GCF_028564815.1). Taxonomy (NCBI): domain Eukaryota; kingdom Metazoa; phylum Chordata; class Mammalia; order Artiodactyla; family Balaenidae; genus Eubalaena; species Eubalaena glacialis. The sequence goes on from NC_083725.1 coordinate 6,554,860, forward strand.
GATCTCCTTTCATTCTCTAGTTCCTGTGCATGAAATCTCACTCTCTCCCCCAAATCATCACATGACTGTTCCCTCACTTCATTGAGAGCGCTGCTCAAAGTTTATTTATTCAGCGAGGACTACAATATTCTATAATACCTATTCAAAATTGTCCTTATATACCCTTTTATCCTACTAACTTTTTCTTTACAATACTCACTGTCTGAAATTTTATTATAATGTATTTACATCAGATGTTAACTAAAATATTCCCTCAGGGAAAAGACTCTTTCTTACCACTGAATCCCCAGAGCCAAGAATGGTACTTAGCACACAGTAAGTGCTCAATAAGAGCTTGTTGGAAAAAGATGAATAAATAAATTTAAACATAATGTGAGCGATGTCATTGATTATTTCGTGTGAAGTGTCTGAGCTGAGCATGAGCCTGTCAATTAGGTTGGTGTTAAGGATAAAAGAATGACTGTTGTGATAACCCCTAGAGTACCCTCACTCAATGTTCTCCTCCTAAAGGAGCCAGAAAAGTAGCTTTAAAAATACATGTAATAAACATTTCTCTGTGCATTACCCTATATTGATTTCCCCTGAAATTTAAAAAGCAATATATTTGACATTATTTTTATTTGCTTTCCTATGGAACAGTCCACATTTTTCAGCCTGCTAAACCAAGACCACTACAAAACAAACACAACTTTTTTGTCTGTGATTTTTTTTCCCCTCCTACCATTAACCACCTTAAAAATGAGCCAGCTTTCATATGAATGTAAGTTTTCTGGAACTATGCTCTAAATACAGTATATCCTTCTAGCTCTTAAGAACCTTACAATATATCTCCCTCTCATCTTTTGTTCTCGTTTCACATCCACTACAAGACCCGTCCTCTTTTTTCATTCTCAGAGCTTCCACAGTATCTTCGCTCTACTTGTAAGTCACTTAATAATTTCTCCTTCATAACATATATGAGGATCACATTTTCTATTCAAGATAATACATTTTTGAAAGCAGAGACTATATAAGTGTACACCCATCAACTAGCAGCCTACCTGGCAAATAATAGATGCTCAATAAATCATGAATGAATGAATAAATTAATCAATAAATAGATGAAGAAATATTGAATAAAATAAAACAGGTTATAGCCTATAAATAAGAGGTGGGGTCAAGGAATGGAAGACCAGGTTAGCATTTGGAACCTCTGAAGCTCATGGACATGATGCTAACTACCAAGTAGCTAAGTATGTACAGACTCTTTGACTGTCAAATGCCAGCCTCAGGAGTGTGTGTGTGTGCGTGTGTGTGTGTGTGAAGAGTGCTGACAAAAGGAAGGCAATCCTTGGTCTAATAAATTTTCCTCCTCATTTGTGATCTAAGAAAGAAATTCTATATCTGGTTTCCTGGTAAGAATGATGTTCCCTGACACATCGATGAGGAAACATGTTTTTCAGAGAGAAAATTTTCCCTTCCCCTCTCAGCATAAGTAAGCTCTTCTATCAGGGGAGGACTGGCCAACCTCACCATGATTGAGGTCTGCATCTGATGTTATTGTTTTCCATGCTGGTCAGCGTGCCCTCTGCCCTGCACGTCTCAGCCAAGGGAGAATCTCTTTGGATAGTCTTTGGATAGGATTTCTGTCCCAGACCACATAGATTTCCACTATTCATTACTACTGTAAGGGCTGTATTACTTGTGGTGTCTTAACCAAGTTTCTGAAATCCCAACAAGTGTCACAAGGTAATGGATCTTAAAGGAACAACGATGTGAAACAATTTCCAAGTCTACCTCCAGCCTTCAGAGAGAACCACTCATCAACAACTCAGAAACACTGAAGGGAGATAAGCCATCCTGGAAATAGCCACAACCAAAAGTGTTTCAAATTATACTTCTTAGGATATCTTATAAGTTTATTTTACTCTAAATTCATGATATTTTTCAACATGGGAGCCATTTTGGATGCTCCTAGCCACCATAGTTAGAGGTAAGTTAGGTATTTAATTTAAAAAGCGTACACCCAATGGCAAACTACAGGAAGTCAAAGGCACGGATGGGACATTTTCTCAACTACTTTTAGAATTTCCTCACACATTTTGAGTAACTTGCAATGTTTCAGTCTTACTGCCACTGCCATACATGATTCTTTGAAAACAGGTACTAAAGGGAAGCCATTGAGCCATTACTTTTACTTGGAAATTGAAGGTGAAAGCCCTGCATTGAAATGGAGGCATCAATTTACAAGATGAAATGACCCTTAACAGGAAAGTCAGCTAACTAGTCCTGCTGGAAATTTCTGTCCTTGAAATGTGAAGCTCGGGCTGGTCTGAGCCCCCCGAGGTGGGAGTAATCCTGCCCCTTCCCTAAGGACCTTCACCATTTTGATCATCATAGCATTTAGAATTGGGGGAGGAAAAAAAATCACAGCCTGACTACAGGCAGTAAATCCCTGCATTTCTTGAGGATTAATGGTAAAGCTTTAACAAAGTGTTTCAGATTCTTAAAACATAGGTATGCTTTCCCACATGGCAAACCCAGACATTTTCTGGCTGAGCTACATTTCATCTGTATATAGACAGATATTTTTATGTTGACAGAAGCAGGACTTGCAAGCAACCCATTTTTGCCTTGGAAAAGCCAACTACAGAATATGCTTCCATGTACAAGAAATAGAAAATGTTCTTGAGTCCCCTGGGTTTCTAGCCAGGATTGTGAATGGAGAAGGACCATACTTCCCAATTAGCTTATTTTGAAATACCTCTAGTTTTTTGGTTTGATAATCTGCAGGGATATTCCTCTTCTGTGTGGAATTTTCCTAATGGGCTCTGCTTAGGCAGCAGGAAAGACTGTCATTGCTTAATAGGTTTGAAAATGCAAGACTGACCCAAAAGCACCTACCAAAGGCCTCCTGGCCTATTAGTCTGCAGTTCTGGCAGGTGCCACTTTGTGACCTCTGGGGCTTTATATAACATTGTATGGATGAGCACGGATGACAGAGAGAGGGAGGCTTGCACCATCTAGGCTGATCTGCAGAGATTCAGTAGCTTCACTAAAATACGTTTCATATTTTTGGTACATGCGTGCACCTATGTGTACACTTAATGTAATGGGCTCTTTTTTCTCCCCACCATTCACAGTCTGTTATGAAACTGGTGGTGCATTTTAAAATTGATTGTGACTTGGAATCAAGGAAATATGGCATTACTCTCCATTTAAAGATCAAAGTTATAACTAACTAATATAACAAAATAAATGCAATATAAAAAAGACTGTGTTTAAATTGGCTTGCTGAACTTAAACATTATAATTGGTCTGAATATAAGTTTTGAAGTTATCCCCAAATACATCATGAATTCACCTTCAGTCTCTCTCTCTCTCTCTGGTACAGAGTTAGAGAGCTTGGAAGGGTTCCACTTGTTTGTGTGTTACTGTCATTTTTAGAAAATCTATTATTTGGGAGATTTATTTCTGACTTGTTCTTGCATTTCAGGCTTGAAGTCTTGCTCTTAGCTTGTTTATTTGACCTTAACTGGGATCACATCTGTTCTAGTATCTTGGGCATTTGTGATCACAGATCCATTCCAGGCTTCCTTTCATGCTCTGATGAACAAATACCTCTGTATCCTGGTTGCTTTCATGGTTCAACCCCAAAGCAGCTCCTCCTACTTCCTCACGGCAGTAGCACCTCCCCTGTGCTGCCTTTAGGAAACTTGTGAAGCCTTTCCTGTCATCAGTGTCCCCCACTCTCCTCTCTCTTTCTTCCTTGGACTGACCTAACCCCTCCTTCAGAGGTAGACCCTCCCTTTCAGTAGTAGCTCCTATGAACAGGCAGACTATTTTGCTTCACATGTACATTGAATAACTTGTGATTGTAAATCCCTTTCGTAGATATTTGCATTTTAAGCTTTTTAACCTTAATTGTAGAAATTGGAAATGGAATTTAAAACTATTTCCTTCTTAATGCAACTCCATGCATCAGCAGGCCATGAAGACCTGAGGGAATTGATTTTAATCCTAAATTCATAAATCAATATTTTGCATATGCAAAGACAATCTAGGCATAAATTTCTAAGTCTTTTTGTGCAGTGGTTGAGAATGAGTGGAAAAAAAAAAAGAAATAATACGGCCATGCTCAGTCCTCTCCAGGTATCCCAGTGTCTTCCTGTAGAAAATCTACTAAACTGAATTGACTGACCACTTCCAAATTAACCATTCTTGGGAGCTATTAAGGGCAGATTAATTCAAGGTGAGTTAGCGGTTGCCGCCTCTTGCAGACCTGGACACTGAGCCTACCTGCCACTATTGCAATCCTATGTCATCTGAGAGGTCAGCCTGCCATCATCTGTCTCTTGATCAATATTCATTAAAGACATTGGAATGACCAGGGCCACTTGCAAAGACAGATTCCTTGGGGAGTAGCTCAGGACTCTGTATTTTAATAAAATACTTGAGTGATTATTAAGCACATTCAATTTTGAGAACCATGACTTTGTACCCTTTACTAAATTTCTCCTTTACATTTCTTCCCTGCCTCTTTCCACTATTCAATTGACCATAACTTATTCTTCCCCTCACCCTGCCACAAAATTCATAGATATTAGTCATGCAAAGTCGTTTCTAGTTTTGTCTGCCCCTTGCCCCATGCCTTCTTCTGACCTATGTGTGGATGGAGATCACACTATCACTTTCAGAACAAATGGAATCAGCTTTGGAGCCTCAATGCCACAAAACCTAAGATACTATAGGCACGATAAAGTGAGGTAGTTGGGTGGCTGTCAAGACCATTCCAGCCCAATAGGAGTCTACCAAAGAAATCCAGGAATTCTTTGCTATAGTCCAGGGTTGTAAGTGTGGTAGGTACAAAGGACATTTGGAGGTCTTAGGTTCAGGCCTTTTGTTTTGTATGGATGAGGAGTCTGTGTAGATGCTCATGAGTATCATGAGAGAATTATCCCATATGTAGATAGCATCTGAAAACAAATGGTGGATGTTGATGCTGATTTATATAAGGAAAGTTTTTTTTAAGCTATAAAATGTACCTTTTTTTGTGTAAGAGCAATGCTAATTACTGTCATTGATATCTCCTATTTATAGTATTTGCCTAATTGCTATGTAGAATATTTACTATGCACATAATAATTATGCATTATTTTCATTTTCCTTAGTTTCTAAATTTCTTAAGGGTAAGGATAAAAGTCTTCCATATTTCTGTATACTCCAGCCCACTTTGACAGTAGCTTACCTATTGTACATTTTCAGTAAAATACTTAATGAATTAATTAACGTGTATGTTTTACTCCTGTTACATTTGCGTATATGCATGTTTACACAAAAGGCCCCAGTAAATCATTTGATGCCTCTCCACCACAGACACAGGTATACCTTTCCTAGTATTCTCAGGAGTGTTGGAAATAGAAGATGGAGGCCTTTACCTTAGAGCTATCATTAAGAGGAGATGGGGAGAAAGAAGAGGAACACAGAGAGGAAGAGGATGGAAGGACATGGGGAAGAAGGAAAGGATGAACTGTGTTACATCGGGCGTGTAATTGACAGAAAATACTCTGCAATGCATATAACAATCATTAAGCACATAAGTCTCCAAGTCAAAACCAAGAGTCTTGGTGACCACAGCTGTATGTGTCCCTTCCATCACATACAATGCTCTGCTCCTTTCTCATATTAGAATGTGAGACACAGTAGTGTGTTTATTTCTCTGTTCAGGCCACACCATTTACCAGTTTTCCCCCTAAAGCACTGCATATGCCTCCAGATCCACGCTGGATACACTTTAAAGATGTGTGTGTTCCTTCCTTCCCTAGAGCTAGTCTTCACAAGCTTTAAGTACCAAATCTTAGAAGAAGAAAAATAATTGAAGATGAAGAGGAAGATGAATAAGGAGGAAGAGGAGAAACAGAGCACACACACACACAGAAAATAAAAAACAAAACTACCTTAACCATATCCTGATCCATCCCAGAAAACAAAGCATCAAGTGTTCTGTGAACTACCTCTTATGTACCTTCCAGAAATCAAATAATGTAGTTGTTGGTTAACCAGTATCTCTAATCCATGTGGAAACTGAACTATGGATTTTCTTTTGTTGAAAATTATAATTATCATCTTTTCCTTTACCCCTCATCACCACCACCCCTAATTTCCTTCTAATTTTGCAGCCAAGATTCATGGCATTCAAACTTTTTTCAAATCCATTCACTTCCCAATGACTCCCAATTTCTTTATTTTTGCACTTCCTATGAAGCATGACCCTGAGTTTTATTCTTGCTTGATTAGAAGATCAACTCTGTTTATGGATGTTCAGGCTTCAGAGATTTTGCTCACATAACATGGCTTTCTTCTTATAACTCTTAAAAATGAATAAATAAACGAATACTGCTCATGACTTCCTCTTTCCCAATCAGGGAAAATTTACTTTAGTTACCTTAGTAACCAGAATGTCAGTCATTCTCTCCCCATGCCAAATCCCTTTAGAATTCACATAGAGCACCATTTTAAAAATAGAATTATTTCTATTCTATTTAAACTCTAGATTTTGTTAAAAACAAACTTCTTGCTTACTTGAATGCTTTCTTAAAGAAGCCAATCTATTTCTTCCTCATGAATATATTAAATTTAGGGAGTACAGAAAATTTTGATGTATATGTGTGTGTGAATTCTGTAAATATATATTATGTTCACTGATAGATATAGATAAAGAATCATACAATTTAGGATTAGGATAATTCAATGACTTAGTGACAAGATTAGAATGCAAATTGCCTGAATGCAAGAAAATGCATCTTTGAGATGTATGCGAGTGTTTGAATTACTGCAACCTCACCAACGGTGGATATACTTCTATTTTTTCCCAATTTGGTAGATAAAATAGTGATATTAGATTGTGGGGTTTTTTTTGCATTTATTCAATTTCTAGTAACTCATTGTTTAATTTTTTTTAATTGCTATTTCTAATTCTATATATCAGATATTAAAATTATGTAGTTTTATTAACAGAAAATGGCTTAATTATAACAATAATTAAGTTTATTCCTAAATATTTCCTATTTCACTTACTATTATAAGTGAAGAGAATTTTCTTTTTTTCATAATTTTAACTAGTTTTCAAAATTATTATTGGCCATTTAATGCATCCTTACTATGAATTCTTCATTGGTTATATACATTCAAATGTGTTCTAGACAGTGACTTGGCTTTTTTGTTTGTTTAGGGTATCTTTTCTGTACAGAAGGTTTAAAGTTTTATATATACACATTATGCAATATGTTTTATTAAGATGTGCTCATTTTTGCATGTTGTTTAAGAAATCCTCCTCTACTTCAAAGGCTGAATGTTATTACGCTAAATTTTCTTCTAAATGTTTTAAGTTTTTCTTCTGTTATATATGTCCTCAATCCTACTGAAATTTATTTTTGTGTATATATTAAGTAGAGATCTTGTCGCTTGTTTGTTTTCATATAGATAATTCATTGGTCCAGTGCTACTCATACTCTATCTCCCTAGGAAATTAATAATGTTAACTCTTCAACTATCAGATTTTCTTGCATACAGGATTTTTTGGCTCCCTCTACTGTGATAGCTCTGTTTGTTAATCCCTGAATAAATAACACACTGTTTTAATTAATGAAGAAAATAGTAAATATTCTTTCCCTTACAAAATGGCCTTGTAATTTAAAGATTCTATCAACATTTCTTCCTTTTATTATGAAATCCCTGTCTCTGACTTGCTCATTTTCCTATCCTGCTGTTAATATTTTTCCACTTGAATATATGAGTTTCTTACAAATTAAAGAAATTAGCTATTGTCTTTCATAGAATTTACAGATTTTACCTCATGGCTGTTGGTCTCTAAACTTAGTTTTTGATAGTTTTGCCAAACATAAGATCTTTGGATATTGTTTGTTTTAAATATCATGAAATCAATTTTATTGTTTATTTCCTTTATGACTTCTGGGATAAATTAAAACATCAAATAACATTCAATGAAATATTTATCAATGATAAGCAACAAAAATCTCAAAATAATAGCTTTTCCCATGTTTATGACAAATTAATGATAACTTCATATCCTGTGACAATCCATCCTTCCTTTTTCCCTCAGTCAAATTTCCATTATATATAAATTAAATTCTGAGTCACTGACTGAATTTAACATATTTTACTATATATTTTTATATTCAAGAATAGACCTTGATTTTGTACTCAATTTTGCAATCATATGTTCAGTAGTTATTTATACTTAAAGTTTTATATTAAATGAACTGTTCTCATTCAGAGGAAAAAATAGTTAAGAAATTTCTTTAGAAAATGTACACGTTTACCTATTGCCTTTGCATGCCATGGGGAGCTTGGCTGAGTATACAACTCCCAGGTTATCAACCACTTTATCTTGGAAATTGTGAGAGATTGATGTGTATCTTCGGGTAGCTTGGTATTGTAAGTCTGAAGTTTGTTTTATTTTGTTTTGTTTTTTGTACTGTTGTTAATGGTATTCCATGCAACATTCTAAATTTTTCACATTGTGATTGAAAATGAAAAGCCAAAATAATCTAAATAAGGTCTCCTGTTATTAATTTAAGGCAAACTGAGCAAATTCTTTATAATTGTAGCTTGGTCCCTTTTCTTCAGTTTGGCAATTATTTTTCTCTCTTCTTTGATTATTTCCTCTCTTCCAATTTTTCTGGTTTTCTTTTTTCATAAATACTTCTAATCTTTAAGTTGCATCTCCTCTCTCTTGCTACTATATTTATAATCTTCTACTATTGTTTTCATCCCTTTGTCCTTTCACTCTCCATTTTCAGAGGGAATCACCAGTTTTGACTTTTGCATATCTGATCTGATCATTATAAGTCTATTCTGACTATTTTCTTTTGCAGTCTTTTCTTTCATCAGTCAGCTCATTTTAATCTTTTTTCATATTAGTGCAGTCTTCTGCTATACTTTTCTTTCCCACTCATGAAGGTCAAATCTGTTTTTCTACAGACTTCATGTAGGGATCTTATTTTTTTCATTGATGTTATTCTGTTTAGAAACTACCTTTCTGAGACCCATTAATTTGGGTTTTCTGGGCTATTGGTTCTTCTTATGTTGTAATATGTTTTCTGAAGTCTACTTTTATTATTTTATGTTCGTTCATCCTGCGTAGGTGAAATTTCTATGCAGGCTTTGCATTTGCCAGAACATTGGTGGAGGTGGGGGAGGTTACTGTCCTCAGCTCTTTCTAATGTCCTCTTAGGTGCTAGTATCAAACTACTATCAGATGTAAAGGAGAAGGACATTCTCAACCACTCCATAAATTATGATGTCTAGCACACTCTACTTGGTGTGAATCTACCACTGCTTCTGTTACTGCTACCATGTCTTCTGGATAAGAGAATCGAATGCTTATGGGGATCTCTGTGTCAAGCGAAAAATAAAACGCTACTCTTTCTAGTATGCACTGCTCTTTAGGCAATTTCTATCTCTGCCCTTGCTTTTCACCCTTTTCCTTAAATGATAAAGGATTCCAATATGTAGATATCATGGCCTGCCCTTACTCCTACTCCCATTCCTTGATATGCTGAATATTGAGAGTCCTGGTCTCTGAACATATGCAGAAAGAGATCCTTCGATGAAAGCACAGGCATTGAATATCTGCCTTGTCTTGCTCATAATGTGCATCTTATGACATTTGGAGTCTGGTGGCTCATTTGCCCAACAATGTGACCTCCACATCCTAAACTTAGGGCAAAAAGATGGTTAAATTCTATGATCCTTCCGCCTTTTCAGGCACTCTTTGGGCCGTGCTAGATCAGAAACTTTCAATTAACTTATAGCGCAAAAGCCTGTGCTTCCGTCAGTCCCCATCGATAAGGCGGCTAAGAAATAATTGTCTCAGCATTGACAATCTATTCTTAACTTTAGTTTATAATTCTCTTGTCATTAAAAATAAGTTTATAATTTGAATGAAATATTTTCTGTAAAAAATGCTCAAGGAGTTGTAGTCGGCAGAATATGTTAATATGGAAACTAAACCTAGATTATTAATAAAAATTTTTAAAATAGGTCATTGTTATCTTATATTGACTACTGAGTTTACAAAATTTGAAACTTCCAACAAAAAGAAATTACAAAAATATCCTGTTAACGTGTCAGTGAACAAAAACTATTGCAATGCGTGAGCCTTCTGTGAAGGGCCATACTAAATTTTGAGTCCATTGAAAATAAGTTTTTTCAAAGTATGACCTGGATATCCCTGACAAGCTTTGAAATCATCTAGGAGGTGTGCTTATCCGTGTCTGTACTGACTGTGTCAATTAATGTGTGTGTTATTGAAAGCAGTGCTATAATCCCCATTGATTCTGGTGGCATTTTTTTGAAGTAATAGGGGAGAGCAGGTGAAGTAAGTGTTCCACTGACTACAAATTGGAAATCACTATTAAAGGGCATAATGGGATATGTGAGTTGCATATCAATGATGGGGTACGTCATAAAAAGTTATTTCTTAGAAATATAAAGTTTAAAGGTGTGATGGAAATAACGTGGAGTCAGAGAAGTCAAATATTCAGCCCTTTCTTGGCTCCAGTAAACACAGGGTTAAAATATGTAGTTTCTTCTCTCTCTCAGAAGCCTATCTTCTATGTGGTGGCCATCCCTTATAATGTGATAACAGCTTTAATAGGTCTCAGTTCAGGGTCCAAAGAGAGCACCTGGCCAAGTGGTCAGAATCAATACATAGGAATTCACAAGGCCGACCAGCTGGACAAGGGCTTGATAAGGCAAAAAGAACTGCTTGTTCAGAAACAAAGAGGTGAAACAGTGTTTGTTTGGCTCATGGAAGTGAAAAGAGTTGGAAAGCCTAGGGAAATAGGCTGAAAGAATAAATGAGGGGAAGCTGGTGAGAAGCCGTATATACCATGCAAAGGAGATGGTAGTAGTCGAAGTAGTAAAAATCTATGAACAACCCAAATGTCCATCAACAAGAGAACAGAGAGATGAGTTGTGGTATATTTCTCCAATGGAATACTACAGAGTAAGGAAAATACACGAGTTGCAGTTATGTGCATGAACATGGATAAAATGCATCCAGATAAAGTTGAATGAAAAGAGCAAATCAGAATCTAAAAAAGAGTGGATATATGTATATGTATAGCAGATTCACTTTCCTGTACATCTGAAATGAACACAACATTGTAAATCAACTATACTCTAATACAAATTTAAAAGAAAAAGAGCAAATCATCGAAGTGTCATAGAATATGTTTCCCTCCATTTATGCCATTTACAAACATACTGTCAAACAATTTTCTGATTACGAATATATTTACATATGCTATATATATGTATGTATGCACATATATTAAATATATATTTAAAATAAGAGAATAAGAAACCCAAATTTCAGGGAAGTGGTTATCTCTAGGTTTCCCTCTAAGAGGGAGGGGGTTGGACACCACAGGGCTGGGGTGGGGGGTTGGTATTCCAAGAATATTGGTATTATTCTCCATCCTAGACTGAGTGACAGGTGCTCTAGTGTTAATTTTGCTTATATCATTTATTATGTACATATATATTGAATATTTTTTGTATCTATTGAAAATTCAATAAAAGCAATAAAAAGTATTCTTGTCCTAAACTTAATTACTCCATACAAATTAGCCTTGCTATTTCAAGGAAAAATGACTTATTGAGAGCTTCTAATTTTCATTATAATAGAAATGCTAACTGTTAAAACTCTTTTGATGCCAAGAAAGTTAATGTGAAGGTTCAAGAGATTTTTTAAAGCCTTTTCTTTTTAAACTAGAAATAAAGAAGTGAAGGAAAAATCCTCAAGTGTCAAAGCAGGCAAAGGCGGATGGCTGAGAACTCGAAAGCCCTTGATTGTACTGTGGGTTCATTGCTTTGGCCACAGAGGAGACTTCACCTTTCCATTTAAGGGACAAAGAAAATGTAAATTTGTTCTCAATCACAATACACCCAGCATTAAACTTAGTAAGAGAAAATTGCACTAAGAGCTGAATTTTAGGCTTAACTTTCTGACACTCTCTTTTTTTGTATGGAATTGATCAGCTCAAACAGAGAGCTCATGACTGGGAAAATGACACAGTCTGCTGTTGCCTTGTTCTAAATTTTAATGGTGCCAGAGCCACTCTGACACTAATTTTACAGCTGCTGTTCCCTCTGATTGTCTAGCAGGAACCAGCATTCTTCCTTGGCTTCCCTGTGAGCAAGGCAGCTGTGGGACAAAGTCCGCTTAGTATTAATCCTTGCTGTTTCCCATCTAGCCCTGTGAAAATAAAATCGACTGTCCTCAGAATGAAGAGTAAGAATTATTTGAAGAAAGTGTGAAAATGTAAAACTTGGTCCAGACTTACCAGCTTTGGCAGAAGTCTTTTCTGATGTAGTTGGATCATTTTCCTTTTTTTTTTTAAATCACTATAGAAATAGAATTACATGGATGTTCCTTTCCATTTTCCCCAAAGAACTAACCCTAACTTCACTTTTTTGTTAAATGATATTTACAAAATATTCTCAATAGGACAATGAGTATGATATGTTGTACCCAAAATTGATTTCTAGACTGGAATCAAGTTCATGATGTGTGTTTATAAGGGTGCTTAATTACACTCACTGCGACACAACTTGTATCACTGGCACAAAACTATCCCCATCAGCTTTTTCAATATTTCTTCCTATTAGAAAACTGTCACTCCAATCTCTCTTAACTAAATCATTTTGTCCCTATAGATAATGATCTCATGGGCTTAAAATACATGGTATATGGGAGGTTATCCCTGATAGGATGGGAGTGGGAGCTTAGACTGAAAGTTAGAAGAAGGAATGGTATGAAGGGAAATTGTTGTGATTCCCTTCATTGTAAAAACCAAAAGGGTAAAAGTATACAGACAGTAAGTAGGCTCATTTGCTATGAATTAATATATATTTGGAAAATGAGAGAGAGAGAAGAAGAGGGGGAGAGTGAGAGTGAGAGAGAAAAAAAAAGTTCATACCGGGATGCAAGGGAGGAACATACTTAAAAGAGATAAAAAATATACAGTCCTCTTTTCATAGGTTTATTTACTATTTCTGTTTTTCATTTATTTTCCAGTGGATTTCCTGTTCATGTTCTTTGACTAATTTTCTTTTGGTTTGTCCATGATTTCTCCACTTAACCTATCCTTATACATTTTAAATTCTGGGAAGTTTCCTTTGTCATGCGTGCTACTTACATTTCTCTAGCGTCATTTGTTTATGGTAGTTGTTTCCATTCCAAAGTTTTTAATTTTTATTGTAGTAAATTGTATCAATCTTTTCATTACGGGTAATTTTTAAAGCACATTATTTGCTGTTGTTTTTTTTTTTCTGTTCCATCTACAGATGCCATGCCTCCTCAACTATCCTGGAAGTGCTATGCAGGAGGAATGTGGCATGTCTTCCTCATCTCTTGTCCCTTTTAGAATGTCCTTCACACATCTTGAATTAGTCACCCAATACCAAACTGTCGAGGTGACTAGCTGATTTGAAACTGAGGAGGTGACTTTTGCAAGTGCCAAGTGAGAGATTAGCAAAGAGACTGGCCTTTGGTTTATGCTCATGGAAATTGGCTGATAGTATTTTCATTGTATTTTTCCTTTTTTCCCCCTTTTTTTTCCTGATTTTTTTTTTTTTGAAATGTTCATCAGTTCTTAAGGAAGAATTCTTTCTCCCTTTAGAAAAATTTATTTTGCAAGAACTTAAAATAAGTATGGCTCACAATTAGTTTCTGAGTCACTGTTAATTCATACAGATGTAGGAGGCAGGTTTCCTACAGCTGCGTGTAATTGAGTTCAGTTCATCATCACATCTCATGGGTTACTTTAATATTTAACCCCCAAGCAACACTTTCAATGCCACCAACTTCTCCAGACTCACAACGTCTAGAATACAAAAACCCTTGTTGAGAGCTTTGAAGTTTATCCTGTCAGGTATATTTGACAAAGATTACTTGAAGGGGATGTAAATCAAGTCTCTTGCAGTTATTTCTGTAATAATGTTTACATTTATATGGTACAATACCTTTGCCATAACATGCTCATGCAAATAATTTCACTGAGTCCTTCAATATCCCTTCAAAATAGGAAGGTAGTTTTTATTTTCTTTATGAAGTGAGACAACAGAGGCTCAGCTTCGTTAAGTGACTTGTTCCATTCTAGCGGTCAAATATTTATTGAGCATATACTAAAGGAAGTTTGTGAGTTGAGCCTTCTGAGTGAAATACAGTCCAGAGGCCCAATGGCTTACCACTATCTAGTAGAGGTGTGGTCATTATGCAAATAGCCCTCTTCCTGGCAGAGTGAGGAGTAACTCTTATGAAAAGTATAAGCATCCCAGGACATTCATAAGGATGGGAGAATTTGAGCATGAGTTTTGGAATTAGAAATGTACTCTGGACAAGAATTTTACTTCTCTGAGCCTCAGGTTCTTTTCTGTAAAATGGATCTGCTGTCAATAAAATAGGACTGTCAATAAAATACGACTTAGAGTCTGACTATCTTTGTTTACTATCCGCCACTACCACTTACCAGCTCTATAAACCTTATTGTGTTACTGAACCTTTCTATGCTCTGGTTTTTTTTGTTCTCATTAAATAGTAATAATAGTACCATCTCACTGGTATTTTGTGGATATTAATGAGATAAAGCTGCATAGTACCTGCTGCTTAAAAAATGCTCAGTGTATGTTAGTTGCCAGCATTATTACAGTACTAATAATAGTATATTTGGAAGCTCAAAAAAGACTTGATTGACATTATGAGAATGAATATGTTTTAAACACTTAGTGAGATTGTGATTGTCAGAGAATAAGAAAAAGGTACAACTTCTTGAAATGCAGGATATTCTTGAAGGACACCAAATCATCACCTTTACTGATACATATGCTATTGGTAAGTTACTAGAGGGATGTCTAGTTGAAATAATTTTGAAGGCCTTTGAATGGTAGCTTAGGAATTCGTGGCAAATTTGTTGGGGACTTCTGGAACATTCCCATCAACAGTTAAGACTGTTAGACTTTTAAAGATTGATCAGTCTGGTTGGTATAAAATATGCTATCTGATTGTGGTTTTAATTTGGCTTTTCTTTATTATCAATAAGATTAGGAATCTTTTTTTTAGATATGAATGGCTAGTATCCCTAAAACCTACCATGGTTTCTGGTACCCAATATGGGCTTAATACATAAATATTAAGTAAATGAGTAAATGAATGCATGTTCAAAATGAATGCAAGGTATCTCCCTTTCTCACACACATCAGGGATTTTTAACAGACTTGTACAGAGACAATGTGCTTACTGCCTAAGGGAAAGGTGTAACTTCTGTGATGACCTTCTCTGCTGAGGGAGACACTGTCGTGAAATATCCATCTGGAGCATCCCCCTAAGGGCAACAGTGACCCTTCGATCATACTATGCAGGTACCTATCTCTGCTAGATATGTGAAGCCTTGGCCCTTTCCCGAAATGAGCATTATAATGCAGGGAGCAAGCATCACATGATTGAAAGAGGAGATAATTACCAAGCAGCTGTTTTAGTGTGAGCTGATCCTAGACCCGAAACGCCCATTTGAGAATTCTTACTGAGAGGGTTTGGTCTTGCAAATGGATTTCTCAGCAATTCTTTTCCTTATTTTCTTTAATCAGAAGACAATTAAGACCTGACTACAAGTACCCCAGATGATGGAACCTGTTTTAAAATAGAGGTTTGATTATTATTCAGGTACGGTGAGCTCAGCAGATCAAGAGACAACTGCCATTGAAAAGATGGTTTGTTATACTCACAGATCCCAAGAGAAGAGGACATACCACGCTACTGGGGGGTATATGAAGAAGCCCTGGGATAGGTCAGGAGGCAGAGAGAGGGAGGAAAGGGTGGGCAGGGGCCTTTGTTGTGGTTTCTGCAGGCAGGAACAGACAAGCAGGGTAAGCAAGCTCAGGATTGGGTAATTTGTATAATTTCAATGGGGTCTGGCACATAGAGGCTGTCCCTAGCTGTCCGGCACCTGGCTCTAGGGTGATTAGAACAGGTAGATAGTAGCCTGGAAAGTGAGGAGCCCAGTAAAGGAGGTGGTTGTGTGCAGGCTCTGGACTGGTTGTTTTGCATATGAAAGCCTTGCTCACAGGCTATTAACTTACTATCTCTAGGAATTAGCTAGCACTGATGAGAGAAACCCTCCAGAGTCAGTGAGGCCACAGACGTCCAAGTATTAGAATTCAGAAAATAAAAGACATGGTTAATACAGACAGTAAGATCGTTTGCCATTTTAGAGCATCATTTACCCATATTCTAAAGGAAGCCTATGAAATAATAATGGCTACAATTTATTGGAAATATAGTATACTCTTGATCTTGAAGTAGTTGCCTAACATATTTTTTTCAACAACCTGATGTTAGTGTCATAAACAAAAGGCCTACATTGTCTCAAACTTTTGCAATAGTAAGAAAGAGTATATATAGTCTCTGAGATCCAAAGGGCAGAACGATGGACTGATGGGTGAAAATTACAGGGAGACAGCATACAGCTCTACATATGGAAGTCATTGCAAACAAGTAGAACTTTCCAAAATGGAACCATGGCATATGACATAAAGAAATCTTCATCAGAGGACATGCTAATTCTCCTACCTCGCACTTGGTCCAGAGAATTCCTGCATTGGCTAGAGTTTTAAATCTAGTGACCCCTAAGATTTCATTAGATCCAAGACTTTAAGGTCCCCAAGCATTTTTTTTGTTTTGTTCAAAAAAGTCTTAAAATGGAGGCAATCTGAAAATAAAATCTGGCTGAATGCTGAATGGCCAAGGGATAAAATCAATTTTTGGCATAAGCTTGTATTGATGAACTTCTGAAATACAGAAATACTTCAAAATTTTATTCCCTCCTCCCCCCAAAATTGGAAGAGCATAGGAGGATATCCTAAGATTTCATACTGACAAAGCAGTCTGCTGAAAGAGAGGGGCTGAGTCATTTTAATATTCTCAGCTAAGGGAAATTATAGTTAGAATTATATTCAAGATTTAAGTTCTAATTAGTTAATGACCCTATAAACATTTTACTTAATAGTATACTCATCTCACCACCTCTCTCCACAAATTTCCTCTATCCACAATTTTGATTAAACTGAAAGAATTGTGTATAAATAAGAAACAAAATTTAAAATGATTGAGTATGTGCAGGCATACCTTGCTTATATAAAACACAGACTGAAGAAATTTTAAACTGTGACAACACGTTTTAATGATTCTAAGGAAATCTGCCAAGCTAACATTTCTACTTTATTTTGCATTATTATTTTTAAAGATTAATCTCATTAAAACACAAATTTATCTTCCTCCATAAATGACCATAGCTTAACAAGTGAAAGTATGTAATTTCATCTTAATTCATCTCATACTCAGTGAAAATGATATTTTTTTTTTGGAATAATTGCCCGTTGTTGTAGCGCACCTCAAACATTGCTTGTATGGCAGCCTTCTAGCTTAACGCCAGAGGGAAAAGATCGTTCCTTAACCATCACCATTTTGCCTCAAAATCAGCAATCTGTGTACATCATATATGTACATTACTTCCCTCTGTCACCTTAAGATGTCCATTACCTCTGCTTATCACCTTAGTGCTCGGTACTGCCTAGCAAAGGTCCTAATTGATAGTAGGTGCTCAATAAATATTTAATTAATGTTGAACAGCTACCTCTCTGTCTCATTTGGTAGATATCAAAAGTCAAGAGGGGAAGAGCTTAATTTCAAAAGATAAAGAGTGCTAGCTTACTCCACTTATTTACTTCAATTTTTGTGATCAGCACTGGACTCCCTGGCTGTACCATCTCCACATCATGAGAGCAGACTGGCCAAGACAAAAGGCAGTGTGGCAGAATCAGGGATGTGTCTGGCTCCCGAGCTGCAGGCAAACCTCAGAATGCAGATCATAGCACCTGAGAAAGCAGAACCCAGCTGGAACCACAGAACCCTCTGTAGGAAAACGGTCACCTGCACAGGTCTCCCTTTACATCTTTGGGACTTGGATTAATTTAAATGAGGAAGAGATCAGTTTGGATTCAATAAGCCTTTTTTATTTTTTTCAAGTTGTCTCCCTGGCCACCATGGAAGTTAGGTCCGTGGATTTCTCCCACTTAACTCCAAAGCAAGGGTTCGAACATGACACATAATATTAGAGTAACTATTTCCCCCATATCATCTCACAGTTCCCTCCTATTTTTTATCTCCTTTCAATATCATAATAACCACATTATGTAATGAGGTAGTGAGAACATAAGAAAGATAAGAAGCTTCATTTTGAATGTAGGGATGTTATCCTCAAATTTCTCAGCCTATCATCACCCTGCTCTTGTGACGTTACACCCAGAAATACTAATGTAGGGTTTTCAGGATATCATTTCACTAATGCTATGGTTTGAAACCTTGACTTGATGACCATAATCAATAGATCATATACATATTCAAATTACACAAATTATAAATATCCAGTAGAAGAATATGGAGGGAAATTGTCTAATTTTTAAAAATGAAAAGTTATGAAATTGGTTTTGTTTATTGATAAAGAAATGCAAGAGTCTTGGATAATATTTGTAAAGAAATAGTGACAAGAACATCTATGACTCCAGACTCCTATTTTATAATTAAGAATCCTACAGTGGATTCTAAAAGATCTAAAGTAGCATCGCCAAAGTAAAAACAAAAAAAAATGATAAACATAAGGACCTTTAATAGTCAAAGCCAGATGTTCATTAAAAGAGCACTAAGAACTGTATAGGCTGAGGAGCCACATAACAACCAAATTGCCTTAAAATAGAGGAAAGGACTTAAGTAGCAAAAGAACAGAAGATATTCCCAAATGAGTATTTTTTGTTTATAGTGGCTTTTTTTTTCTATTTCTTCAAAGTTAGAAATTTCTCAGGAAACCTCTTATATTGACAGGTAATTATTTGATAATGAAGTGAATAGTGATGATGAAAATTATAATGATGGTGACCACTGCACAATGTATAGTAAACACTGTAATGAACCACAATTTTTCTGTACCACCATGGTTTTCTCATCTGCAAGACTAATTTGTCATCAGCTGAAATTATTAGCAAGTACAGTATGGTTTCCAAATCATCTTGTATATATCTTCTATCTGTAAAAACAGTTTGGAGCTTCAAATATAGTCAGTTTCTCCTTAAATATATATTTACTTATATCTGTTTATGTATGCAAATATATACACATGCCTATTGAATATGCATATATGTATGTAGTATGTATTTAAAAATGAGAAAAGCATTTCCACATATATTATCTCATTTAAGCTTTAGAGAAACTATGTAAGGCAGATTTTTTTTGTTTGTTTTTTTTGTTTTTTTCTTTTTTTTTTAAGGCAGATATTTTAATCACACCTTTCTATACAAAGAAACAAAGGCTCAAGGAGTATTGAATATTTTCCAAAGAGTACAGAGGTCATCATCAGTAATAACAGGATTCAAACCCAGACGTCTAGTTGCAAGTTCTGTCCCACCTAAGGGGAGAAGAGTGGGTAAGTTCTGTAGTTTAAGAAAAGGTCAAATATTGTCACTACCCATTTGTCCTGTTCAGTGGCCAAGCTACAGCTCCAAATATAGCACTAATTGGTTAGGAAATTATCTCCATTCAGAGTTGGTGCAGTCCTGATACTAGAGTTGAAAATAGCATATCATGGTAAAGCAAACATTTATTAAATGTGTGACAAAGGCAAGTCACCTAACCTCAGTAAGACTCAGTTTTCTCATCTGTAGAGATAATAATACCTACTTAATAACTTAATTTAATTTGATGGTGAGGATAACATATACAACATCTGATGTGATGATAAGGGATGTAGAGAGCCTAGGATGTTGTCTGTCATTTAGCAAGCAATCATTAAAATTCAACTTTAATGTTTTTATTATTGCCCATCAATACATTTGGTGTCAACACTGCACAGAATTTGTGAGGTACTCCAGAATGACAGTGCTATTTTTTACATCTTAATTTTAATATAGACAGTATGGGGAAAAAGTGGACACTAATTTTTCTTAACTTCCTATGAGTTGCTATCTAGCCAAGAAGACGAAACACTGAAGTATCTTTTGTAAGAATAGGCACAGTCCCAAAAAGAAAAGTGGCACAGAATGAAAAAATAGGGGTTGATTAAAAAAAACAACAAAAAACAAGATACAGGGTACAGGATCTTGAAGGAGAGAAATTGACACATTCATGGATGCTCTGTGACACAAGCTGTATTTAGCCCCTCTGCTGCCTTGTGCCAGTTGATTAAGACGGGGAACATTTTCTCAAGTTGTGTGAGAGAAGCACAGCTGTCTGTTCAAGAACTTGAGTATGAAACGTATGCTTCCTGCCAAGTTTTCACGGGGTACAAGCTCAAAGCTTCACAAAAACAGAATGGTTTTTTAAATGATTGGAAAGACTCATTCTCACTGACAGATGGAAAGTATCAGAGATTAGGAGAGTGTGCCTTTGTAAGTGTGCACATATGTGTATAGTGTGTGCACACCCACGCTTCACACATCCATTTGGTGAGGTGGCTGATGATAGGACTTGAAAACTGAGAGTGTTGAGCTTCTCTGTTGCTGCATTGTGTTTTCTCACAAACCTATTTTTTAAATGAATAATACTCACAATTCTTTTTCTACAGACCAGAATGAAGACTAAGGGTTTTCCCTGGCCTTGACATATATATATATATACTAATATAATATATATATGTATTAGTTTGTAGAACCTGCTTCAAACTAATACACACAAACTCAAACAAATACAGAAACATACAATTTTCCCATCCCACTATTATAAACTCAAAATGCTTACTCACTTAGCTTTTATAACAAGGAAAATGGACCTGGTTTCAGTTCAAAAAGATATTAGGTAATTTCCCAGCAAAAATGAAAAACAGAGATGATTTTTTTCCCCTAGATACTTCTGTTCTTGGATATTTTAATCCCATCTCCCATGTGGGATGATTACATCAGTCAAGGTAACTATGGAAACGCTCAATCCCAGAGTTGAGTTGATGTGCTGCCTGAAATTTAGCCAATAGCTGACTGCATCATTACCTCTTTGCTAGCAATTGGAGGTTTCATATGCTTGATATGCTTGATGTGGCCACTGTGATTAAAAGCCATTTTGCGGGACAGCCTTCCATTTTTCTGAAATCTTAAAGCTAACCTGGAGAACAAAATATTGGTATTGCTGGTGTCAGAAACTATAAATAAACATGTGATCTCATCCTCAGAGGTTCATTCTTGGAATAACTTCCTGGCTGCCTATCGGATACCAGAACATCAGTAACTGCACTGCAATGGCAAGATAGCAATACCTATCAGTCTCATAAAGCCACAAAAAGCTGGAACTCAGGTTTGTTGATGTTTATAAGCATTGTTATTTGACAACCATCCTTTTGCAAATAAAGAAATAAATCTCACTAGTCTAAATGGAATTTGAAGTGTCACTTTGGTTTTCAGCAAAACTAAAAACACCCCAGCATATGATCAAGGGGGAAGGGAATATTTAAGATTCTAAGACTTGGACCTAACCCCATATCACCTGGGACAAAGATATAGGTTAGGAGTTATTCTTTATAAATGACAGTTACCAATGATAAGAATATGTATTCTTTTATCTAAAGTGGGGAAGACATATAGTAGTTCTATTTTTAGTTTTTTAAGGAACCTCCATACAGTTTTCTATAGTGGCTGTATCCATTTACATTCCCACCAACAGTGTATGAGGGTTCCCTTTTCTCCACACCCTCTCCAGCATTTATTGTATGTAGATTTTTTATGATGGCCAGTCTGACCGGTGTGAGGTGATACTACATTGTAATTTGATTTGCCTTTCTCTAATAATTAGTGATGTTGAGCATCTTTTAATGTGTCTGTTGGCCATCTGTATATCTTCTTTGGAGAAATGTCTGTTTAGGTCTTCTGCCCATTTTTTGTATTGGGTTGTTTGTTTTTTTGATATTGAGCTGTATGAGCTGCTTATGTATTTTGGAGATTAATCGTTTGTCAGTTGCTTCATTTGAGATTATTTTCTCCCATTCTGAGGGTTGCCTTTTTGTCTTGTTTATGGTCTTCTTTGCTGTGCAAAAGCTTTTAAGTTTCATTAGGTCCCATTTGTTTACCTTTGTTTTAATTTTCATTACTCTAGGAGGTGGGTCAAAAAAGATGTTGCTGTGGTTTATGTCAGAGAGTGTTCTGCCTATGTTTTCCTCTAAGAGTTTTATAGTGTCTGGTCTTACATTTAGGTCTTTAATCAATTTTGAGGTTTTTTTTTGTATGGTGTTAGGGAGTGTTCTAATTTCATTTTTTTACATGTAGCTGTCCAGTTTTCCCAGCACCAATTATTGAAGAGGCTGTCTTTTCTCCATTGTATATTTTTGCCTCCTTTATCAAAGATAAGGTGACCCTATGTGCCTGGGTTTATCTCTGGGCTTTCTATCCTGTTCCATTGATCTCTATTTCTGTTTTTGTGCCAGTACCATACTGTCTTGATTACTGTAGCTTTGTAGTATAGTCTGAAGTAAGGGAACCTGATTCCTCCAGCTCCGTTTTTCTTTCTCAAGATTGCTTTGGCTATTTGGGGTCTTTTGTGTTTCCATGCAAATTGTAAAATTTTTTGTTCTAGTTCTGGGAAAAATGCCATTGGTTATTTGATATGACCCAGCAATCCCACTACTGGGAATATACCCAGAGAAAACCATAATTCAAAAGAGGCATGTGCCCCAATGTTTATAGCAGCACTATTTACAATAGCCAGGACATGGAAGCAACCTAAATGTCCATCAACAGAGGAATGGATAAAGAAGATGTGGTACATATATACAATGGAATATTACTCAGCCATAAAAAAAGAACAAAATAATGCCATTTGCAGCAGCATGGATGGACCTAGAGATTGTCATACTGAGTGAAGTAAATCAGGCAGAGAAAGATATATCATATGATATCGCTTATATGTAGAATCTAAAAAAAGTGTACAAATGAACTTATTTACAAAAAAAAGAGTCACAGATGTAGAAAACAAACTTATGGTTACCAGGGGGTAAGGGAGGGGAGGTATAAATTGGTAGACTGAGATTGACATATACACATTACTATATATAAAATAGATAACTAACAAGGACCTACTGTATAGCACAGGGAACTTTAATCAATACTCTGTAATGGACTATATGGGAAAAGAATCTAAAAAAAGAGTGGTTATATGTATATGTATAACTGATTCGCTTTGCTGTACACCTGAAAGTAACACAATATTGTAAACCAACTATACTCCAATAAACATGTTAAAAAAGGAAAAAAAAAAAAAAAAAGTGGGGAAGACAAAGACTCACCAAGCTTGCAATTAAAAGTTCTAGAAAGGTTTAGAAACAGCCAAACCAGAGGTAGACTGAGTATAACTAAATCTGTGAGCCACCTTTGTCCAAGCTTAGTCCTGATTAAATCAAGGTCCTTATCTTCCCCTCTATATACCCAGTAGAGGAAAAGGTAAACTATCTCTTCATGAAAATAATATTTTCTAGACCCTCTATAATTTTTAAAATACCATATCTAACTTTTAAAATAAAATTACTAGGCATGTGAGTAGACATGACCAAATAATTGATACATGTGAGAGAGGAAAATGAAAAGATAAAATAAAAGCAAGTTCACAAGTTAGCCAGATATTGAAAATAGCATAAAATACTTTTGA
Organism: Eubalaena glacialis; assembly: GCF_028564815.1. NCBI lineage: Eukaryota > Metazoa > Chordata > Mammalia > Artiodactyla > Balaenidae > Eubalaena > Eubalaena glacialis. The sequence continues at coordinate 6,578,597 of NC_083725.1, forward strand.
CTAACTATAAATAATCTATATAAGAAAACAGAGAAATAGTTGAATAGGTATTTTAAAAGATAGAGAATCTACATACAGTACTGGAATCTATAAAAATTAAAACCAATTCAAAAATTAAAAATAAAAAGTAATGTGGTTAGAAGTCAAGAGAGTAATTATTTTGGGGGGGTTGTGAGAAGGGAATAAAAGGGCATTAAGGGTAATGGTATTATATTTTCTTTGACGTGTCCTGCTGTGAAAAATGAATTGCTGTGACTTAGCAAAGACGTTAAAACACTTACTGTAAATATGTTCAAAGAAGTAAAGAAAACTGTGCATACAGAATTAAAGGAAGGTATAGTGACAATGAATCATCAATAGATAATATAAATAAGGAGATAAAAATTATTTAAAAGAACCAAATGGAGGTTACAGAGTTGAAATAGGCAATAACCAGAATGAGACAATTCAAAGGTTCAAGAGTAGATTAAGGATGACAGAAAAAGAAGAATCAGTGAATTTGAAGATAGATCAATAGAAACGATGCAATCTGTAAAACAGAAAAGAAAAATAATTCAAACACTGAAAAGAACTCTAATTAAAGAAATCAAAAGAATTAAATAATTGGAGGGTTATAATAAGTTCATGGCTAGGAATACTCAAGATTATTAAGATGTTAGTTCTTCCCAACTTGATCTATAGATTTAACACAATCCAAATAAAAATCCTAGCAAGTTATTTTGTGGAGGTTGAAAAACTCGTTCTAGAGTTTGTATAGAGAGGCAAAAGATGCAGAATAATCAACACAATAAAGAAAAAAAGAACTAAACTAAAGAAAAAGAACAAATTTAGAAGACTGACAATATCTGAATTCAAGACTTACTATATAAAAAACTGCAGTATCAAGACAGTGTGGTACCAGTGAAGAAATGGACAAATAGATCACTGGAACAGAAGAGAGATCCAAAAATAGACCCACACAAATTTAAAAAGTCAACTGATTTTTGACCAGGGAGCAACAAATGGTAGTGAAACAACTCGACATACACTTGCAAAATTAAAATTAGAAACTTCTGCTCTGTGGAAGGCATATCAAGAGAATAAGACTGGAAGGAAATATTTATAAAACGCGTATCTGATAAAGGACTGATATCCAAAATATACAAAGAATTCTTAAAATTCAACAGTAAGAAAACAAACAACTCTATTAAAAATGGGTAAAATATATAAACAGACACCTCACTAAAGAAGATATACAGATGGCAAATAGGCATATGGAAAGATACTTGCAAATTAAAACAATGAGACACCCTACACACCTATTAGAATGACTAAAATCCAAAATACTGACAGCACCAAATGTTGGCAAGGATGTGGATAAACAGGAACTCTCAGTCATTACTGGTGGGATTTCAAAATGGAATGGACACTTAAAAACCAGTTTTTCATTTTTTTCAAAACTAAATATACTCTTAACTTATAATCCAGTAATCACACTCCTTGGTATTTAACAAAATGAGATGAAAACATATGTCCATCCAAAAACTTGTATATGAATGTTTATACCAGCTTTGTTCATAATTGACAAAATTTGGAAGCAACAAAAATGTCCTTCAGTGAATGGATAAACTGTGGTATATCCATACAATGGACTATTATACAATGCTAAAAAGAAATAAAGTGTGAAGACACAAAAAGACATGGAAGAAACTTAAATGAATATTACTAAGGGAAATAAGCCAATCTGGAAAAGATATATACTATGTGATTTCAATTATATGACATTCTGGAATACGTAAAACTATGGAGACAATATAAAGGTCAGTGGTTTCCAGTGTTTGGAAGAAAGAAAAATGCGTAAATGGAACATAGGGGGTTTTTAGGGCAATGAAACTATGATGCAATGTACTATAATGGCAGATACATGTCACTACATATTTGTCAAAACCCATAGTACATACAAAACCAAGAAGGAACCTTAATGTAAACCATGGGTTTGGGATAATGTGTCAGTGATGGCTTATCAGTTGTAACAAATGTACCACTCTGGTACAAGATTCTGCTGGTGGGGAAGTCTGTGTATGGGGAGAGGGAGCATATGGAACCATCTGCACTTTTTGTTCAATTTTGCCGTAAATCTAAAACTGCTTTTAAAAATAAAGTCTATGTTTTAAAAAAATGAAAGACCTTCATTGAAATGTGGGACACAATTAGCACTGTAATATACACATAGTGGCAGCGTCACTAGTAAAAGAGAAAGAGATAGAAAAATATTTCAAGAAAAAAATGGCTAAAAATTATCATATTTGATGAAAACCATTAATCTACACATCCAAGGAGCTCAATTAATTCCCAATAAGTGAAAAGATATTCACACTCATACATGCACATCATGTGCAATGTTGAAAGCTAAAGATAAAGAGAACATCTTGAAAGCTGTAAAATAAAAATGACATTATGTATAAGGGAACTCAAACAAAATTAACAGCTAACTTATCAGAAAAAAAAAAAAAAAAATGAGGCCAGAAGATATTGGGATGACATATTCAAAGTGCAGGAAGTAAAAATCTATCAATCAAGAATCTTATATCCAGCAAAACTATCTTCTAAAAAATGAACACAAAATAAAGATATGCCCAGATAAGCTAAAACTAAGAGAACTCATTGGTAGCAGACCTTCCTTACAAGAAGTATGAAGGAAATTCTTCCAATTGAAAGCAAGCTGTATCAGACAGTAATTCAAATCCAAATGATAAAACAAAAAAGTGCCAGTGAAGGCAATTATGTAAGTAATAAGGAAAGACAATATCATTGCTCACTTTTCTCCATTCTGACTAATTTTAAAAAACAGTATGTTGTATTGTTTTGTTTTGTTGGACTTAAATATATGGAAATGTAATGTGTTCAACAATAATGGTACAAAGGAGGTGAGTAAAACAAAGCTGTATTGGAGCAAGAAAATCAGTAGAAAGAGATGAAGAGAATCAGAAAGAATAAAAAAGTAAAGTTATAACAAATTATGTAAATTTATGCTTGCTCTCTTTTCTTCACTCAGCCTTTTTAACTGACATAGATTGTATTAAGTAATAATTATAAGAAAGTATTATATTTGTAACATATTATATTTGTAAAATATATAACAATAGTAGTACAAAAAAATGTGGGGGAAGGAATGGAGCTACATAGAAGTAGAGTTTCTATATATCACTGAAACCAACTTTGAATCTGAAATAGATTATAATAAGATGTATTTTGTAAATCTCAGAGGAATCACTAAGAAAATATCTCTAAACATAATTTTTAAATCATTAGAGAAATTAAAATGTAACACTACAAATATCCAGTTAATACAAAATAAGGCAATAAAGGAGCAACAAAGGAACAAAGAAGACACAGCACATATAGAAAACAAAAAGTAAAATGACAGACATGAATCCAACCATTTCCACACCAAAATTAAATGTGAATGGATTAAACAATTAAGTCAAAATCTTAGTTTGCCATATTGCATTTTAAAAAAGATCAAATTATATATAGGAGATACCCTTCAGACTCAAAGATACAAACAGATTGACAGTAAAAGGATGAGAAAATATATATCATCTAAACAACAATATAAAATAGATGGAGTGATCGGAGTAGGGGCAAGATGGCGGAAGAGTAAGACGCGGAGATCAACTTCCTTCCCACAGATACAGTAGAAATACATCTACACGTGGAACTGCTCCTACAGAACACCCACTGAACGCTGGCAGAAGACGTCAGACCTCCCAAAAGGCAAGAAAATCCCCACGTACTTGGGTAGGGCAAAAGAAAAAAGAAATAACAGAGACAAAAGAATAGGGACGGGACCTGCACCAGTGGGAGGGAGCTGTGAAGGAGGAAAGGTTTCCACACACTAGGAAGCCCCTTCGTGGGCAGAGACTGCGGGTGGCAGAGGGGGGAAGCTTCAGAGCCACGGAGGAGAGCGCAGCCACAGGGGTGCGGAGGGCAAAGCGGAGAGATTCCCGCACAGAGGATCGGCGCCGAGCAGCACTCACCAGTCCGAGAGGCTTGTCTGCTCAGCCGCCGGGGCGGGCGGGGGCTGGGAGCTGAGGCTCGGGCTTCGGTGCTAGCCGGGAGGGAGTCCGGGAAAAAGACTGCAGCTGCCGAAGAGGCAAGAGATTTTTTCTTGCCTCTTTGTTTCGCGGCGCGCAAGGAGAGGGGATTCAGAGCGCCGCCTAAACGAGCTCCAGAGACGGGCGCGAGCCGCGGCTATCAGCGCGGACCCCAGAGACCGGCATGGGACGCTAGGGCTGCTGTTGCTGCCACCAGGAAGCCTGTGTGCGAGCACAGGTCACTCTCCACACCGCCCCTCCCGGGAGCCTGTGCAGCCCGCCACGGCCAGGCTCCCGTCATCTGGGGACAGCTTCCCCGGGAGAGCGCACGGCGCGCCTCAGGCTGCTGCAACGTCACGCCGGCTTCTGCCGCCGCAGGCTCGCCCCGCCTCCTCCGTACCGCTCCCTCCCCCCGGCCTGACTGAACCAGAGCCCCCGAAGCAGCTGCTCCTTTAACCCCGTTCTGTCTGGGCGGGGAACAGACGCCCTCAGGCGACCTACATGCAGAGGCGGGGCCACCATGGTCTCTGTGAAGTCAAACCTCTTGAGCCCACAAGCCACAGCTACTGAAGCCCGCGCACCTAGAGCCTATGCTCCACAACAAGAGAAGCCACTGCAATGAGAAGCCCGCGCACCGCAACCTAGAGTAGCCCCTGCTCGCCACAACTAGAGAAAGCCCGGGCGCAGCAACGGAGACCCAGTGCAGCCAAAAATAAATAAATAAATAAATAAATATCTTTTAAAAACCCTATCAGTGAGTGGCAAGTGACAATTAAGCTGCATCTGGTGGCAGGCTTTACAGTGGCAAGTGAGTTGCTGTACTTCAATCGTACAGCTGCATCTGGTGGCAGGCCATCATCGGATGAATGGATAAAGAAGATGTGGCACATATATACAATGGAATATTACTCAGCCATAAAAAGAAATGAAATGGAGGTATTTGTAATGAGGTGGATGGAGTTAGAGTCTGTCATACAGAGTGAAGTAAGTCAGAAAGAGAAAAACAAATACAGTATGCTAACACATATATATGGAATCTAAGGGAAAAAAAAAAAAAAAAAAAGGTCATGAAGAACCTAGTGGCAAGATGGGAATAAAGACACAGACCTACTAGAGAATGGACTTGAGGATATGGGGAGGGGGAGGGGTGAGATGTGACAGGGTGAGAGAGTGTCATGGACATATATACACTACCAAATGTAAAATAGATAGCTAGTGGGAAGCAGCCGCATAGCACAGGGAGATCAGCTCGGTGCTTTGTGACCACCTAGAGGGGTGGGATAGGGAGGGTGGGAGGGAGGGAGATGCAAGAGGGAAGAGATATGGGAACATATGTATACGTATAACTGATTCACTTTGTTATAAAGCAGAAACTAACACACAATTGTAAAGCAATTATACTTCAATAAAGATGTTAAAAAAAATAGTGATATAATCAAAACGAATGCTTATACACTATTGATTAAAGGTATAAATTGGTACCACTTTAGACAATAATTTGGTATATCTTATAAAGTTAAACATGGGCACATTTAATGGCATGCAATTCTAATCGTAGGAATATACCTTAGCTCTTACAATAAAGTTCATAATAGAAAACAGCTGGAATCAGCCCAAATATTCACTGACAGGATATAGATATGTGAACTGTGGATGAAATATTGTACAGCAGTGAAAATGCATGAACTAAAGCTCAAAAATAAGCATAATCAAGCAATTTCTTTTAGGAATATATACATATACAATAAAACTATTTTTCAAAAGATGGAAGGAACTGCCACATACAAAATTTATGCTATTAGTTACCTCTTGGGGAAGTGCAAGGGAGAGAATAAGGACTTAGCACAGGCCATAGAACAGTACTGATAAATTTCTAATTCTTAAATCTAGTGGTGGATTCGTGACTACTCTTTTTTTTTTTTTTTGCTTTAAATTTGCATATAAGTTTTTATGTACTATTTTGTATGGATCAAATATTACACAATAAAACACTTTAAATATGAAAAAAAATAGATGGAGTGAAAATACTAATATCAGACAAACTGTAAAACAAACAAAAATTCGACAGAAAGTGGGACATTTAATGATATTAAAAGAGTCAATCTCTCAGGAATATTAGCAATTATAAACATATATGCACTTAACAACAGAACCTCAAAATAAATGAACAAAAACTGGCTGAATCAAAGGGAGAAATGGACAATACAACAATAAAATTTGAAGACATCAAGATCCCAATTTTAATAACAGATAGAGCAACTAGACATAAACCAAGAATGTAATAGAGAAACTGAACAACACTACAAACAAACTAGACTGAACAGACATCGATAGAACACTCTGCCTAACAGAAGCAGAATGCACATTCTTCCCAAGGACACACAGAATGTAATCCAGTGTAGACTATGTGTTAGGCCAAAACAAAAGCTATCCAAAAAAATTTAAACATGGAAATCATAAAAAGTATGCTCTATAATCACAATAAAATGAAATGGAGTAAATTATAAATCAATAATAGAGGAATATCTGGGAAGCTCACAATATGCGTAAGTTAAACAACACAGTACTAGATAGCCAATGGATTAAAGGTTTCACATTGAAATTAGAAAATATTTTGAGATAAGAAAGGAAAAATCACAACTTACCAAAATGTATAGAATGCTGCTACAGTAGTGATCACAGGGAAATATATAGCTAAATATATAGTAATACCTATAATTAAGAAAGAAGAAAAATTTTTAATTAATAATCTAAACTTCAACCATAAGAAAGCAGAGAAAGAAAAACAAATAAGACACAAAACAAGAAGTAGGAAGGAAATAATAAAGACGAGTGAAATTAAATAAAATAGAGAATAGAAAACAAAAAGCAACAGAAAAAAATCAATAAAACCAAAGGTGGGTCTTTGGAAAAGATCAATAAAATTGATAAATTTCATCTAGACTGACCCAAAAGAGCAGATTTAGTTACTAAAATCAACCATAATGAAAAAGAATATGAAAAACAATGTATATATATGTATAACTGAGTCACTTTGCTGTACAGCAGTAATTAACACAACGTTGTAATTCAACTCTACTTCAATGAAAAATAAATTTAAAAAAATGAAAGAGGGAGCACACACACATACACACATGTCTATGAATACTATGAATAACTGTATGTCACAAATTAGATAACTTAGATGAAGTGGATAAATATCATGGGCAACAATTACTAAAACTGACTCAAGAAAACTCAGCAAATCTGAATAGACCTATAACAAGTAAGGAGATCAAACTTCAAAACTTCCCAAAAAGTAAAAAACAAGGCCCAGATGGCTTCACTTGTGAATTCTACCAAACATTTTATATATATTTAGTTTATATATATATATTTATATATATAAGTATATATATATATAGTTTATATATGTATATTTATATATATAAGTATATATATATATATAGTTTATATATATATATAAACTAATTCTTCCCAAATAATAGAACAGGAAGGAACACACCTCAACTTATTCTATGAGACTAGCACCATCCTGATGCCAAATTGAAGACATCACTGAAAAAATGTAGATCAACATCTCTTACACACATGACCAAAAAAAAAAAATAGCAAACCAAATCCAGCAACATATATGAAAGATCATACAACTTGACAAAGTAAGATTTATACCAAGAGTGAAAGGTTTGTTTAACATCCCAAAATCTATTAATAGGATATACCATAGTAATAATGGATAAAAGCCAAGTGATCATCTCAAGAGATGCAGAAAAAGCATTTGAGAAACCCAACACTAATTCATTATTAAAATGTTCAATGAACTCTGAATGGAAAAAAAAAAAAAAGCTCCCTCAACTTGATTGAAGGCATCTGTGAAAAAACAAAGTTAATGTCATACTTACTGTTGAAAGATATGAATTCAAGGAGGCAGAAATCATTTTGGGCATTTTAGAAGTCTGCCTACTTCAGAAAGCTTTACCTTTAACATCAGAAAAAAGTTAATTATCACTATTACCATTTCTATTCAACAGTGACTGGAGGTAAACCTAAATAAATGAAGAAATGAACCTTGTTTACACATCAGTATTTGAAAGAGACCAAGTTTTCCAGTCTTCGGTCATCAATCCCAGTTCTCCCTTTGCCCAACATTGAACTCATAGCTCTATTAGATATCAAGGTTTATTATAAAGCTATACTAACTAAGATAGCATAGTGTTGGAATAAAAGTAGACCGATAGACCCATGAAACAGAACAGAAACCCTTGAAACTGATCCAGGTATATAATGACAGCTATTTCTGACAGAGTTGTCATTTTAAATCACTAGAATTCTGTACCCTTTAAACAGTGTTTCCAAAACAACTGGATATCTCTACCAAAAAAAGAAAGGAAGAAAAGGAAGAAGAGAGAAAGAAATTGAAGCCTTATCTCACATACAAAAATCATATTAAAAATCAGTTCCAACAGGAATAAAGACACAGACATAGAGAATGGACTTGAGGACACAGGGAGAGGGAAGGATAAGCTGGGAAGAAGTGAGAGAGTGACATTGACATAAATACACTACCAAATGTTAAATAGATAGCTAGTGGGAAGCAGCCGCATAGCACAGGGAGATCAGCTCAGTGCTTTGTGACCACCTAGAGGGGTGAGATAGGGAGGGTGGAAGGGAGACGCAAGCGGGAGGGGATATGGGGATATATGTATACATATAGCTGATACAGAACAATGTAAAGCTATTATACTCCAATAAAGATGTTAAAAAAAAAAAATCAGTTCCAAGTCAAGAATTTTAAAAATCCGAAAATAAAAATTACAGATATCCTAAATGACAATATAGGAAAATATCTTCATTATTTCAAGATGGTAAAGAATTTATTTATTAAAAAAGAAACAGCATCAATGATGACTTGCATTATGTCAAAGACTTCTGTTCATCAAAAGACAGCATAAAGTGAAAAAACAATACACAAAGAGAATATCTTTGTAATTTATACAACTGACAAAGAGCATGCATACAGAATAAAGAAAAGATAAAAAGTGAAATAAACCAAAGATCTGAACAGGCACTTCACAAAAGTAGAAATCCAAATGACTAATAAATTTGTGAAAACGTGTTTAATTCATTAGTAATGGAGAAATGCAAATTAAAACCACAATGAGTTACCATCAATTTACCAGAAACTAAAGCATCTTAGGATATCATGGGCTCCATGAAAGAAGTCAAACCAAAAATAATACATGTAATATGATTCCAATCATATGGTATATAAAGCAAGTTGTAGATAGATAGATAGATAGATTTTTTTTTTTTTTTTTTTTTTTTTACGGTATGAATACACAGCTGTGTTGGTTTGCAGTCTCAGGAGTTTCCCTGGTGAAATCTGAAACTGGCCCCTCACATGGAAGGCAGAGAGAGACAGAAGAGTCAGCCACTCCAGATTGGCAGGTGGCCGATTTAATAAACAAGGGAACTTACCTACAAGGCTTGTCCGGGGTGGACGGAAGATGCATAGATCCTCGCATCAGCCCACCAGAATCTTAAAAGTTCATATAGAAGCCTTAAATGGGTTCAGTGATGCATACAGTCCAGAAGCTCTCTCAGGATCACGTCCTTGTAAACGTGGGAATGGTGGGCAGAGCTTACATTCCAAAGACAGGGGATGGGTGAGGAGCCTCTGAGTGCTTGAGAACAGCTCGCGGGTGACCCAGTGGTCATGTCCTCTCAATGATCTCCTCCAACAGGTGGAACAAGATTTTAAAAGAGAAGCAGGAAATGATTATCACTAAATCCAGGAGAGTGGAGGCAAGGCATTGTGCTCAGGGAGGAGCATAAGGGGAAAGGTGTTGGCGATGCTCTATTTTTATCTATTTCTCTGTTCAAGGAATGGCGATAGGTGTCAGTTTTATAATTACGTGTTCAACTATACACATGCTTTGTTTTTCTGTACTTCTGTTCTTTCATGAAAGGAAAAAATACTTAGAGACACAAAATTTACTTCTTGTCAGGATAGAGATGGTATAATATATGGGGGGAAGACCAGTGGTTCAAAGGTACGAGCAATTTATACTTTTTAAGGTGGTGTTAGTTACACGTTTGTTCATATTAATACTATTAGTTACAGCTTTTTCATATATGTGTGTATATATATATATTTACTTTTATATGTAAGAATTATTTTATAATTAAAAAAAAAAACCAAAGATCCTAACCTAGAAAAATAAAGTGCACAGCCCAATCCCTGGTCTATTATATCCACTCAAAAATTATTAGCCCCTATTATCAATTAAAAATTAAAAATATTATGAATCTCTAAAACAGAGGTTGGCAAACTACAGCCCACAGGCCAAATCTGACCCACCTCCTGCCCTGCTAAGAATGGCTGTAAACTAAGAATAGTTTTTACATTTAAAATGGTGGGGGGAAAAGTCAACAAAATATATGTTGTATTACATGAAAATTATATGAAATTTGAATTTCAATGTCTATAAATAAAGTTTTGCTGTAACACAGGCACACCCAATTTTTGGCACATTGTGTACGTCTGCTTTCTCGAGAGCAGCCCACTTGAGCAGTTGTGAGGGACCATACGGTTTCCTAAGCCTAAAATATCTGCTACCTGCCCTTTTACAGAAAGTTGGCCAACTCTGCTCTAGAATACTTTATCCTTCCCTTTTCAAAGCCAAGTTGCCCTCTGCAATCAGAAGACTACCATGCCGAGTGGCTCTCCCTTGGCTCAGCTGCCTGGGGAAGATCCCACGTGGATTCTGGCCGCTTGTACAGCCAGGAGCCAGCATCAGTCGAACAGGGGCTGTTTCTGAAAATAGCCTGCAGCCTCCATCTCTCTGTTCCACCTTCTCCCCGCAGCTGTCACGGGAGCTATTGGGAACCAGGGGGCCTCTCTGAGCTCCATAAACTGCTTTCCCCTGGGGATGCTCCTTTAGAGATTTGGGCCAAGTTGAGAAGTAAGGGAAAGCCAGGGCTTCTGGATTGGAATTCCAACTCTGTGGCTTATCAATTATAAAATCATAGGACACTTGTATTCACGTTTATGGTGTTTGGTTTCTCCTTCTATAAAAATAGGACTAATAACACCCACTTTAAAGAGTTTTTATGAGAATTGGGGATAATATAAGTAAAATTCCTGCAGATAATAGACATTCAATTAATAGAAGCTATTAGTATTCATAATCATCAATTCAGAAGGTATCAGGGCAGAGGAAAAAAGATCCCAACTAGCCTCTGTGGTAATACTAAATTTCGGCTCTAAGTCCCTTAAAGACCTCAGTTGCCAGGAAATGGCACAAGAGTGCAATTAATTAATTCAAGAAGACAAGGCCTCCACGGCTCTGATCAGCTCTTTTATCATCCTAAGTGATTTACCAGCCCCTTATCCACTCTACTCTGAATTCAGTTTTATAGGGACCCTCCCAAGGCACTTACGCACCTCTACACTCACATATCTCAACTCACTTTACAATTCCTGGTTATTCTCATTGTATCTGGGGCACTAAGATTAAGAGCCAAGGTTTTTGCTAGTTACCAAGAAAATAAAAAGCGAATTTCTCAGACAGTGGTTCACCTTTTAGGGCCATTGAAGAAGAAAGGCGGTTTCAACCTGAGGTGTGAAAGTAGAGGAAAGCCCCTGGAATTACGTATTTATTCACATCAGAATACTTGATAATTGGGATAAAACGTGGACGTCAGAGAGTTAGAAAGACTGTGATTAAGATGAGACTGAATTCCGTTTGCTTTCAATTTAACTAGGTATAAAATTATATTATTAATGTATCGACACATGACATAATCAATTATCCCTTGTTGCTAATTCTTTGAGTCCTACATTAGAAGCCTTGTTTAAAAGGCTTAGATTTAAATAAGAAAATTATCTCAAGATTATTTCAAACAAAGCAAGGTATCATGTAGAGGCAAGTTAAAAGTCCTCATTTCTGGGGAGGTGGTGATGGGTCAGGAGGGAACTTGGCACCTCTGGCAGAGCTGGACAGCCCCACCCCCTGCACAAGGCTAAGAGCCTACCATAGAACCACAGCTGGGCAGTGGCTAGGTTGTGCCCACTTGGGGCCACTGGGAAGAGATGGTTCTCCTTACTAAATGCCTAAGAAGAGAGTCTAGGCATTGAGATGGTTCTCCTTACTAAATGCCTAAGAACTGAGTCTAGGCATCAAGTCTGTGGGATGCTTTTACCTCTCTTCTTCCTTGGGGGAAGCCTGGAAGAAAACATAGGTTCCCTTTGAACTTTATACTCCTCATGGATCAAGGAAAGGTTGATGGTCTTTCCAGGGTCCTCACAAGTCTGTGCTAAGAAATCACAATGATTAGAACAACAGCAATACTTAACAGTTCCCATGTAATCACTGTGTTAGAACTTGTGCTAGGTATTTTATGAGCACTCACTCATTAATCTTCAAAACAGCCTGATGAGGTCCTAAAAGTGTTCCTATTTATAGATGAGGAAACTGAGGCTTAGCAAGGTGAAGTAAGTTTCCAAGGTCACACAACCAGTGACGGTCAGTTTCAAACTTTGTCTCCAAAATCTATACTCTGTACCTAAACACTCTCCATGCTTCCTTGCCATCAGACTCTCCTCATCCACCTCCCAGTTAGGCACTCACCCACCCGCTTACCACATATGATATTATTTGATAAATGCATTGTCCTGGAATTCATGGATTTCTTCAATTCATGCTTTGTCTGTACCCATAAGTGTCTGTGATACTGGCTATTTATTTCTGAGTTCTTGGAGACCACAGACTGTGTTTAAGGAACGTGACTTCTATACCATTCAGCACAGAGTCACACACTAAGATATAAATAAAACATGTTTTTGGCCAAAAGGATGTGCTTTCACTCTGCTTGCTGCTTGACTTCACTTCTCAGGGAGAAGAAAAGAAGCACAGAGAATCTGCCCACTGCCCAAGTGACACAGAGCGCCTGCTTCTTCACTTGAGGTCCCTCTGAGCAAGGCGGAGAATGTGTTGTGTGATAAACAAATTGATGGCTTTTCACCTGTTGAGTAGGAATCCCAGAAGATCTCACAAAGCCTCCACAGCAGCCTAGACCTCACATTGAGTTCTGGCTTCACCACGTATCGTGTGTGTAACCTTGAGTGAGTTACTTAACCAAGCCAAGCCTTGGCATTCTCATTTGGAAATAGATTTGGGATGGTGATTGTACGGGTTGTTATGTTGGCTTGGTCAGGACCTTCTGGCCCACCTTTGCTGACCAGACCCACTTCATCTCCTGGTACTAAAGACTCCTTTGGGCCTTGCCCACATCCCACATCTGGCCTGGGGTTTAGGCTAAGCACCCTTCAGTGGAGAGGTGGTGGGGACATCTCTCTGCTAGACTTGGCATCTCCATGGCAGGTCCCAGGGTTCTGAAATTGGCCACCTCTGCTTATCCTGAAGACCATTCAGAGACCCATAGATCACTTCCACAGGAGCTGGCAGATGCCCAAGAAGGTTAATGCATGCCGTCTCTCTGCCCAAATATGCAGTGTTTCCATTTTTATTCTATTGGTGTCCACTGTCGGCAAGAGATAACCCTGTGTAGTGTTCTCCTCCTAGACTGTGTATAAGGAAAGAGCATTTACCTCCTCATCTTCAGGTCTCCCCTCAACCCTCCTAGCTCTACCCCTCCAGGATTTCGCCTAAACTAGGGATACAAATATTGAAACCCACCCTCGCCACACATCTGCATCTTCTGCTTCAATTATGCTCCCTGCTAACTGGAAGGGCCTTCTTTTCTCCCCATTCTTTTTTTTTTTTTTTAAGAGTTTTTTTGATGTGGACCATTTTTAAAGTCTTTATTGAATTTGTTGCAATAGTGCTTCAGTTTTATGTTTTGGTTTTTTGGCCACGAGGCATGTGGGATCTTAGCTCCCTGACCAGGGATTGAACCCACATTCCCTGCATTGGAAGGTGGAGTCTTAACCACTGGACCTCCAGGGAAGTCCCTCTCCCCATTCTTGATGGAGTTGACATCCCTTATACGACATCTTCTTCAAGAGGTGGGCATCACCTCTTGTTCTCAAGGATTCTAATAATGGAATGGCTGCAGTGGGACATGACTTGTGATTGGGAGGGTGAAGAGGATGAAATTATTACAAATTTAATATTTTCAAAATATTATTCTCATTGTACAGGTTTTCACAAGTAGTCGTGGAAATCCAGGGAGCTAAGCATTATCATTCCCATTTCACAAAGAAACTGAGGCCCAGGGAGACTTAAGTCTCTTGTCTAGGTCTCTCAGGAATTGATCACCATTTTGTCTGAACACAGAGACTTTGCTTTTTCCACTACACAACCCACCTGACACCACTGAAGATATTCAAGCTGAGGCCAAACACTCACTTCACACGTCTTTTATTTCAGGTGATTAGACCATTAGGAATTTGAACCCTGTGACCTCTGAGGTCTTTCTGGGGTAAAATTTCAACAATTCTGTATTTCTGCTTCTCTGTCTGTCACCTGAGTTTGCAGAGTGCAAAGATTTTATTTTCCTTTCTCATCTCTTCTCTTCAAAGCATGCCTGAAAAGCCCCAAATAAATGAATTGGACCCCCCTTAAAACTCTCCAAAGGGCCCTGCAATCACATCAAACCAGCCACATAATAATCCTGAGAGGAGGTTTTCTCTATAATTCACTCAGTGCCTCAGAGCTGGAACTGGACAAGAGATACATAATTTATACAGGCAATTACACATCAATTGGTTATTAAAAGTGCCCTCATTGAGATGTACTGTATTGAGGACACAGAGATAAATCTGGTTCCCCAGGTAACAAGCTCTAGCTCACAGACAGAAGGCAAATTTTCTGATTTGGGATTGGCGTAGCTTCTCTTGACCCTGCTCTTCTTCTTTGCCTACAGCGTGTTTGTTCTGCCTGTGCGTGGGCGGGTGAAGACAGGATCAGCGGTGAGAAATCCACGGTAGGAATCATAGCCCAGTGTTTCTCTTGGAGCCATTTCTTATTGGTAAAAATAATTATTTTCCTAATTAATTGAGCATCCACCCAAGAATTCATTTATTCATCAATTCATTCATTTAAATCATGTTTTAAATGTGCTTGATGCTGGAGGAGACATAAGAATGAAAATGCCATTATCTCTCCCTTGGAAGACCTGACTGTTTAGTAGCAAAGACACAGGAAAACAAATAATTTCAAATATTTTGATAAGTGCTGAAATGGAGAGAAATACAAATGAAAATGTGATGGAGGGGGACATTGGCTCTTCAGGGCAGCTGGGAAAGGCTTCCTACAGGAGAGTAGGAATGAGCAGATCCGTGTGATGATAAACAAGAGTTCACCAGGTAGAGTGGAGAGGTATAAGCTATATGTTGAGGAAACAACCATACAGAACACTCTGATGCCTTTACACATTTGGCCAACAAAAAGTGAGCAATGAGTGATTCTGTGGTTAATGGGGAGGCGGGGAGTGTCTGCACCAAGATCTTCGGGAAGTTTTTTTTTTATTTTATTGTCTTTGTTTTGCTTAAATACAGAAATCTTGATTCAGAAGGTCTAGGGCTGGACCTATGGATCCATCTTTTAAAAACTCTCTTGATGATTCTTTTGAACATGGAGCTCAGAAAATACTTGAGAAAAACTGGTTTAGTGTCTAGGCTGTTACCTTCCCGAATTCTCTTCTGTAACGCCTGGGCTGCAACCTCAAGGCTGCGTTTAGTCATCAACACTCAAGCAGTTTGCTTAATGTCATCTAATCAATTGTATCCCCAGAAGAGCCTAATGTTTTTCCAGTTATGTTTAAAATTTGGGAGGATGCCAAGATACACTGACAGTCCTTTGGCACCAGCTCCCAGTGAGCTTCCCCAGAAATATGGCAGCAGTGAATCCAGAGATCCAGGCATTCCAGCGGCACAGAAGAGCAAGCCACCTCTGACTTCACTGTGTAAACTGCCTTGGGAATTCCCATGACAGGGGCCAGATATAAGTCTAATGGGTTGAACAGGTAGGGACTAAGGGGAACTTCTCTTCGGAAAGCACAGTATGGGAAGTTTAACAAAATTGGTGGAGAATCTTCACTAAACAACTTATGAACAAAATGTACTGAACACTTCTATACAAAACTTATCAAGCACTATGGGAGACAAAGGTAGCTTTTATAATCTAGCTGAAGGAGGGGGTACCATACACACATATGAAAAATAACTGTAGTAATTCAATAATCAAATGATATTTTTTAGGTTTTCCCAATAAGATAGGTTAATGGCCTGAAAAGCAATTTTTAGTGATGATATAAATATTTTCTTTAAGTATGCAGAAATAAGAAGCTGTCAAGAATTCATAAAAGAAATAATGCTTACCCCCTAGGAGCTGTTGCCGGGAAAATGCATTACTTTATAGCTTGTTTTCCCCTTGGTTTTATTGCCTATCAAAGTAAGAAGAGAGGAATTAACATTTGTTGAATGCATATTATATGACAGACAACCAACTAGGTGCTTGGTGCATGTATTATTTCATTTTAGGTTCTCAAAAAGCCAGTTGGTATTATTATCATTCATTACAGATGCAGAAACTAAGTTTCAGGACATATAGGCACCTTACCTTGGATCACTGCCCAGGTAGTCAGTGAAAGAGCTGCAATCACTCAGCTCATACTCCTTCATTAAAGGCTTCCTAGTGTCGTGTCATCCTGTATAGTTCATCTAGGTAGGTGGATATGAAGAACCGCTGATACTCTGTGTATCCATTCTGTGACTAGAACAGGGTGTAGAACAGAGTAAGAACTCTGCAACAAATTACTGACTTGAATTGAAACTTTCTGTAAATACTCATTCATTTATTTGTTTTGTACAATATATAATGTACTCCCTAAACTGCTCTAGATGTTTGGGTTATAACAGTGAGCAAAATATTAAAATTCTTCTGTCCTCATGGAG
Organism: Eubalaena glacialis; assembly: GCF_028564815.1. Taxonomy (NCBI): domain Eukaryota; kingdom Metazoa; phylum Chordata; class Mammalia; order Artiodactyla; family Balaenidae; genus Eubalaena; species Eubalaena glacialis. Next base: position 6,595,595 of record NC_083725.1, read on the forward strand.
CTCATGTTCTAGTAGGGGGAGACTAACAAAATACAATAAACACCACCAATAAGTAAATAATATCATATATTAGAAGATATATGATGGAAAAAGAAATAAAGACAGTGGCATCAAAGCCAATCATAGCTTCTGATCAGCTTCAGATAAATGCCACACTGGGCTGATTTAATTCCAAGAGAAAGAAAAGATTCAGACATTTTAGTTAAGCATTATAACTTTTCCCTAATAAATATTTCTCATGCTTGTAAAAGTAAAAGTAGCTCATGGACTTTCTAATTATCTTTATGAACCTCTAGGTTGGGACTCATTTCCCTGTTTGTCTCTTTTTTCACTCCCCCAAATAGTCATCAAATCTCAGCGGCAAGAGAATCAGAGACAGAAACATGGAGAACAAAAAAAAAGAAAAAAAAAAGAAAGTTCAAGAGTTGGGGGCTCAAAGGCATGCCTAAGGCAAGTCCACCCCTTCACCCATACCGTCTCTTCTCTTGACCAAGAGTGAAAGGTGAGTAAGATCTCATCCCCGTGCAAAAGATGCAGGAAGGCTATTGTATCAAGATGCAGGGCCAATAGAATGCACTCATCCAAGAACTCTGGGACATTTACTATTTCCCAGAAGCAACGAACTCAGTAACCTCTGGAATTATAAAATCCCCAACTTTGAAAATAGAGTTACCTCCGGTCACTGAGTTACCATTCAAATTTAGTGGCAAACTGGAAATTCCCAACAGCCCCCAAAGGTAGGTTTTGTGTGGAGAGTCTTTGGGGAAGCCCAGATCTGCAGCAATCTTATTGGTCGGGATAGACCCCTCTTAGAAAGATCCAGATCAAGAAGAGAAGTGAAGCTGAGGAGGTTTCTGGACTTCAGACCTTTTCATTAGAGCGAGAAAAGAAGCTGGGGGGCATTTTCTGTCTCAGGTCAGGGAAGAATTTACTCCTCCCTCTAACCCAATGCTTGGAGGACCTGAGCCCCACCCTTTCCAGAAACGGGTCTTACCTCAAGAGTATTTCTTTAAGGATACAGAAGGAATATTGAATGAGATCTCAAAAAGCTACACTCCCTATGAAAGGAGAGAAATAAGCTGATTTTTCCCCCCAGAAGTCTCCTGTGGTGCAAAGGGACCCAATTAGCAGGAGAAGGTGAATCAGAATAATTCGGTCTTCTCTACATTTTCCTGTGGCCATCCTCCCAGGACTGTTTGTCGCTAGGTGTTTTTGAAGCGCGGGCTCCCCTCGGACTCGGATCCCTTTCATCCCTCCCTGTGCTGGGCGAGGTGTGCTGGGACATGACGGACACGTCTCTGAGGCCACTAAGGGGAGGGGCCAAGACCACGCAGGTCTGGGTGAGGCGCTTCGCTGTGGCCTCCGTATCCATAGCCGACAGCCCACATCACTCTTCCTCTCTGATGCCTTTTCACTTTGGCAATGTTAATGGGCTGAATGTAGCCTTACTGTAAAAAAATAATGTCTGTCCTCATCTGGGATTACTAATCATTTCCTTCCTTGTACTTCACGACCTTCAATTTTCTTTCAAACATCCTCTTCTTAACAGACCTACCGGCCGACACTACCCTGATCCTCCTTACTCTGTTCTGTTTTGGTTTTTTTTTTTCCATCACACTTTTTTTTTTTTTTTTTCCGCTACTTATTTATTTATTTATTTATGGCTGTGTTGGGTCTTCGTTTCTGTGCGAGGGCTTTCTCTAGTTGCGGCGAGCGGGGGCCACTCTTCATCGCGGTGCCGGGCCTCTCACTATCGCGGCCTCTCTTGTTGCGGAGCACAGGCTCCAGACGCGCAGGCTCAGCAATTGTGGCTCACGGGCCAAGTCGCTCCACGGCATGTGGGATTCTCCCAGACCAGGGCTCGAACCCGTGTCCCCTGCATTGGCAAGCAGATTCTCAACCACTGTGCCACCAGGGAAGCCCTCCATCACACTTTTGATTTACTAACATATTCACCAGTGTCCTCCACCCATTCTCATGCCACTCCTTCCTGGTGTTTAGTGAGTCCCAAACTGATAACCAAGCTACGCTCATAATCAAAGATAAAAAGTGCACTAATTTGAGCATTATAATCGAATAAAATCCCAAACAAATGAACTTATTTACAAAACAGAAACAGACTTAGAGAATGAAACTTATGGTTACTGGGGGGGAAGGGTGGAGGGGAAGGATAGATTGTGAGTTTGGGACTGACATGTACACTCTGCTATATTTAAAATAGATGACCAACAAGGACCTACTGTAAAAATAAATAAATAAATAAATTTAAAAAATGTTATAATAAAGGAAAAAACAATAAACTCCAGGTATATGCTACATGCAATTCAAAAAAAAAAAAAAGATTAAAAGTGCACTAATTTGAATATCATGGTCAAACAGAATTCAAAACAAACTGAATTTTCTCCCTAGTAAAGGTATACATAGAAGTTACTGTATATGTGTGTTTCAGGGGGGAGAGTAACTAATCCCAAATACTTTCACGGGTCTCACAATAATCTCGATGAGCACATCTTTTTTTTCAAATCAGTCTCGTACTATTTCTCTTTTTCTTGTTGCAGGTCTATGTTTATACCAGCACTGATGGTAACAGAGTCCCTGATCCCATGTTCACTGACGTCCTCACTTCCTGCTGACCTGATGGCACTGAGAAGTGTTAATAAACAGAGTCCTTGCCCTGTCTTTCTAAAACTTCTCTCCATCTTTCAACCCCCTTCTCCATCCTAGTGCCCCCTATACCAGCCTTATGAGAACCCCGGGGACCCCCACAAGGCCCAGGAGGCTGGCCTGTTGTTCCCAGCTTAATTACTTCTCCCTGGGGTCTCCCACTCAGCGCACCCCTACTTGCTGCCCCTCACCTCTGAGCGGCAGGACCCCGCTGAGATGGGAGAAGGAAAAAGAAAGAAGAGACCAGAGGCCTTCAAGACAAGCTTATTCACCTACATCCTATTTTATCAAAGGCCACCTTCTAACTCTCCAAGTATGTTTGAATAAATAAAAGCTATAGACAGAAGTTTGGCTTTTTTGACCTTTATGCCTGAGTACCTAGCAGAAAAACTGCTATTAACTACTACCCTTAAATCATTCTCAGTGTGGCCTTCTGAAGTCCTTACCCTAAACTGTAATTATTTCTTCTATCTTAAACGTTCCTCTGACCATCAGTGTCTCCTCTTACTCTTTTCCCGTTGAGGGCTGTGCTTCTGGAAGAGAGAGAAACCCTTCATAGGGTGCTGAGGTTCTGGACGAGACAGCATGAAGTTAAATCGGGGACAGCGCCACCTTGAGCAAAAACATAAAAACAGCCCACAAATTTCTGGCAAAAACACATGAAAGATATTGTTAGGTGAGACCTGCTGCCGCTCAGGAAAGCTAGTAATGTTGCCCTATATTTGCATAGCACTTTATCATTTACCAAGTGTTTCGCCTAATGACTCCACTTAATTATTCCATCCTGTGTGGGCAAGACTATAATCCCTTTACGGATAAGCAACCTGAGACTTTGAGAAGTTGAGCGATGTGCTGAAGGTCCCATACGGCTAGATAGGACCTGCTACATAATTTGCAGGGGCCCAGGCAAAATGGAAATCCAGAGTCTCTTGTTTAAAAAAATTACCGAGAAATTCAAGATGGCAACAGCAAATAATTAAACCAAGTGTGGAGGCTCTCTAAGTCTGGGGTCTGTGTGACTGCACAGGTCACACACTCAGGAAGCTGGCCCCTACTGCTACATGGAGGTGGAGCCAGCTCTCACATTCAAATCGCTGAAGTCCAAGTCCATCTTTCTCAGGACTCCTCCCCTGGTCTGCCTCCAGCCATCTCTGTGATGTTGCACATACACTATGTAACTGACATAAATGCCAGTTTCCCCTAATGTACACCCAGGGGTGAAAGTAAATAATCATTGCAGTCTCTTGCCTCTCCAGAGTTCTATGATCTTTACCTTTGAGCTCTAGTGGGTAACTATCTCTACAATGATTCTGAGGTGAAGGAAGAAAAAAACGCCTTGTGGATGGACTTCTCTGTATTTTAAAACGGTCAATACATCTTCCATTCTTTGGAAATCCCGCAGCTCATATCCACCTCTTCCTCTTACTCTGATTTAATCTATTCTTTAAGTCTGATCATTTGGAAAAGGAAAATGAAGGAAAATAAAGGGAAGGAGAAAGGAAGAGGGAAGAGAGAGAGAGAGAGAAAGAGAGAGAAGGGAAGGAAAAAAGAAATAGAAAGAAGGAACTAAAAAAAACCCCTTAGAAGGTGCCCACAGCACAAATGGCTCCCGACCTCCTCTTCTACTCTATTATCAGCAGACTTCACTCCAGGGATGACACACTCTGAAATCTGTACGGCAAAGACACGTTTTTGAAACCAAACTGGTTATTATTGCGGAGGCTCTTGCTTCAAGCAATGATCTGAATGTTTCTCTCCCTGAAATCTGAACATATTCATCAAACTGCGTTGCGCTCCTGGACTTGCAATTAATCACAGCTCGTTTCAAGCTTTGTTAATTAATACCAAGGCCAGGGACCCAGTGGAGGCCCCAAATTTAATCTGCGGTGTTTTAAAATTATTATAATCTGTTAGAGGAAGAGCTGCTGGATTTTAAATAGACTTTTTTTTTTAATTCCAATACTGCATTGCCAAGAAATTAAAAGAAATCGTATGAGAGCCTTGCTGAAGGAGCTCCACTGAAAAAGCCTCCCTTTGCTTTTGTGAGGTGACATCTGGCCAGCAGAGGGAGTTGCACTGAACCATTAAGTCCCACGTCCTCAGAGCTAAACACAGTCAACAATTTGAAGACAGAAAGAAAACCAAAGGGAGACCACCAGGCAGCTTCTGGCAATAACAGAACCAGAGCCGCCCAGTGGAATCTGGTTTGATGAAACCGGAAAAAAGTTTCTGTCTCTTTTTCTCACCTTTGAACTTCCATATGGGAAGAATCCCTGAGTATAACATCCACCCAGTCAGAGAGGGGGAATTGTTAAAACAAATGATTCCAGAGGAGTAAGGGACAGTTTAAGTGAAATGATGTTCAGTGTTTAATGGTTAATCTCACTAGACTGAGATCACTAGTGCCTTTCATGCTCTGTTTTCTTGGGTTGTCTTCCTCCCTAATCTGGAGCAAGGTAGGCACACCTCTGTTTCTGATGAGTATTTATTTTTTCACACCCCAACATTTGTAGCAACTCTACCTAGCTGTAATTTATACTTGCTCCCTACCAGTGCCTCACCTGTTAGCTCAGTTGTTTAAAAATTTGGGTTCTGAAATGAACCTTAAGAGGATAAGTGATCTTCAGTCATTAGTAGAACAACACCAAAATGTTCCAGAAAAATATGAGAATTTGTGCATAAATAAGTATTTCTGTGCAAAGACTTCCAAAGGAATGACTTTCTAAGATACACAGTTATATAAACCCTTCTCTGATGGAATCTTGAGTCCTGTTCTCCCACACTTCCTGCCCCACTTCAGCCATTCCAAAGTTCCTACATCCCAAACCATCTTGACTTTTATGCATCTGGGGCTTCACACAGGATACCTTCTTAGCCTGGAATCCCACTGGGTTTCCATTCATACTTGAAGGCCCACACAAAACTCACCTTTTAACTCTGAAAACTTCCCTGCTTCCTGCAAGAGCTCCTATTCAATGATTGCACATTTTTCTGTGCATATTTACCCTTGCCCTTTTCACACTGCTTTGTAAATAATATGGATATATTTTCTTTACTATACGTGTGTAGATACTTATAATAAATTATGATAGATAATAAAAAGGTAAATAGATATAAAGATGTAAGTCTCTACTTCCAGACTTTAAGATGCCCAAGAGCAGTGCCAATATGCTTCTCATTTTTTATATGCTCGGTGCCTAGGACAGTGTCTGTGACATAGTAGGTGTTTGCTACATATTATGTGAATAAATCACTTGAATGAATAAGCAGAGGTCAGTCTAAGTCTAGTCTTATTTTATAAAAGGAAACTGAAGCACTAGCAGGGCAAGTTACTTGTCTAAAGTCACATAATTAATTATCAAATACATTTGGCATAATTCCAAGCCACAGTTGGCTCATTTCTAAAGGTAGACAAGCTCAGACAAATTTCTGTTCTTTAGGGCTGAGTAGTCGGCAAGAAACCACATAGTCTCATGCATGGGGATTGGTTGGGGAGTGGAGAGGATGAAGAATACTTAAGTCAGCTATGAGTGAGCGATACACAGAACCATAAAATAGAGCTCCAAGTTAATCTGGGAGGCGCAGTCCAATTTAAGAGTACAGCTTGAGAATGCTCTCAGGTAGGTTAAAATCTCCAGATTATAGGGCTAATGAGTCTTGTCTCTGCACCCTCCATTTCTGAGACCTAGGGAGAACAATTCGAAGCTTTAGGTGAAAACACCCAAATGCAATCTGAAGTATTATTTCCACAAGCAAATGCTCCCAAACATTTTCTAGATGAGGAGATGGACCATCCCATAGGACTTATGACTATACACTCAAGCCCAAGCCCAGACATTTGCTAGGGACCAAGAGCAGAAGCTCCTGCTCTAAGACAAGGTCACAACACTTTCAAGGACCTTGATGGTAACGTGAAGGAGAAGAGCTGGTAGCGAGTGACAAAAACAAAGAAACGTGAAGCATGGTTCCAGTGACAGACACCACCTCGTCTTGCCTCAGTGTCAGAGATGCCATGTGGAACGGAGGGCGCTGGTGAGCCTGACAGCTGTCATATCTCCAGGAAGCAGTACACGATATGCGGTTCAATGTTGCTAGATCTTCCTGTAGTCCAAAAGAAGCAAAAAGCCAGGTATCTGTGTGTCCTCTTTTGATATATTTAATGTCAATAAGTATTTCTCTGTGTGGAGCAACCGAGAATGAAGCATTTCTGCAAGACAAATCTGTGCTGTGTTATTGGCGCTTGAAGAAGACAATCCCCTCTCCAAGCAACTTCTGGGGGATGGTAGGTGTTAATGGGGAGGAGGGGAGAATATATGTATTTTCACTTGAACAGTTTAGAAATTCATAGAATTTCTTCCACATCCTGTCTGAAAATAACCTCTGCCTCAGGACCATAGGCCAAACCATAAGTGCTGGTTAACTGAGAAGCTTCCAGTTTAAAATGTCCTTATTATAGTGAAATCATGTAACAAATGCTGTGTCCTGATTTGAGGGTTGGGAAATACAGTGACAGTAGATGTTGCTCTGTTGCTACAAAAGTGATGCTGAGTCACAAATGAACAGATTTCTGCAGTGTGACACTCTGCTTCTTCAAGAGCAGATGCTTTCTTCCACAATTCTGCCAGGAGACCATGGCCACCCTCTTTCCCTTGGGGCTTCCACGTAGCTTGGAACTTTGCAAGGTGAGAGTTTTCCACATGGGGTGTGACCAGGGATCAAGCCAAGTCTCCTAATGTAGATGGCTGCCGAGTAGTCCCTGCAAGAGGGGCTGCTAACTGTGGGAGGGAAAGCTTCCTCTGTCCCTGGCAGATGCTAAGAGAAGGTGGTGGCCGGCAGTGGTGCTCGGGACGAGCAGCCTCCGTGCAGAGTCTGCCTGCCTTTAGGGAGGTCTTCAGACAATGACCCACATCATCTGGGCATCCAATCCGTGATCCCTCCACTCGGTCCTCTCCTCTTGGACTCCCGTGAACCCCATTCTCGTCTTTTCTCCTGTGTCTCTCTTCTTACCCTACCCTTTGCTTTTGCTCTTGGGAAAGATGGAGAAGGAACACTTTTCTCTCTTAAATGATTCTAGACATTTCCCTCAGAGAAGGAATGTTCTCACTCAAAGTAATGTTTATGCTTTCCAGGCACTAGTATCATCTGTTCCACGGTCTGGGCATTTGGAAACACCAAAAATCAGAGAGTCACAGACCATTCCCTGCTATTGGCCCTGTCACACCCGTCCCTGAGGCAAATCCAAACCTGAATATCTGCTTAAAATGAAAATTCTGTGGCTAAAATTCTGTGAACCCACGAGCCCCAGGAGCTGTCTGTAAGCTCTCAATTCTCTCTCACCAAGCACTGCATTTACCACGCAAACAGAACAATCCCAAGGTCTCCAGAATCCACCTCTGCAAGTCTCCAAACAAGGTTTTGATTGGGTTGGTCTCTGAATGTCCAAAAAGAAGGCTTGTTAAGATCAGGCAGGAAGTAAAAAGGGGGTGGGGTGGTGGCAGCTGTGAACCTGACCCAAGCACAGGGCCTCTGCGGGCAGAGCCGACAAGGGCGACTGTCTTTCCATCCCGACCGGCTGCCTCCTGATGGAGAGGCCTGTACAAATCCCACCTTCTCTCCTAAGCTCCTTTATTCCTGTGGCCTCACGCAGTGACAGGAGAAAAGTTGGAAGGGAAGAGAGCGCTGAACAGTTAGCTGTGAGGACATATTAAAGATTTCACCGAGCAACGGCAATACCCAGCATCGCCCCTTTGGTCCTTCTCTGGGTCCAATCCTCCGCCCCACCCAAGTATAAAGAAGTGTGTTCAGGAAAGAGGCCTGAGGGTTAAGAGTATAAATTTCAACCTGCAATTTGAGGGATGAAGAAAGGTTCCCCTGCCTCTGAAAAGAATTCTCCTGTTGCCTGCCAGAGAGTCTGACCATCAGAAGGGCATGGTTTGGGGACATGATGTCCATCTCCACGGCGCTCCTTGTTAAAATGCAGATCACTCATTCACCCAGGAGAACCATAGATATGAACATATATATATACACACACATGTACATGCACGCATACTATATATGTACGTATATGTATATATGTGTGTGTGATGTTCATGTGTATACATGAGCTAAGAAAAACAAACAAAAAAGACAATATTGCTTTTGCCTCCCAGAAGCTTACAATCTAACAAAGCTTACAACCTAAAAGCAAAATACATTTACATAAGTAATATGCATTTGCATTGATAAATTACAGATATGGTACTTTAAGATTTTGTTTGTAGTATGGTGAGAAGGGGTCTGGGTTTAGAATCAAAAGACTTAGGTCTGAATTTCAGCTTTTCCATTTACTATTAGCTGTGCAAACTTGGACAACTCACTGTACTTCTTAGAAGAGTCCCTGGCAGAGAATATACACTTAATAAATGTTAGTTATTTTCATGGTTTAGCGTTATTACTATTAGCATTATCAGTAATGTTATTATTATTATTAAGTGGAGGCAATAGTACATACTGCACACAGCTCTGTAGCTTCCCATAGCATTCTACCAACACTAACCTGTCCCAATATTTACTAACTTGCATGGTTATCACATGTTAATAGCTTTCTAAATGGATTCCGTGCTTGAAGTCTATTTTGCTTCTAATCTATGTTGTTTACTGTTTCCAAAGTTATCTTTCTGAAATAGAAATCTATTTGCTGTGTCAATCACCTCCTTGAAAACCTCCAAAATCTCCTTTTGCTTACAGAATAAATTCTAACCTTAGTCGGGGGTGGGGGGGTCTTGACAAAACAGTTATTTCATCTTCAAGTGGGAAGAGAAGGAATAAAGACAGGGCCATACCTAACTTTAGGTTTTCACTTTTATAACTTTGAACCTTTTTTATTATTAATACTCTGGAATAAAAGAAGACAATGACCTAAATATTCCCAAGAATGTTTTCACTTGTTCGTTCAATGGTTATTTATTGAACACTCAACTACGTGCCGTATACTGGAGATACAGGAGTGAAAAAACAGAAGATGCCCTGTCTCTATGGAACTTACCTTCTATTGGGAAAGAGAGACATAAACAGACAAATTAATAGATAAGGTGACAGCAAATGATCTCAAACTCCAAGCTGAGGGCTCAGAAACCTTCTGAAAGCCAAGATCCAGGCATTGGTCCAAGTGGATATGTGTCATATCCATTTGTCATATTTCACCATGGTTTGTATTCTTTTTCATCTGCAGAGTCAGTTCTCAAGTACTTGAGCCAATTCTAATTCTCTGAAGCATAGCTGTCCTTTTTGATAAGTGTGTGTGTGTGTGTGCCTTCCTCCATGTGTGCGTGTGTGTACGTGTGTGTTGGTGAAAACGTGTTCCTGAAAATGGAGACACTAGCTAAATCAGTGCAGTATGGGGCCTGAGAGCAGGGACTTTAAGGCGATACCTTATTCCTGGCTTCCTAAACTAGAAAAATCACTCTCCCCTTCTTTTCAAATGCCCTGAAGTCTCTGCTCTGGCCATAGTTTCTTAAAGTTGCCCTTCATTCGACTCTTTTGATCACTATTTCCAGACTTCAGCAAAGCCTTTATAATGTCAAAAATGTCCACGAATCCTGCCTGCAAGGAGAGTAGTGCACTGCAGTACACTGGCTGGTGGAGTCTGGAATTAATCTTGCCAACATAAATACAACATCTGTTATGGCTCGGGCAAAACTTGAATATCCACATGCCTGCATGTTCACAAACTCTTCCCTTGAGTCTTCCCCCTCACGGCGCCCAGCCCTCATCTGTTGCTACATTAATCTATAGGACTGAACTTTCATCAAGTTCTGTAACTTGAGTACTTGTAGGCACATAAACTGTTGGGATGACACCTGGATTTCCCTGAATAGCCTCCTCCCTCCTCCCTCCCTGGGCACAGCATTGCCTCGTTTCCGCTATTTTTCAGTGCCTTGTTGGAAGAATGTGATAAACAGACCCATCAACTAAGATAATGTTGCCAGGATTTAGGTATTGCTTACCACTTGGAATCCCAAAGCTCATCCTCATCTGATTGATTGAAATATTTATCTTGCCCGATATTTGCACACATTATCAATTTTAGCTTTCAAAATATCCCTTCAAAGTCATTATTAATTATTCCCATTTTATAGATGGAGACACTGAGGCTTAATGTAGTTTACTAATTCTGCCAAAGTGTCCCAGCAGGAATTGTTGAAAGGCATGGTGTTTACCACCACATAGTGTGAGGGAACCAAGATGCCCTTGCTTTAGCTGTTGGAGACCATGCATCCCAGTGGTGCAGGACAGGCTCTTTCTTTATGCACCTGGGTTTGGACCCCTGTTCTGCCACTTGCCAGCGTTATGAACTTGGGTTAAATCCACTTCTAGTTTTGGCTTTCCTACCTTAAACAGATAAAACAATACTTGATCCATAAACTTGAGTTAAGGATTATATGAGATACTACAGGTAAAACACTTAGCACAGTGACAGGAGTATGCTATGGAGAGCACACAATATATTTTAGTTATTTATTAGCGATGCAATTGTTATTGTTCTTATTATTGCCACCTGAACTCCTTGAGCTATACTTTACCTAACAAATTACAGTTCCTAATTACAGTACCTAAGGCATGTAGCAAATTAACAAATTCCCCTCATCTGTGAGGAACACGTTCCAAGTCCCCCAGTGGATGCCTGAAACCTCAGATAGTACCAAACTCTCTCTCTATGTATATACCATGTGTTTTCTTCCCCTATACATTATATACCTATGATAAAGTTTACTTTATAAATTAGGCACAGTAGGAGATTCACAACAATAACAAATAATAAAATAGAACGATTGTAACAATACACTGCAATATAGAAGTTATGTGAACATGATCTCTCACTCACTCAAAATATCTAATTGCATAAATTTAATGCCTTTTCCATCTTAACTAAGCCCTTATCACGCACAGTGGCTTTAACTTTTGCAGTTTAAGGATCAACAGCTAAACTAGCATAAATTTCTTTTCCCTTCCTCACAATTTCAAAGATGGAAGATTCGTTCTTACCGCAGATCTTAGCAACCTCAGCATATATTTTTTTTTCTTTCCTTGTTATGTTGAGAAATTTCACCCTTTCACTTAAAGGAAGTACTTTACCGCTTTTCACTGGTGTATGAAAATTGCCAGCTACTCTTGCACTTTGGGGCCATTATGAAGTAAAATAAGGGTTTCTTGAACGCAAGCACTGCTTCACTGAGAAAGTCAATCTGACAACGGGGATGGCTATTAGGTGACTTAGTGGGATATGCTGGACAGAGGGATGATTCACATCCCTGTCAAGATGGAGGGGGGCAGCTTGAGAGTTCATCACGCTGCTCAGAACGACATGCAATTTAAAACTTATGAATTCTTTATTTCTGGAATTTTCCATTTAATATTTTCAGACCAAGGTTGATCGTGGGTAACTAAAACTGCGGATAAAGGGAGACTACTGTAGACCTCTTTTACATTAAGATCTCCTGAGCCAGTCTGTGCTACTGAGTCCCAGCACATCTCACTAAGTTTAATGGCAGCGACCGCCAGGCTTGGTGTTTTTCCACATTAGCAGCAACCACGGGTCCAGACATGACAGGGGTATCACTTATCTAGACTTGACAGAAGGCTCTTAGCTAGGAAAACCTTTGCCCCAAGCATTTTCCCAGTCTCACTTAGCACTACCTGTTGCTAATATCTCCCTGAAACAGGTCATATCTTATCAATCTCCTACTTTAAAAATTAATATTTCCCCATGCCTAAAAAATATTGCCAATGTTTCTAATTTTTATCTCACTACTATAGTCATCCACCCTATAAATCCATGATTAACTCTTTCGTGAACATGTGGGGAACCTCTCATGCAAACCTTTTCTGAAGCTGTGTCTTTCTCTAAATGCCTTCACTTACCTTCCTCCTTAACTATCTAAGTCCACGTCATCAACTTTTAAGGTTTAACTAAAATTTAAAGTCTTCCAAAAGCTTAGCTAGTCCTCCCTCCTGGGCTGTAATTAATGAAGACAACGTGGAAAGGACACAGCATGTGGAGTGTAGGTCCCTCTCCAGCTCAGCACAAGCACAAACGTTAACTTGATGCAATAGAGTTACCTTGGGCTACAGAGTATTGCAAACCAACAAATGCTTAATCTGTTGTTTTCCCAATTCCTTCCAGGTATTTCTAGAGGTGTAAAATGTGAAATGAGCCAGGCTTATATTAGACCCAAGAATCGGAAGGAGTTATACTTGACTGAAGAGGAACATTTGATGAAATGTGTTTCATTTTATAATATAGGAAGCTATAAGCCAGCACCCCAACCCTGCCAAAAAAGCATTGGAGTAATTATTTTTGATATGACATGACATGAGTGTATAAAATATTTCATTATATTGGCAACTGACATCTCTTAAATCCAGGACTGAATGCAATTCTGTCCTGCATAATTCTGAGAAAGACATTCCAAATGGCATACTTAGATCTCTCCCAGAAAAGAATAGTACTGTGTGGCATTGTTGTCTGCACCACTCGTATTGCACCGATCATGATGTTTTTATACTGCAGATGTGTTTGCTCATGCCTAATCTTGTACACTCGATTTCACATTCCTGGAAGTCAGAGCCCACATCTGACTTATCTCTGCCAAGCGTCACAGAGCCCATTGAAAAGGTCTATGCATATTAGTCACACAGGTAATGTGTTCTGAGTGACAGCTGCAAGTTGAAAGAATATATCATGGACTTTGGAGTCAGCTTACCTTGGGTGTGGTTTGCCTGTTATCTTTACTGGTAAACAACTCTGTGACCCAGTAATACACACTTTTTAGAATTGTTGTAAAGATAAGTAGGATGCGATTTGTAAAATATCATTTTAGTGTCTTCCACATAGTAGCTGAACTGTTATAATAGCTTTATTGTAATTATATGTGAAAAGACAAAAAACTTTTAACATACCATTGACCTTTCCCTTCACTGTCTTCTGAAAATTCCTTTCAATTTTTAAATTTCCCTGTCTTAATTTCACTGTCTTCAAAAAAGTGTCATGCTTTGTCAGGATAATGCTTGGGCTTTTCTAGGGCAGGGCTAGAAGAGAAGGAGAAATAGGAGAACAAATAACACTGAGGCTAAGACTGGGGAGGAGAAGTCTACATGAGGCAGCAGAGAATGATGTAAGCAGAGGCGGGAGAGGGGATTTCGGAGGTATTACTGTGATCTGTGTATCCCCAGTATTTACAGGCATGGCTACAATCTATATAGTCCCTTCTAAAGGTCTTGAATTATTGCGAAATTACTTCTTTGGCTGGTTGAGATTGGCACCTACAGGTCGCAAATCTTGAAACACTAATATATATGCTTGAATAATAGATTCTACTAATTACCAGTCTCCATAATGTGATCCAGGATACACACATCTGGAAAAGCCAACTAAAGAGATGTTTATTCTCTGAGGTAAATGCTTCTCCATGGACTTGCACATCCACAGGTTATGCCAGGTCCCCCATCCCTGGATGACGGGCACAGTGGTAGAAACATCCTCTTTCAAGCTCTGACCTGTTGCAAGAGTTCTTCATTGATCAGTTTGGATCTATATTTTTGGCTCCCACAGTGTTAATCTTTACAAGTCAAGCCTGTTGAATCCTGGAACTTTCAGTAAAGACTTTGGGGATCAAAAAATACAAAGTAAGAAAAGACAGACAGAAAGATGGAACAAACCTAGTTTAATCTCCTGAGATTTCAAGAGTTCTTGATTTCAGACAATCAAAGGTCTATGAGATCCCAGGACCCTGTGAGATGATTTTACCCCCATTCATTTATACAACAAATATTTACTGAGGTCATACTTTTGACAATGGCTAAGGTAAGTGTTTTAGGTACAATATTACATTTATTTTATTTATTCTTTTTTGAATTTTATTTTATTTTTCTTTATACAGCAGGTTCTTATTAGTTATCCATTTTATACATATTAGTGTATATATGTCAATCCCAATCTCCCAATTCATCACACCACCACCCCCTCCCCACCACTTTCCCCCCTTGGTGTCTATATGTTTGTTCTCTATATCTGTGTCTCTATTTCTCCCCTGCAAACCAGTTCATCTGTACCTTTTTCTAGGTTCCACATATATACGTTAATATATGGTATTCGTTTTACTCTTTCTCACTTACTTCACTCTGTATGACAGTCTCTAGATCCATCCACGTCTCTACAAATAACCCAAAAACATCTTGCTGTGATTTATGTCAAAGAGTGTTCTTCCTATGTTTTCCTCTAAGAGTTTTATAGTGTCTGGTCTTACATTTAAGTCTCTAATCCATTTTGAGTTTATTTTTGTGTATGGTGTTAGGGAGTGTTCTAAATTCATTCTTTTACATGTAGCTGTCCAGTTTTCCCAAAACCAGTTATTGAAGAGGCTGTCTTTTCTGCATTGGATATTCTTGCCTCCTTTGTCATAGATTAGTTCACCATAGGTGTGTGGGTTTATCTCTGGGCTTTCTATCCTGTTCTGTTAATCTATATTTCTGTTTTTGTGCCAGTACCATATTGTCTTGATTACTGTAGCTTTGTAGTATAGTCTGAAGTCAGAGAGTCTGATTCCTCCAGCTCCGTTTTTTTCCTCAAGGCTGCTTTGGCTATTCGAGGTCTTTCATGTCTCCATACAAATTTTAAGATTTTTTGTTCTAGTTCTGTAAAAAATGTCATTGGTAACTTGATAGGGATTGCATTGAATCTGTAGATTGCTTTGGGTAGTATAGTCATTTTCACAGTATTGATTCTTCCAATCCAAGAACATGATATATCTCTCCGTCTGTTTGTATCATCTTTAATTTCTTTCATCAGTGTCTTATAGTTTTCTGCATACAGGTCTTTTGTTTCCCTAGGTAGGTTTATTCCTAGGTATTTTATTCTTTTTGTTGCAGTGTTAAATGGGAGTATTTCCTGAATTTCTCTTTCAGATTTTTCATCATTAGTGTATAGGAATGCAAGAGATTTCTGTGCATTAATTCTGTATCCTGCAACTTTACCAAATTCATTGATTAGCTCTAGTAGTTTTCTGGTGGCATCTTTTGGATTCTCTATGTATAGTATCATGTCATCTGCAAACAGTGACAGTTTTACTTCTTCTTTTCCAATTTGTATTCCTTTTATTTCTTTTTCTTCTCTGATTGCCATGGTTAGGGCTTCGAAAACTATGTTGAATAATAGTGGCGAGAGTGGACATCCTTATCTTGTTCCTGATCTTAGAGGAAAAGCTTTCAGTTTTTCACCACTGAGAATGATGTTTGCTGTGGGTTTGTCATATATGGCCTTTATTATGTTGAGGTAGGTTCCCTCTATGCCCACTTTCTGGAGAGTTTTTATCATATATTGGTGTTGAATTTTGTCAAAAGCTTTTTCTGCATCTATTGAGATGATCATATGGTTTTTCTTCTTCAATTTGTTAATATGGTTTATCACATTGATTGATTTGTGTATATTGAAGAATCCTTGAATCCCTGGGATAAATCCCACTTGATCATGGTGTATGATCCTTTAACGTGTGGTTGGATTCTGTTTGCTAGTATTTTGTTGAGGATTTTGCATCTATATTCATCTATATTCCATAAATATATTCATATATTTCTCTTTGTAGTATCTTTGTCTGATTATGGTGTCAGGGTGATGGTGGCCCCATAGAATGAGTTTGGGAGTGTTCCTTCCTCTGCAATTTTTTGGAAGAGTTTGAGAAAGATCGGTGTTAACTCTTCTCTAAATGTTTGATAGAATTCACCTATGAAGCCATCTGGTCATGGACTTTTGTTTGTTGGAAGATTTTTATTCACAGTTTCAATTTCACTACTTGTGATGGGTCTGTTCATATTTTCTATTTCTTCCTGGTTCAGTCTTGGAAAGTTATACCTTTCTAAGAATTTGTCCATTTCTTCCAGGTTGTCCATTTTATTAGCATAGAGTTGCTTGTAGTAGTCTCTTAGGATGCTTTGTATTTCTGCGGTGTCTGTTGTAACTTCTCCTTTTTCATTTCTAATTTTATTGACTTGAGTCCTCTCCCTCTTTTTCTTGATGAGTCTGGCTAATGGTTTATCAATTTTGTTTATCTTCTCAAAGAACCAGCTTTTAGTTTTATTGATCTTTGCTATTGTTTTCTTTGTTTCTATTTCATTTATTTCTGCTCTGATCTTTATGATTTCTTTCCTTCTACTAATTTTGGGTTTTGTTTATTCTTCTTTCTCTTGTTCCTTTAGGTGTAAGGTTAGATTGTCTATTTGAGATTTTTCTTGTTTCTTGAGGTAGGATTGTATTGCTATAAACTTCCCTCTTAGAACTGCTTTTGCCACATCCCATAGGTTTTGGATTGTCGTGTTTTCATTGTAATTTTTCTCTAGGTATTTTTTGATTTCTTCAGTGATCTCTTGGTTATTTAGTAATGTATTTTTTAGCTTTCATATGTTTGTGTTTTTTACGTTTTTTTCCCCCATAATTGATTTCTAATCTCATAGCATCGTGGTCAGAAAAGATGCTTGATATGATTTCAATTTTCTAAATTTCCTGAGGTTTGGTTTGCGACCCAAGATGTGATCTATCCTGGAGAATGTTCCGTGTGCACTTGAGAAGAAAGTGTAATCTGCTGTTTTTGGATGGACTGTCCTATAAATATCAATTAAATCTACCTGGTCTATTGTGTCATTTAAAGCTTGT
Organism: Eubalaena glacialis; assembly: GCF_028564815.1. Taxonomy (NCBI): domain Eukaryota; kingdom Metazoa; phylum Chordata; class Mammalia; order Artiodactyla; family Balaenidae; genus Eubalaena; species Eubalaena glacialis. The sequence continues at coordinate 6,612,945 of NC_083725.1, forward strand.
GTTTCCTTATTAATTTTCTGTTTGGATGATCTGTCCATTGGTGTAAGTGAGGTGTTAAAGTCCCCCACTATTGTTGTGTTACTGTCGATTTCCTCTTTTATAGCTGTTAGCAGTTGCTTTATGTATTCATGTGCTCCTATGTTGGGTGCATATATATTCATAATTGTTATATCTTCTTCTTGGATTGATCCGTTGATCATTATGTAGTGTCCTTCCTTGTCTCTTGTAACATTCTTTATTTTAAGGTCTATTTTATCTTCTATGAGTATTGCTACTCCAGCTTTCTTTTGATTTCCATTTGCATGGAATATCTTTTTCCATCCCCTCACTTTCAGTCTGTATGTGTCCCTAGGTCTGAAGTGGGTCTCTTGTAGACAGCATATATATGGGTCTTGTTTTGTTTTGTTTTGTTTTTAATTAATTAATTTATTTATTTATTATTTTTGGCTGTGTTGGGTCTTCGTTTCTCTGTGAGAGCTTTCTCTAGTTGCGGCAAGTTGGGGCCACTTTCATCGCGGTGCACGGGCCTCTCACTATTGCAGCCTCTCTTTTGTTGCAGAGCACAGGCTCCAGACGTGCAGGCTCAGTAGTTGTGGCTCACGGGCCCAGTTGCCCTGTGGTATGTGGGATCTTCCCAGACCAGGGCTCAAACCCGTGTTCCCTGCATTGGCAGGCAGAATCTCAACCACTGCGCCACCAGGGAAGCCAGGGTCTTGTTTTTGTATCCATTCAGCAAGCCTGTGTCTTTTGGTTGGAACATTTAATCCATTCACATTTAAGGTAATTATCGATATGTATGTCCCTATTACCAATTTCTCAATTGTTATGGGCTTGTTTCTGTAAGTTCTTTTCTTCTCTTGTTTTTCCCACTTAGAGAAGTTCCTTTAGCATTTGTTGTAGGGCTGGTTTTGTGGTGCTGAATTCTCTTAGCTTTTGCTTCTCTGTAAAGCTTTTGATTTCTCTATCGAATCTGAATGAGATACTTGCTGGGTAGAGTAACATTTGTTGTAGGTTCTTCCCTTTCATCACTTTAAATATATCATGCCACTACCTTCTGGCTTGTAGAGTTTCTGCTGGGAAATCAGCTGTTAACCTTATAGGAGTTCCCTTGTATGTTATTTGTCATTTTTCCCTTGTTGCTTTCAATAATTTTTCTTTGTCTTTAATTTTTGCCAATTTGATTACTATGTGTCTCTGCCTGTTTCTCCTTGGGTTTATCCTGCCTGGGACTCTCTGCACTTCCTGGACTTGGGTGGCTATTTCCTTTCCCATGTTAGGGAAGTTTTCCACTATAATCTCTTCAAATACTTTCTCAGGTCCTTTCTTTCTCTCTTCTCCTTCTGGGACCCCTATAATGTGAATGTTGTTGCGTTTAATGTTGTCCCAGAGGTCTCTTAGGCTATCTTCATTTCTTTTCATTCTTTTTTCTTTATTCTGTTCCACGGCAGTGAATTCCACCATTCTGTCTTCCAGGTCACTTATCCATTCTTCTGCCTCAGTTATTCTGCTATTGATTCCTTCTAGTGTATTTTTCATTTCAGTTACTGTATTGTTCATCTCTGTTTGTTTGTTCTTTAATTTTTCTAGGAGTTTGTTCTTTAATTCCTCTAGGTCTTTGTTAAACATTTTTTGCATCTTCTTGATCTTTTCCTGCATACTTTTTCTGAGGTCCTGGATCATCTTTACTATCATTATTCTGAATTCTTTTTCTGGAAGGTTGCCTATCTCCACTTCATTTAGTTGTTTTTCTGGGGTTTTATCTTGTTACTTCATCTGGTACATAGCCCTCTGCCTTTTCATCTTGTCTATCTTTCTGTGAATTTGGTTTTTGTTCCACAGGCTTCAGGATTGTAGTTCTTCTTGTTTCTGCTCTCTGCCCTCTGGTGGATGAGGCTATCTAAGAGGCTTGTGCAAGTTTCCTGATGGGAGGGACTGGGGGTGGGTAGAGCTGGGTGTTGCTCTTGTGGGCAGAGCTCACTAAAACTTTAATCTGTTTGTCTACTGATGGGTGGGTCTGGGTTCCCTCCCTGCTGGTTGTTTGGCCTGAGGCGACCCAACACTGGAGCCTACCCAGCTCTTTGTTGGGGCTAATCGCAGACTCTGGGAGGGCTCATGCCAAGGAGTACTTCCCAGAACTTCTGCTGCCAGTGTCCTTGTCTTCTCAGTGAGCCACAGCCACCCCTGCCTCTGCAGGAGAGCCTCCAACACTAGCAGGTAGGTCTGGTTCAGTCTCCTATGGGGTCACTGCTCCTTTCCCTGGGTCCCAATGTGCACAGTACTTTGTGTGTGCCCTCCAAGAGTGAAGTCTTTGTTTCCCACAGTCCTGTTGGAGTCCTGCAATGAAATCCCACTAACCTTCAAAGTCTGATTCTCTAGGAATTCCTTCTCCCGTTGCTGGACCCCCAGGTTGGGAAGCCTAACGTGGGCCTCAGAACCTTCACTCCACTGGGTATAAGTGGTATACCCACTTCTGTGGTATAAGTGTTCTCCAGTTTGTGAGTCACCCACCTAGCAGTTACGGGATTTGTTTTTATTGTGATTGTGCCCCTCCTACCATCTCATTGTGGCTTCTCCTTTGTCTTTGGATGTGGGGTGTCTTTTTATGTGAGTTCCGTGTCTTCCTGTCGATGATTGTTCAGCAGTTAGTTGTGATTCCAGTGCTCTTGCAAGAGGGAGTGAGCACACGTCCTTCTACTCCACCATCTTGAACCAATCTCCATTGTGGTTATTTATTGTTATTTTAATTTTTTTGATTACGTTGGATGTTCATTGCTGCACATGGGCTTTCTCTAGTTGTGGCTAGCGGGGGCTACTCTTTGTTGTGGTGTGTGGACCTCTCACTGTGGTGGCCTCTCTCATTGTGGAGCAAGGGCTCTAGGTGTGCACTTCAGTCACAATATTACATTTAATCCTCCAAAGTGATATGATTGATCATATTATTATGCCCATTATAAAGATTAAGAAACTGAAGCTTCAAAGGACGTAGTAAACTCGCCTTAACTTGAACAACTAATAAGTGACTGTCTGATTCCAGTGTTTAAATGTAATAAGATAACCAGAGATATCCCGAAGAATTCCATGACATTCTCTACTAGGCTGGATACTTAATTTGCAGGGCCCACTGTAAATAAAAACACAAGGTCCCTTGTTCATAAATTATAATTTCAAGATGGCAATAACAGAGCATTAAACCAAACAAGGTTCCAGACCCACGAGGCCAGCTCTGGTTTTCTGATTCATCATACAAACTTTATCCTACAAGCTTAACTTCCCCAATGACAAAGATTTTTAATTGTGAAGAATTTGGTTTTTTTTTATTCAATCTCCTTAATTTTGTTAGTGATTCCATCTGCATCCTTAAGTTGGAAGAAGTAGGGCTTGGCCAAATGGTAGGCTGAGAAGACTTGGACTGGCTCCTACCAGCCAGAAAAAGCCAGGCTTCTGAAGTAATGACATTTACTCGAGCTTCAATGTAAGAGTCCCTTAAACATGTTTTTTCTTCTGAGGGAAAAAAAATGAAAAAACTGAAAGAACAAAACAAAAGAAAAAGTGCTCAGAGAAAGGAAAAATACAACTCCTTTCTGGCAAGAAAGATCCACCACTCTGGACTCTGCAGAATAAAAGTGATGCTCATGACTGCCTAAGCTGGCCACAAGATTTTATAATACAAACCCACTGCCTTTTGACAGACATCACATTTGCTGAGATTTGGGCTTTAAGGATGCTGTGTGTTATTACATGAGTATTATCTTTAATGCACAGTAGTGTTGTATTTTGAGTGGAGCCATCCAGGTTGGTAGAATATGGTACCAATACCACATGTTCTCTGTATTGTATTTATTCATTTATTTTATAGAATATATTCCTTGGGTTCCTTGTGCTGTGACAGCTAGAAACTCTTACAAAATTTAAGGGACACATATATTATCTATAGCTGCTCACAACTATTGGCACTAAAACTCTAGTTACTGCCACACCACAGGACTTTCTTTTACTAGATTTATCAGAAGTCGGGTTAGTTATTGAATCATATCTTTCTGGCCTCCAGTTCCCAAAGCATCCCAGAGGTTGAGAGTCCAGCCAGCCCAAGAAGTCCAAAGGAGCCATTAGGGCATAAATCTTAATACAGAAAGCATTACTCAAATCAATAGGATTTGGCAGGTGCTATCATATATCAAAGAATGCAGAAAACAGGAAAGAAGTAGTCATCACCCACTGTGACTTTACACCATAGTTCATTCACCTGTCACTCAAGCTAGTCTGTGAGTCGGGAAATGTTCTTGCCTTATTCCTGGAGTGCCCATATATTATGGGTTTTCTGGGACAGTCTCAATTTCAAGTATTCTGTCCTGTTGTCCCCATAAGTGTATTTGGGCTTGTCAGACCCTGTGACCTGATTTTTTGGTGGAGAAAATATGTTCTCTGTGATTGCTTCTCATCATATCCGTAGTGGAATTGGGCTGTGGAAACTTGTATGAGTTTTTTAAACCTAGCTGGGCCTCAAAATTTCTTACCTGAAAAATATTGGGAAAGTGAAGGGGCTGTCTAGAGCCTGTTACTTCCAATTTTTTAAAAGCACTAGAACAGGTTTTAAACAGTATCTTATATGGAACCACAATATGTGATATGGATGAAAATGGAGATGATGTGGCTGAAGTGGGTGACTCACCCAGATGCACACCTGAGAAGTGCCCTCTAATGCATTTCCTTTGAAACCTCTGCCTCTGAAACATGCAGTTTGCAAATCCTTGGACTGATGTTCTCTAAATCCCCTTCCAACTCTAATGAAGGCAGCAGAACCCTGGAAAGTGTACTGAGCTCAAAGGTGGTGGGTGGTCAGGTAGGAGAAAAGCTGGACGGAGATACAGAGGTGAGTAAGCATAGCTCCTCAGAGGGGCTCCTGTGCAACTTACAGATGATCACAGCTGTAACTAAGTGTCACTGGTCCGTTGTCCAGTGTGTTGGGTCACTAGAGAAATGACTTGTGATTTTCTTGGAGGTGAAATGGATATCTTGGTGCAGATTAATGGAAAGTTGTTTGTTTGGGCATGAAAAGATTTGAGTTCTGGTCTTGGTTCTGCCACAAACTTGTTTGGCAAGTCATCTGATCTTCTTGGAGGTCCAATTTCTAAAACTATAGAACTGTTCATTTGTAATATGTGATCATAAAGATCTCTTCCACCTAACAAATTCAATGATTGCACTAAGAGAAGTAAAAAAAAAAAAAAAAATGTATTAGGACTTCAACCCCATTTCTTAATCTAAGGAGGGAGAAATAACAGTATGTATAATTCCTTTTTCTCATTTTCACCCCAATCCAACTCTCAGCTCTGTTCTATTATGTTGTACATTCTGGTTGCCCTTGCCTGAGGTTCAAGATATATAAACAGCCATTTCACCGGGAAAAAATGGTAATTCTCTCATACATGGTAGAAGGCAAAGAGAAAAGAGCACAGGGCTTGGAGTCAGATAAACTTGGCCTCCCATAACCACCTGCCACTGAGAGAACCTTGGAAGAGGGTCAATGATCTCTAAGGATTCTCCCCAATTAAAGTGTTCACATCTAAAGAGAAAGATAATTTAGTAATTGAAGGGCAATCTTCAAAACAGATTCAGGAGCAGTACCTTATTCACACATTAGTGGGAAAACCTTAGATATTCCAGCTTTAACTGTCACTTGCTATAGTCCATGGCAGCTGACACTGGACCATCCAGTGATCCAAGACCTAGACAGAATTCACACAAGGATGGTAGCCCTGGATTGCCTTATCTCAATTCCCATTCTCTTCGATTTTATCAAGTGGAAACATTTTGCCGAATATTATTAAATAATAGACACTGGTGTTATCAACAAACCCAATCCTCAGGCAATTCTTATTCTTGTTAATGAATGGCAGAGTCAAAAAAAACAAATGTAGAAACTCAGAAACTGAATGTGTGACTGAAAGATATTTTCCCTCAAGGCCATCTGCTAACATGATGTGCTTTAGGATCATTCATAAAATTCCTTGTGCTTACGTGTGAAAGTTTATTCATGGAGCACACAGTGCTCATAAATGGGTGGTGGTTTTAAAATGTCCCTCCAAATACCCGTGGACCTCTGTGACTTCTTAGTGTGTCTATGAGGTTGCACAGCTAGAGGAGACCTAAAACAGTTTCCCAAACACTAATGTGTTTCTGGATCACTTGGGGAACCTTGATAAAACAGAGAATCAGACTCAGTAGGTCTGGGGATGGACCAAGATGCTGCATTTCTAACAAGCTCTCGGGTGATCCTGATGTGATGGCTCTATAAATAAAACTTTGAGGAGCGAGGTCCCAAGAGTTTGTCAATTCCATGTGTCAGAGGAGACACAACTAACTACCATCATTATAAATTATTTCGACATGTGGACTCTATAGCTAGACTGTGTGGTTTCAAATCCAAGATCTTTCTCTTACCATCAATGTGACTTGGGCAAACTCTCCACCTATCTGCCTCTTAGTTTCCTCATGTTGTCATAAGTAACACAAAGTTTATGTGTGTACTATGATGCACAGAGCACTGCCTGACACACAGGGACACACTCAGACGTTACTAGTTGTTACTACTCCAAGGGTAGAATTTTTAAACCTCCACTGAAATACTGGGAGAATTATGAGGAGTCAGGAAGCCAGGGTTGAAGAATACATATTTATTGATGCTTCTTTATTCAGGAAATGATTTAAGACAGCTGGTTGTTAATTGCTTTCTTCAAGTATCCATATCTATAACAGCTGACATGAATACCAATATATAAATATAGACTTGAAAATAACTAGGCATACATGTATCTCAAAAGATGGATACACCTCAGGTAAAGCATCAACAGTTAGTATTGTTAACTGGCTAATATTAAAGCCATTTAATTGATGGTATGGATTGAAGTACAAATTTACTGTATTTAGCATTCTTTGGTTTTCAGTTAGTGTTAGGGTTTGAGATTGAGTTTGGTTTCAGTAATAACTGAGAAACAGACTATGCGGGTATGTGCGTGTGTGTTTTCTGTTACAGTCACTTAATTTTCTTACTATTGAGATCATATGACTGGGACTTCCCTGGTGGTCCAGTGGTTAAGACTTCGCCTTCCAATGCAGGGGGTGAGGTTCGATCCCCGGTTGGGGAACTAAGATCCCACATGCCTCATGGCCAAAAAACCAAAACATAAAACTGAAGCAATATTGTAACAAATTTAATAAAGACCTTAAAAATGGTCCACGTCCAAAAAAACTTTAAGAAAATCATATGAGGAATGTTATGTCCAGTTACATATTAAGTATGAATACCTATGGGGTAAAATCCTGGACGAAAGGAGCCAAAGGACTCTGAAAAACATTACATTTGAGGAGTGAGGATGTGGGTGGCAGAATCTAGGTTGACTAAGAGAAGTTTTGACTATGGATGGGATTTCTGTGTAAGCAAAATATTATGAATGTGGTTTCCCTGAACAAATATATAATTTATCTCAGGCAGCAGGACCTGGAGGTTAAAGCACACTTCTAGGAAACACTAAATCCCTTTACCAATCCTCAGTACTGATCTAAGACATGGTTACTTTGATATCATTTCATCTCCCCTGTTCCCCATGTGCACAAGAAGGATTAAAGATACCCATCTCACCTCAGCAAAGCTCTGGCACAAGCTAATTATGGTATACAAACGGTTGCAAAGGACTATCACCAAGAAGTGTATATGACAAGGGGATGTTTACACACACCAATGCCCCAGTTGGAACATAGGTAAATGCCAGAGAAAATTGATGACAAGTATCACGAGGCAAAGTGTTGACTCTAGGAGTGAGGAAGAGGTGGTATCCTGCAGGAAGATGAGAAATAGTTTAGCAGACAGGCAGTTGGAATCTGTGAGTTAAAAAGAAATGGTGGAGGACCTTCAAGATGGAGGAGGAGTAAGACATGGAGATCACCTTCCTCTCCACAAATGCATCAGAAATACATCTACATGTGGAACAACTCCTACAGAACACCTACTGAACGCTGGCAGAGACCTCAGACTTCCCAAAAGGCAAGAAAATCCCCATGTACCTGGGTAGAGCAAAAGAAAAAAGAAAAAATAGAGACAAAAGAAGAGGGACGGGACCTGCCCCTCTGGGAGGGAGCTGTGAAGGAGGAAAAGTTTCCACACACTAGGAAGCCCCTTCACTGGCAGAGACAGGGGGTGAGGGGGGGAAGCTTCGGAGCCACAGAGGAGAGCGCAGCAACAGGGGTGCAGAGGGCAAAGCGGAGAGATTCCCGCACAGAGGAGCGGTGCCGACCAGCACTCACCAGCCTGAGAGGCTTGACTGCTCACCCGCCGGGGCAGGTGGGGGCTGGGAGCTGAGGCTCGGGCTTCAGAGGTCAGATCCCAGGGAGAGGACTGGGGTTGGCGGCGTGAACACAGCCTGAAGGGGGCTAGTGCACCACAGCTAGCCGGGAGGGAGTCCGGGAAAAAGTCTGGACCTACCTAAGAGGCATGGGACCACTGTTTCAGGGTGTGCAAGGAGAGGGAATTCCTTTCCTGTGTCCCCACAGAAGGCAGAGCTCCAGAGACGGGCATGAGCTGTGGCTATCAGCTCAGACAGCAGAGATGGACATGAAACTCTAAAGCTGCTGCTGCAGCCCCCAAGAATCCTGTGTGTAAGAACAGGTCACTATCCACACCCGCCAGGAGCCTGTGCAGCCCACCACTGCCAGGGTCCCATGATCCAGGGACAACTTCCCCGGGAGAACACACGGTGCACCTCAGGCTGTTGCAATGTCACGCCGGCCTCTGCCGCTGCAGGCTCGCCCCGCATTCCAATTATAACTACCGTACCCCTGCCGCCCCCCGGCATGAGTGAGCCAGAGCCCCCTAATCAACCGCTACTTTAACTCAGTCCTGTCTGGGCAGGAAAAGAAGCCTGAGGTTAACCTACACGCAGAGGTGGGGCCAAATCCAAAGCTGAACCGCAGGAGCTGTGTGAACAAAGAAGAGAAAGGGAAATCTCTCCCAGCAGCCTCAGGAGCAGCGGATTAAATACCCACAATCAACTTGAGGTACCCTGCATCTGTGGAATACCTGAATAGAAAACGAATCAACCCAAAATTGAGGCGGTGGACTTTGGGAGCAACTGTAGACTTGGGGTTTGCTATCTGCGACTGACTTGTTTCTGATTTTTATATTTATCTTAGTATAGTTGTTACCAATTGTTTTCATTGGTGGATTTGTTTATTGGTTTGGATGCTCTCTTTTTTTTTAATTACTTTTTATTTTAATAATTTTTAAAATATTTTTATTTTAATTATTTAATTAAATTAATTAATTAATTTATTTATTTTCTTTCTTTTCTTCTCCCTTTTCTTCTGAGCCTTGTGGCAGAAGTCTTGGTGCTCCGGCCTGGTGTCAGGCCTGATCCTCTAAGGTGGAAGAGCTGAGCTCAGGACATTGGACCAACAGAGACCTCCTGGCCCCATGTAATATCAATCAGCGAGAGCTCTCCCAGAGTTCTCCATCTCAATGCTAAGACCCAGCTCCACTCAATGACCAGCAAGCTCCAGTGCTGGACACCCTATGCCAAACAACTAGTAAGACAGGAACACAACCCCACCCATTAGCAGAGAGGCTGCCTAAAATCATAATAAGTTCACAGACACCCCAAAACACACCACCGAACAAGGTCCTGCCCATCAGAAAGGCAAGATCCAGCCCCACCCACCAAAACACAGGCACCAGTCCCCTCCACCAGGAAGCCTACACAACCCACTGAACCAACATTACCAAATGGGGGCAGACACCAAAAACAACAGTAACTACAAACCTGTAGCCTGTGAAAAAGAGACCCCAAACACAGTAAGTTAAGCAAAATGGGAAGACAGAGAAATATGCAGCAGATAAAAGAGCAAGGTAAAAACCTACCAGACCAAACAAATGCAGAGAAAATAGGCAGTCTACCTGAAAAAGAACTCAGAGTAATGATAGTAAAGACGATCCAAAATCTTGGAAATAGAATGGAGAAAATACAAGAAACGTTTAACAAGGAACTAGAGGAACTAAAGAGCAAACAAACAGTGATGAACAACACAATAAATAAAATTTAAAATTCTCTAGAAGGAATCAAGAGCAGAATAACTGAGGCAGAAGAACAGATAAGTGACCTGAAAGATAAAATAGTGGAAATAACTACTACAGAGCAGAATAATGAAAAAAGAATGAAAAGAATTGAGGACAGTCTCAGAGACGTCTGGGACAACACTAAACACACCAACATTCGAATTATAGGGGTCCCAGAAGAAGAGGAAAAGAAAGGGACTGAGAAAATATTTGAAGAGATTATAGTTGAAAACTTCCTGAATATGGGAAAGGAAATAGTCAATAAAGTCCAGGAAGCGCAGAGAGTCCCATACAGGATAAATACAAGGAGAAACATGCCAAGACACGTATTAATCAAACTACCAAAAATTAAATACAAAGAAAAAATATTAAAAGCAGCAAGGGACAAACAACAAATAACATACAAGGGAATCCCCATAAGGTTAACAGCTGATGTTTCAGCAGAAACTCTGCAAGCCAGAAGGGAGTGGCAGGACATATTTTAAGGGATGAAGGGAAAAAACTACAATCATGATTACTCTACCCAGCAAAGATCTCATTCAGATTCGACGGAGAAATTAAAACCTTTACAGACAAGCAAAAGTTAAGAGAATTCAGCACCATCAAACCAGCTTTACAACAAATGTAAAGGAACTTCTCTAGGCAGGAAACACTAGAGAAGGAAAAGACCTACAAAAACAAACCCAGAGCAATTAAGAAAATGGTAATAGGAACATACATATGGATAATTCCCTTAAATGTAAATGGATTAAATGCTCCAACCAAAAGACATAGACTGGCTGAATGGATGCAGAAACAAGACACTTACATATGCTGTCTACAAGAGACCCATTTCAACCTAGGGAAACATACAGACTGAAAGTGAGGGGATGGAAAAAGATATTCCATGCAAATGGAAATTAAAAGAAAGCTGCAGTAGCAATTCTCATATCAGACAAAATAGACTTTAAATAAAGACTATTACAAGAGACAAAGAAGGACACTACATAATGATGAAGGGATCAATCCAAGAAGAAGAGATAACAATTATAAATATTTATGCACCCAACATAGGAGCACCTCAATACATAAGGCAACTGCTAACAGCCATAAAAGGGGAAATCGACAGTAACACAATAATAGTAGGGGATTTTAACACCCCACTTTCACCAATAGACAGATCATCCAAAATGAAAATAAATAAGGAAACACAAGCTTTAAATGATACATTAAACAAGATGGGTTTAATTGATATTTGTAGGACATTCCATCCAAAAGCAACAGGATACACTTTCTTCTCAAGTGCTCATGGAACATTCTCCAGGATAGATCAGACCTTGGGTCACAAATCAAGCCTCGGTAAATGTAATAAGAGGTTGTGGAGAAAAGGGAACCCTATTGCACTGTTGGTGGGAATGTAAATTGATACAGCCACTAGGGAGGACAGTATGGAGGTTCCTTAAAAAACTAAAAATAGAACTACCATATGCCACAGCAATCCCACTACTGGGCATATATCCTGAGAAAACCATAATTCAAAAAGACACATGTACCACAATGTTCACTGCAGCACTATTTACAATAGCCAGGACATGGAAGCAACCTAAGTGTCCATCGACAGATGAATGGATAAAGAAGATGTGGCACATATACACAATGGAATATTACTCAGCCATAAAAAGAAATGAAATTGAGTTATTTGTAGTGAGGTGGATGGACCTAGAGTCTGTCATACGGAGTGAAGTAAGTCAGAAAGAGAAAAATACCATATGCTAACACATATATATGGAATCTAAAAAAAAAAAATGGTTCTGATAAACGTAGGGGCAGGACAGGAATAAAGACGCAGACTTAGAGAATGGACTTGAGGACATGGGGAGGGGGAAGGCTAAGCTGGGACGAAGTCAGAGAGTAGCGCTGACATATACACACTACCAAATGTAAAATAGATAGCTAATGGGAAGCAGCTGCATCTCACGGGGAGATCAACTCGGTGCTTTGTGACCACCTAGAGGGGTGGGATAGGGAGGGTGTGAGGGAGATGCAAGAGGGAGGAGATATTGGGATATATGTATACATATAGCTGATTCACTTTGTTATACAGCAAAAACTAACACAACATTGTAAAGCAATTATACTTCAATAAAGGTGTTAAAAAAAAAAAAAAAGAAAGAAAGAAATTGTGCATAGAATCCAGGAGATGGAAGAGGGGCGCTAATAGGGTATATCAATCCAAAATGGTAGAATGAAATGCAGTTGACAAACATTTGTTCATTCATTTGTTTTCTCAGGGAAACTTCATTGAGAAGCAGCCACGAGCCAAGCAGTGCGCTACGTTCCAGAACCACCAGATCAAACGAGATATTTATTGCCCTTCATTTCCAGAAGCCCACAGTCCAGGGTGGAGACAGACATGTAAAAGAATGATTACAGTTGGGTGTCACAGGTGCTATGGTGAAATCATTTACACAAAGGTGCTGTAAGAGCAAAGAAGAAACGCACCTGTTTAAATCATACTCCAGGTTGGGAGCACGATTTCTGGAAGTGACGGTTGCATGGAATTGGGAGGATAAATCAGAGTTTGCCTCATTGAGTTAGTTCAGGGTATGAAAAAACATTCAGCCAGCCAACTCAGTAACTGAGGTCACACCTCCCCGTGCTAATATGTTTATATGAGTGCTCTCTCTGGTAAAGGAGTTTAAGATGTTAACAGAAACCTTTCCATATGAAGCATGGAGGAAAGTAACCAGGGCTTCAGAAGGTTTTAGAGGTTTTTAGCTTCGGAGTTTTGCAAAGACCCTTTGGGCTCCTGGGTCTACCTCTTCTTCTCTGATCAGAGAAACTCCAGTTTTTTCTCTTTTACATGCTGGTCATGCCTGTGAGATTCCAATTCAAAATGAACTCTGTGGCCAAAGGGAGTCTGAGAACCATAGCATAGTATTCAGGAAAACCCTGCCTTAATAGAGAAATCAGCCATCTGTTTGAATATAAGTTTTCTTTTTCTCAGTTTCTGTCCAGGTCAGAGCTCTCAGGATTCTCCTTGACATCCCAGGTCTCTGACCCCCACTACTTCAACTAACTTCACAGATGTACGTCACAGCCTCACTCCATCAGAAAGCAGCTCTATGACCGTCCAACTTAGCGATACATTATGGTGTTATGAATGACAAGAAATTCATGGTTTACCCTTCCAGAGGAGCACGTGTGTCCTGTTTAGCTGATAGTCAAAGTTTCACCTCAAAGAAGTAAAAACACAGCATTAGCAGCACTTTGAGGTTTTGTGGGGAACGTGTTCTAAATGACACATTTAGAACACATTTAGCCACCACTTCTGGCGGCACAGGTGGGCCCTAGCCGTGGCTCCAAAGGCAGAGGTGCACTGAGGTATCTTGAGGGTATCTGCTGCAGCAGGTGTAGGAAAGACTCAAGGGGAGGAGCCTCTGGTTCCTGTAGCTGCTGGTGGGTCCCGGAAGTCTTGAACATCTGTCTGATCAGGAAGTCACACGCCATTCCGCAAGAGGAAGTATTAGGGTGGGGGAAGAAGGAAGAGAGAAAGCAAGAACAGGGCAAGCCAAGAGAGGTGTGGTGAAGAGTCACTCAGGAGGGTTCAGGACTTGTCACAATACCTAGAAAGGAAAGGCAGAGAAAATGTAAGCTTACGCTGTTGTTTGTCAATGCTACAACACTAATCCCCACCCCACCCCAGAACAAGAGAAGTGTTAGAGAAACCGAGACAAGCAGAGAGAAAGAAAGAGAGAGAGAGAGAGAATAACTTCCCCCAGCAAATTGCTTTACTTAACAGTTTAGGTCAGTTTCAACTAGGTCACAGGGATGTATCTTCAGAATAAAGTCTTTAATCGGCTGATGGATATGAAAAAATAAATTACTGTGGCAAAATGTAATAAACGTTAAAGGGAAAATGATGAGGGTAATATAACTACATTGATTTAACTAGGATGATATAGAGGAATTGTCTGTTTTATAGGTTTCTAGATGTCTATTAGTGGCTCTGTATTAAGGAATAAGGCTGTTCTCTTGATATACTTAAGAGCTGTCAGTAATTCCTATTTCACAGTCCGCTGCTTCAATTCAGAAAGTGTGTTCCAGCCCTTGGTGACCCCATCCCAGCAGCACTGGAGGGTGACCAGCTGCCAAAGGTTTGCATTCAGGCAGCTATTGGGGAAGCAGATGTATTATTCAAAATTGGGCTGCATTTAAGAGGAGCCAATCACTTCAGCCACTTCTCCCCCTGCCCTGCCACCTTGCAAGACTGCAGTGTCATTTGTTTTAATCACTCCTGGCATTGGGCTCATTATGTCCTGATCTTCTCTAGAGAGAGTAGCCTCCTTGGTGGGTGGAAATGGTAATTGGGGACACTTAGGGAGCAGGCATCATGTCAGTCCCTGGGGCATATGTCCCCCAGAGACAGGGCACCTTCTCAGGATAAAGCAAGAGACATGAGCTTCAGGTAGTTTGTCACTTTTCCACTATGATAATGTCACTGACCTATATAAAGGACCCTATGGTTCCCCCTTGGCCCACTGAATTAAACCCAGACTATTATCAGAAAAGGAAGAAAACTCATCATTTCTGGTCACTCTCTGGACACCCCCAGAGAGTGTTAACACGTTTCTCTTGTTAACACGTTTAATACCTGTATAAAAGCTTCTCAGGTAAGATGGCAGCCGTGACTCTTCCTATCAGAGACCCAGCCTAATGATACATTTTGCTCCTTGACACCTAAGTCTCTTTAATAATATTTTTTCTTATTTCTTCCACTTAATGTGGCAAAGACCATCTGGCTGCTTTCCAAGTGTCCGGATAAGGATAAAGTGCTAGAAGGCTCTAGATTGGGCTCTGCAGCCTCAGGCTGTGTGTCCTTGGCCCAGGCACACACCCTCTCTGGGCTCCAGTGACATTCTCGGCAAAGGTGAGAATGTTGGACTAAGGCAGTGGTTCTCCACCAGGAGCACACCTGGAGTTTTTTTTAAGTGTCAGGACTGGCGAGGAGTGGGTGCTAGTGGTGTCTAGTGGGCAGAGACCAGGGGTGCTGTGAAACATCTTACAATGAACAAGACAGTGCCCCCCACAATCATGATTTTTCCAGCCCAGAATGTCAGTAGTGCCGAGGTGGAGAAACCTAAGCCGGAGTCACCACAAATGGCTCTTCCAGTCCTCTCCGACCTGTATCACCTGCTGCTTTCTCTATGTTGCCCATGGTCTTGCCCATCTGAATTACATCTGCCCCTATTTCATCCCAAGACATGTGATCTTTACCCATCTCTCCAACTTTGCTCATGCTGTTCCCTAAACCTAAAATGCCATTTGTCCTCATCTCTGCTGTTGCAGTACTGGCCATCCATCAAGCCCTTTCTCAAATGAAAGGGAGTTCTCCTTCCTCTCCCAAGTGTGAATCAGGCTCACCCTGCCTCAGCATCAAAGATACTGAAACATTTTTTGATCTTTGACCTCAAACAAGTTAGTTTTCCAACTTTTATCTGTTGTTCAAGGTCTTCTTTTAATATTAATGGTGGCTATCATTTATTAAATGCCTATTATCTGTATGACACTGTATTTTTTGAAATTTATTTTTGAAGGTATATCATTTCATCTGCACACAGCCCTGTAAGATGAATAGTCTCCCCATTGTGCAGATGAGGAACTAAAGCTCAGAGATATAATGTAATTTGTTTGAGGTGTTTGAGTCCTTAGACACATTGTTTAATATTTAGTGTCATAAAGTGGCCAATCCTTCATTCAAAACCAGATATGCCTGACTCCAAACCTGTGAAAGTTCTTTCCACTATGTAGCAGATACTCTTACCTACCTGTCAACTGCTTAAATTAAGCCAGCATCTAAAATTGTCACTAGGGGCAACTGAGTAAATCTTGTTACATGGGTAATCTCAGTATGCTAGGCAAATCAGTCCAGTAGCTACAAACCCAAGAGGTGGATTTGGCGGCTGCGAAAAAGACTGTTCAAGCCTTTTCCTGGAGGGAAATGTCGGAGAAAATTCTTCTGTGATTACAGCAAACTAATCGTAGGTGTTACCAAGTAGCTTTTAGCAGAAAAAGAGACTAGTCAATGATGGAGGACATTATGCATATCACCCATCTATTGCCGCATGAACAATTACCTTAAAATTTGTGCATCACCATCTCTGAGCATCAGGAATTTGGGAACAGCTTTGAAGGGCAGTTCTGGCTCTTTCATGAGGTTGCAGTCACCTGTATGCTTGACGGGGCTGCAGGGTTTATTTGCAAGGTGGCTCATTCACATGACTGGGGCAGGGTCACCAGGAATAGGAAGCCTCACTCTTTGTCATGTGGATCTTTCCAGAGGGCTGCACCACTGTCCCCATTAGCCCAGAGTGTAATCCAGAGAGAGCAATGCAGAAGCCAAGATAGCTTGTCTGACTTGCCTTGGAAGTCCCACACCATCATCTCCATACTATACTCTCGATTGAAAAAACTAGCCCTATTCAGTGTGGGAGGGGGATACCCAAGGGCATAGATCCCAGGGGGCAAGGGTCATCGTGGTCACATTATGTCACAATTATTTTAAAACCAAAAACGTTCACAGAAAAATTTCCCTAGGCTGCCATCCCTACACCCGGGCTCAAGAACACACTGGTATATGAGAGTTTGCTGCCAGGCTAGTTCAGTCTGGGGTATTTGGGAGTCAGGATAAGATTCAGAGTAAGATACAAAGATTACATTCTGTATCAGTTCTAGAATATAGGGGTGTAGTTTCAGGGAGCTGAATGATTGCGAGGTCAGAAAGGCCCTAGGGCACGCAAAATGACCAGGCTAACAAGCAAAGAGATTACACATAGAAAATAAAAAATGGGAACAACCAGCCAAAGACTAACAAATTTTCCATGATTACTTTCCTTTTTTTTTTTTTTTTTCCCTTCTGGAGACTTCCAAGAATGTTTTGGTGGTTTGTGCCTTTGATAGAGAAAGGGCTTTAAAGCAGACAAAAGCTAGTGGTCAGCCAGCAGCTTCCCGCAAAACAGAAAGCAAGAGTATTACAGCCTAAGAAGTCAGAATGGGGAGGCCAAAACTAGCAGGGAGGTAGTGGCTCCGTTGAAAAGAGTAAGGAGAGAGATACTTGTCCCTTGTAAGACTTAATATATCAATATTTCATGGAGACCCATAAAAGTTGGGAACTTGAAGCCAAAAGTATATGCGTCATCAGTTTCACATGCCCACTGTGAAAAAGAGGTAGTGTCTCAGTGTCTGTGTGACATGACCAAGGCCACCAGCAAGTTCTTTTATTGATAGAGAGCCAATGTAATGGGATACCAATATAATATTTAACACATATACTGTATAGTATTTTCTCTCAAGTTGCTTAGTACAACTTTCTATTCGAAGTACTTTTCTCACATTTCAAATGTTCCAAGGATCCTTGTTAAGGATAACATGTTACTTGTAATATCCCATAAACTTATTATCATGGGGGGATCCGGGGGTAAATGAACCTGAATGAAAGTTTTATAGTTACCATATAAGACAAACATTAGTGTTATTAGTAATAATAGCCATCTGAGTAATAAAAGTCAAATAGAGGTGGGGTAACCTCATCAACATTTGCAGCTGTATAGCCAGTATGCCTGAGATAAACATAATTCTATCACTTACTAGCTTTGCAACTTATTCATAGTATTTCATGTATTTGTGCCTTGGTTTCTTTATCCAAATATCATAATATTAATGGTGCCTACCTCACGGGGTTATCGAGATCTTTGAATGAACAACCATTTGGAAAGTACTTTGACAGATGCCAGGCAAATACCATGTTAGTTATCATAGGCTCAGAGTTTAGGGCACGTTAGTCACAAAGTATTGTCTATCTTGACATTTGTTTTAGTTTCACTTTTAACAAAATATTTAAATAATTTGGAGAAATGGATATTTTAACATAAATGTGTTGGACTAGAGCAGCCATCTTATATGTCATGAAAAATATACATTGTGGAGTTTGGGCCACATTGAAGTTGCACGCTATAGCCCCCTGGTGGCAACATGACTAAATTGCAGCTTTCCAGAAGAGGCGTCATCTCCTTTTAGGTTGAAACTACAAAAGACAATCATGGGGTGACGCATCTATATGGATCCTATTGGTCATTGTCCAAACTGCATAATTCTATAAGAAACAGAAAAACTAGATGCATCATTTTCTGGGCCTCTTTTAACAATCTGAAGTGGTTGGTAATGAATTGAGCTTATCTAATATCGCGATTGGCCTGGCTCTTCTGTGTTCAGATCGATCAGGCTATGCCCACTAAAGCCCATCATCCTAGGTCTTTCCAAAATAAACTAGGCCCGTGTATCTGTCAGGAACAGGGTATTTGGTGTCACTTGTAAAAATCCCACGAAAAGCTTTTCTTATTTCTTTCCAATGTCTTTAGCAGATTAAGAGTTACAATATAGAAAACAGGGAGTTATAATACAACACTCTGCACAGCTTGTGTTTCCCGCCAGTCCCAAGCCTCAGTATTAATAGATTTTCCACTCCAAGTGTTCTTACTTGAGTGACTGCAAGTTACACTGATGAAAGGAAAGTAGCAATTACTACTCAGACATGTTCTCATGGACAGCTATTGGTCTTCAAGACATTTTTCTTTTTTTCTTTCTTTTTTTTTTAGATTCTTAGTTATCATTTACTTCTATCTTGCTACAGAGTGAAGTAATACTGAATAAATATGTTGACAACAAAAGAAAGAGCACCTACGGTTTGGAAGATGTTTTCCTCTACCGACCAACTCAGATCAAAACCGTATTCTTCAATGTACTCCTTTGACCACTCTCAGGACTGTTTCCAAGCCCTGACCCTTCTCCCTAAACCATGGAAGAGGAATCCCCTATCCTTTACTTAACAATATCCAAACAGATAAACCCAACATCTCCAGGCTCATCGGTGATTATCTTACTCCTCAGGGCAATGATTTGTTTTTTTTAATTAATTAATTTATTTATTTTTGGCTGTGTTGGGTCTTCGTTTCTGTGTGAGGGCTTTCTCTAGTTGCAGCAAGTGGGGGCCACTCTTCATCGCAGTGCGCCGGCCTCTCACTATCGCGGCCTCTCTTGTTGCGGAGCACAGGCTCCAGACGCGCAAGCTCAGTAGTTGTGGCTCACGGGCCTAGTTGCTCCGCGGCATGTGGGATCCTCCCAGACCAGGGCTCGAACCCGTGTCCCCTGCATTGGCAGGCAGACTCTCAACCACTGCGCCACCAGGGAAGCCCAGGGCAATGATTTTTAACTGAGATACACAGTAAGATCACCTGAGTTTTTGCAAAATACCCATTCCTAAGCCCCTGCCCTGCACCCCCAAAGACACACTAACTCAGAAACTCCAAGTGTATGGCCCAGGAACGTGCATTTTATAAAAAGTCTCTTGGAGCTCCAGATGCACAGCCCTCCTTACTCCTTACAGAATAGTGATGTTCCATGTTGCTCTAGGGAAAGAGCCTTGTTCCCCAAGGCCCTGGAGCAGACAGCAGGGCTTGCTCTGCTCACCTGCTGTATCTGTGCTCATTGCTGTGTGTCTACATCTGAGCAGATGCAAACTCACCTAAGCCTTCCGTTTCTTAGCCTTTCTTCCAATCCTTCTCTTCTTTCCTCCCCAAACCAAAGTAGCAGACAAGTTACACTTCTCAGGACATAGGCAGAATTGGCAATCGGAAAGTTGTGTTCCAAAATGAAAGATGTAAATCACATGACCAGTGTAAAGGGTATATGAAAAGGTTAAGGGGACACAGCTTCAGAAACAGAATAACAAGGCTGGAAACTCTTTTTAAAAAGATCTGACACAAGATTTCCAAGCCATATTTTGTCATAGCAACGATTCACAAAGTGTGGTCTGTAGACCCCTGGGGGTACTTGAGACCTTCTCAGGAGATCAGGAGATCAAAATTATTTTTGTAAAAGTCTGAAGACATTATGTGCCTTATTCACTCCATTGACATTTGCACCAATAGGCCAAAAGCAATGCTGGCACTAAACTGTATCAGTAGTCGTTGTATTCTTCCCTATCATACATACACATTCAGTAAGTGAAAAAAAAAAAAAAAAAAAAAAAGCCAGTTTCACATAAGAATGATCTTAAATAAGTAGTAAAAATTATTAATTTTATTAAATCTTGATCTTTCATTACAAGTCTTTTTAATGTTTTATTTGACCAAAGGGGAAGTACACACAAAGCACTTCGGCTGCATAACCAAAGAATGATGGTTTTTTTGAGGAAGTGTGATTGTGTTGTTTGTGTTGTGAGCCGAACTAGCTGCTTTTTTCGTGAAATACCATTTTTTTCTTGAAAGAATGATGGGCAGACAAATTATAGTTGTTCAAACTTGGATATTCTGGCAGACTTTTTTTTTAATTAATAAAGTGAGCTTGTCATTTCAAGGAGAACAACTGGCAGTATTTGTTGCCAAAGATAAAATCGAAGCATTCCAAAGAAAACAGAACTTTGCAAAACTTTCACCAGGAGCTTGACATATGCCCAGTACTAATGAATGTAACTTTTTTGATGTTTTAAGACTTACATTAGTCAGCAAACCGATATTTTCTAAATGAGCAGTGCATGATGTTATTAAATCAGGCATGGGTAAAAAATGTATTCAAAGTGCAAGACAGACCCATGGATTTTAGTGTAACATTATAAAATATTCATCGATATGATTTCAGATCCCACACTGCAACTAACTTTTAAGAAAGTAACACTTATTGAATTCTGATGTTACATCAAAGAAAAATATCCACAATTATACAAAAAGCTATTAAACTATTCCTCCCTTTTCCAACTACATATTTTGTGATTTAATGTTATAGCAAACAGGAAAATCCTGTTGTGTTCTATTAAGCCTCGTATTAATGAGATTTGAAAATATATAATAAAACCCCACTCTTCTCCCTATTGTTTTTGTGCTGAAAACATAAAATCGTTTTTCATAGATTTATGTTTATATGTATTACATTTAGTATTATTATTTTTAAGTAAATTAAAGATACTCTTTTTAAGTTAGGATTTTGAATATTACTTTGAACATAGTTATAGATTAACCACATAAACAAAATCTCTTCAATACCTGAATATTTTTTATGAATGTAAAGGGATTCTGAGATCAAAAAGTTTGAGAACCACCATACTATGTAGTCGGAAAATATCTAAATTCTCTACTGGAAATCTTGAATATAAGATGCTGAGAAGGATGGAAAGAAAGAAATGAGCTTCACCTGTTTGTACTGAGGAGTGAAACTAGGGAGAAAGAAAGTTGGCAGGGGATACAATTTGACTAGAAAGTTCTCAGACTGTGAACTGGGAAAAAAACACTAATATGTATCAGTATCCATCTGGTCTTTCAGTGGTTCCACAACACCACACCAGACAGCAAAGAGTCTGTGAACACTTCCAATGAGGCAGGGAATCGTAACACTTGAAAGAACTTCTATCCTTGGAGATGTCTGACTATTAATAAATCGTTTCCCCAAATTTATTTCCTTATGACTTGTTCATAACAGTCTGAGTCTTTCCTCTTGAGACCACACACACACCAAAAAAAAAATAAAAAGAATATTTCTCATATTAGCTTTACAAATATCTAAAGAGGAGCTCCCACATGACATTTCAGACATGGAACAGAGCTGTCATCTCCCTTTTCCTAAGATTTCATTAGAATATTTTGGCAGACACATCAGCCTTTTTATTCATTTTGCACTTTGGATATCAGTTATCTCTAAGTTTCCTTTCATTGCTATTTATTTGTTTCTCATGTTCCTATTAAACCGTATCTCATCCATCATGAATAAGTGAGATTAGATTTTTGTACTGAATTTAATGACCTTAAACTCACCATCTATTAAGCGTTATCTTCTTAGAATTGACACCACAGTATCAGTATTTAAATCTCTTTGGATCCCAGTTTTATCCATTCAACACGTCACCTAACTTTCCAACGTGAAGCATCTACAGATTGAATGTTTATCTAAGATAAAATATTTAACAGGATAAGACCCTTTAATACTCTGCTAAAACCTTCCTCCTGTATGAGTTCAACCTGAGCATACAAAATTCTAGGTACACAGTCTCTGGCATTTCTAGATTCACCGAAGAAAATTTCCTATTTTTGAAAATTGCAAACACATATGCTAAGTGCCTATTTTCCAGCATTCCTCCTATTCTCCAGGATTCCTTGATGATTTCCAATCATGGTTACAGAAGTTAGAACCTCCTTTCCATAAATCACTGCTTTGCTTAGGATATAAGGTAGGCACAAGCTCTCTTGAAATGATTAGGGCCACCATTTTCAGCACAGAGATCAATCCTTTTGATGGAGAAGAGATAATCTGATAATTAAAAGAGCTGTGAAGTTCTATCTGTCTCGGACATAACAGCATTTAAGGTCCAAGCAGTGGGCCTGCTCTTGTTTCCATATTTTTATCTCCAAAAAGATGCCATTAGCCTTGGTTCATTTCTCAATTTAGCCAGTTGAGAGCTGAGGTATGCCGACTCTTTCTATCATTAGTATTTTATTTATTTCCATCGTTTCCTCAGACAACTCCCTCCCTGTGCAGCAGCACTGAAAACAGCAGGTGCCTCTTTTTTTCACTTTAACAGAATTGCTTGTAATTTCATCTTGCGTCTCGGGCTTGTGTCTATGGTTCATCTAAATGTTTTGATAGCTTCCTTCTTAAAAACTAGAATACTCTGGGGCTTCCCTGGTGGCACAGTGGTTAAGAATCTGCCTGCCAATGCAGGGGACACAGGTTCGAGCCCTGATCCGGGAAAATCCCACATTCCGCGGAGCAACAAAGCCCGTGCGCCACAACTACTGAGCCTGCGCTCTAGAGCCCGTGCACCACAACAAGAGAAGTCACTGCAATGAGAAGCCCACACGCCGCAACAAAGAGTAGCCGCCACTCGCCGAAACTAGAGAAAGCCTGCGTGCAGCCACGAAGACCCAATGCAGCCATAAATAAATAAATAAATAAATAAATTTATTTTAAAAAAATAGAATACTCTTCTGACTCAGCCCACTGCTTTGTTCTCTGGACATTAGGAACACCAAGATGACATAGTCGCTTTCTCCCAAATTTCCATCAGTTCCATGTCACTGGCAAATTCTTGTTGAATTGTACTATCTAGTATCCATACCATTTGCTGGTTCCTGTATTCTACAGAAAATTACCAGAAACATAAGTGGTTTTTGGTTATATCGTTTGACTTTACCTAGTGAGATGTCCTAGAAATGTCCACATGTTTGTAGCTTCTTATTACCAGTAAACAGTGTTCCTGTGATAGTTTAAGTTACCAGATAAGAAACGTGTCATCCACCACTCCTGTCTGGCTGGGCAATTTGTAATATTGTCCCACAAAGTTATCTTTCTATTCCATTCTCCTTTTATTCTTACTCATATATTCTCATGTCCCTGAGGTTTCCATCCTCAGTTTCTTGCATTACCAGGTGTGTGTGACTTCTTTTCATGTATAACTACCCCTGCTATCCCTACAGACAACCAATGTTTTCTGATTTTTTTTTTCTTTTTGCCATGATACTTCCGTCTTGCATCCTTCACTGCCAGCCTCAGGGGCATCTGTGAAGTTTGCATTTTATTGCCAGATGCTACACCTTCCATTCTCCTTGTTACTTAACCAAACCCTCTGCAACCAGGTCTCGGCCCCCGAGGCCATGAACATTATTTTCAAACCCCCTTGTTCATGGGAGTTGTTAGCACTGTCACTCATTTCTTCATACCCTACATACTAACTGTTCTGTTTAGGAATATCTGTTAGGACTGGCAGTTACAAATCCATAGTAAGAGAGCAAGAAGGCCTCTTCAGCCCTATGAGGACTGTATCAGACTTAGGCATCTCTCGCCAGAATTGCTGGTTTAAGAATGAAAGAAGCATCAAGATTGTTAGGACTGGTGCCATTGACATTGAGGGGCTAGAGTCTAGCAGGAATTGGGCCAGCATAGAAAAGGTGCTTTTGTGAATCATTATCTGCAATTGTGTCTTTAAATGTTGAGCTCTAGTGGCTCAGTAGAAACAGCGCTCCCATCATTTGCATGGCAGTGTCTGTATTAAAACATTCTGCAGCACTGCATTAACATGAATTGAACCTCTGCGGCCAGGAATTATAAGTGCACAGCCCAGCATAGGAAATGCCTTGTCCAAAATGACCCAGCCTTTCAGGCCCAAGAGGGGCACAACTGGTCTGTTACTGAAGCACTCTTATGACTGTTGTCATCACCATTAGCATCTCAAATTGACCAATTATTCACAGTGTGTGAGGCACACAGTGATATTCCTGTCTGGAAACTTGTGACACAACAACATGACTAGCAGGAGTGTGTTCTCAAGGCCCACTTTGTTTGGATAGAAAGACCTCATGAAGGCTTGGGGGTGTACCTCAGTGATTAAAGGGGCTACTAGTGATTTGTCTTCCAAAGGCCCCCAACAGCTTCTGAGACCCTGATAATTTTGAAGATAAGCAGCTGTGGCCTTTCCTGAGCCAGTTCCCAACGTGACGCTTTCAATACAGTTACTATGTTAAGCATTTGCCACTTGGATCAATACCACGAATTTCGTTAAGCTGGGCTTGGCGTCCTGCTTCCTACCTATCCTTGGTGACCTCCTTTCCCTGCTTCCATTTGCAACCCTCTGCAGGCACTGTGCAAGGACCCTATTAAGTGTCCTGAATTAAGGAGGATTTATGCAAGTCTCACTCCCTTTCCCTGCTATGAGCTTGGGAATCAGAGTGAGTGACACTATAGGTCCACAGAAATGAGCCTGTATATAAAGGCTCACTCTCTTTAATACGAATCAACAGCTAATGATAGTAACTTGATGATGATGCCCAGGGATGGACTTCAAACTACTGTCTCCCCATGTTCATCCCTGGGAACAAACTCATATAATAACCCTCACTTTATCTTTTCTTCCAGTATAATTGTTCATAGTCCTTCATCCCTCCCTCCCTTCCTCCCTCCCTTCCTTCTTTCTCTCTATATTTCTTTCTCTCTCTTCCTTCCTTCCTCCCTCCCTCCCTCCTTTCCCCTCCTTTTTCCCTCTCTTTCTTTCTTTCTTTCTTTCTTTCTTCTTTCTTTCTTTCTTTGTCTCTTCTTTCCTTCCTTCCTTCTTTCTTTCACGTGGTGGTTATTTTTGTGGGATGAGCAGTAAGACACAGTAACTTTTAATCTTCTACTTAAAACTATGAGGCATCTTCCCACAAAAATTCATCGGTAAACCTATGCAAATATTTGCATGAATTACAGGTGATTTAAAAACACATCATGTCCATTCAGGGACTCCCTAGGGATTCAGTGGGCTGTAGGATCTGGGACACCTCTGTGGGACCCTTACCACCTCACAATGAGGAAAAGTCATATCCCTCTAGAAAGGAGGGAATAAAAAAAAAATGACACCTTTACCAACTTTTAAAAAGTGTTTACTGAAGTACAATTTATATACAGTAAAATCCACCTTTTCTAACCATCATCATAAAAAAGATATAGGATATTTCCAAACCCTGAAAAATTCCCTTGTGTCCTGTGTAGCAAATCACCTCCTCCGCCTCCAGTCGCAGACAAAACTGATCTGAGATTTCTTTCTCAAGTTTTATCTTTTATGGTATATCATATAGATTGACCAGTATAGTATGTAGTCTTTTGCGTTTGACTTAAATCACTTAGCATAAGGCTTTCATATTTCCCAAATAAAATTATAAAATAAAGTAAGAATTGTTGTATGAGCTGGACACCTTAGATAGATATGAGGAAGTGACAGTTTGAAATCAGTCTTTGAGGATTATCATAACATTCCCATAAGTAGCTGATTCCTTTTTAAAAAGAATGTTATCCTACATAGAGAATCTTAAAGATGCTACCAGAAAACTACTAGAGCTAATCAATGAATTTGGTAAAGTAGCAGGATACAAAATTAATGAACAGAAATTTCTGGCATTCCTATACACTAATGATGAAAAATCTGAAAGAGAAATTAAGGAAACACTCCCATTTACCATTGCAACAAAAAGAAGAAAACACCTAGGAATAAATCTACCTAAGGAGACAAATGACCTGTATGCAGAAAACTATAAAACACTGATGAAAGAAATTAAAGATGATACAAACAGATGGAGAGATATAGCATGTTCTTGGATTGGAAGAATCAACATTGTGAAAATGACTATACTACCCAAAGCAATCTACAGATTCATTGCAATCCCTATCAAACTACCAATGGCATTTTTCACAGAACTAGAACAAAAAATTTCACAATTTGTATAGAAACACAAAAGACCCCAAATAGCCAAAGCAATCTTGAGAAAGAAAAATGGAGCTGGAGGAATTAGGCTCCCTGACTTTAGACTATACTACAGAGCTACAGTAATCAAGACAGTATGGTACTGGCACAAAAGCAGAAATATAGATCAATGGAACAGGATAGAAAGCCCAGAGATAAACCCATGCACATATGGTCACCTTATCTTTGATAAAGGAGGCAAGAATATACAATGGAGAAAAGACAGCCTCTTCAATAATTGGTGCTGGGAAAACTGGACAGCTACATGTAAAAGAGTGAAATTAGAACACTTCCTAACACCATGTACAAAAATAAACTCAAAATGGATTAAAGACCTAAATGTAAGGCCAGACACTATAAAACTCTTACAGGAAAACATAGGCAGAACACTCTATGACATAAATCACAGCAAGATCCTTTTTGACCCACCTCCTTGGGAAATGGAAATAAAAACAAAAATAAACAAATGGGACCTAATGAAACTTCCAAGCTTTTGCACAGCAAAGGGAACCATAAACTAGATGAAAAGACAACCTCAGAATGGGAGAAAGTATTTGCAAGTGAAGCAACTGACAAAGGATTAATCTCCAAAATATACAAGCAACTCATGCAGCTCAATATCAAAAAATCAAACAACCCAATCCAAAAATGGACAGAAGACCTAAATAGACATTTCTCCAAAGAAGATATACAGATTGCCAACAAACACATGAAAGGATGCTCAACATCACTACTCATTAGAGAAATGTAAATCAGAACTACAATGAAGTATCACCACACCCTGGTCAGAATGGCGATCATCAAAAAATCTACAAACAATAAATGCTAGAGAGGGTGTGGAGAAAAGGGAACCCTGTTGCACTGTTGGTGGGAATGTAAATTGATATAGCCACCATGGAGAACAGTATGGAGGTTCCTTTAAAAACTAAAAATAGAACTACCATATGACCCAGCAATCCCACTACTGGGCATGTACCCTGAGAAACCATGATTCAAAAATCATGTACTACAATGTTCATTGCAGCTCTATTTACAATAGCCAGGACATGGAAACAACCTAACTGTCCAAAGACAGCTGAATGGATAAAGAAGATGTGGCACATATATACAATGGAATATTACTCAGCCATAAAAAGAAAAAAAATTGAGTTATTTGTAGTGAAGTGGATGGACCTAGAGATTGTCATACAGAGTGAAGTAAGTCAGAAAGAGGAAAACAAGTACAGTATGCTAACACATATATATGGAATCAAAAAAAAAAAAAAAGATGGTTCTGAAGAACCTAGGGGCAGGACAGGAATAAAGACACAGGCGTAGAGAATAGACTTGAGGACATGGGGAGGGGGAAGGGTAAGCTGGGACGAAGTGGGAGAGTGACATGGACATATATACACTACCAAATGTAAAATAGATAGCTAGTGGAAGCAGCCGCATAGCACAGGGAGATCAGCTCGGTGCTTTGTGTCCACCTAGAGGGGTGGGAGGGAGGGAGACGCAAGAGGGAAGAGATATGGGGATATATGTATATGTATAGCTGATTCACTTTGTTATGCAGCAGAAACTAACACACCATTGTAAAGCAATTATACTCCAATAAAGATGTTTAAAAAAAAATGTTATCCTATATATGTTCTTACTTGTATCAGTAGTTCATTCCTTTTTACTACTGAGAAGTATTTCAATTATGGATGTATCACAACTTATAAACATTTTATATTTTTAGTTATGTGATTTTTTAAATGTTTATCATTCTTTTACTTTGGCTGAATACAAGCTCAAGAGAAGTAGGATATTCTTTGGCTTTTTTCAGAAGATGGTCTTCCTTTCTTCCCCTATGTGCATGTAGTAGAACTGGCAACTAACATTTATTGAGAAGTTATTATGTGCTGAATGCTATATAGGCTTTTTCTTATTTAATTCTATATGATTCTTGTGAAATAGGAATTAGTATTCCCATTTTGTTAGAACAAAAATTACACCTTTATCAACTGAGAGACCTTAACTAATGCCTCAGGCACAAACAAGTCAATTCTCTGATTTTAGTTCCAGTATTCTTTCTTGAATTTTCAGAACCACTCAACCAGCTTTAACCATTGGCTTAGGACAGAGAAGAGGTGGAAGGGTCAGAAATGGGAAGCATATAGATCGACATAATGATTTAGCTGTAGCCCATATAGCATCCCTAACCGGCATCCCTTCCTATCCATCTTCTCACCCCCCACTCCCTACAGCGCCAATCAGCACCTGACCACAGGTCTTCTTGGTCACAAGCTGGATAAGTTAAGTGATCCCTCAGGGTCATCAGAAATCAACTCAGTCATTTCAGAAAAAACAAACAAACAAACAAAACACCAAAAACAATAAAATAAAATAAAATAAAAAAGAAGGATCTAAAGAGAGGAAGATCCTCTCCTTTAAATCTAGTGGGGAGGAATTTCTTTGGTCCTCTTTAGTTCAAAGAGGATAATGTTGAGTCAATTATTCAGCTCATTTAAACCCTCCATGGGACGCAATAGATTCCTATTCTCTCTATTTCGCAAAACAGTAAGAGGTGTTGGGATTCAGGCAGGATTATGTATCTGGGAATTGGCAGAGCTCAGGATAAAACACCTTCCGTTCTCCTCATTCTTGTGGCCTGGAGGTTAACATTCAACTACCTTAGGGTCTAAGAAAATGCCTCCTTTGCCTGAATTAAATGAAATCTAATGAAACAGAAATCCAGGTCAGTGCAGTTTACTATCAAACCTTCAGCTCCTGCATTGCGGGCAGTTCCCCTTGTAATAATTAAACAGAAAGTCGTAGGCAGGCAACAGTGAAATCCATTGCTAATCTTGCCCCTCATCAACCTATCTTTCTAAATGCTCTGCATTCCCTCTGCACCCAGGGTACCAAAATGAAGCTGACTGCTTCAGGGATGCCCGGCAGCCAGAGGTAGGAGGTCTTCTAGGGATATTTCTCATGGAGAACCTTAAAAATCAAAGATAAAATCCAATAAATGGAAATGCATGTGAGGAGTGAGCAGGGAGATGGGGCAGAGAGGTTGGGAGGAGATTTTTTGGTTTTTTTTCTAGAGGATTTCGCTTTAAGGATTCTGAAGGCACATCGCTGGCTTTATCACAGCTTCTCCAACACACCAGGGAGTGAATGAAACAGCTGTCACATTTAAACATACACAGCGGTAATCCTCCACTGAGCACAATGCCAGGACAGAACAGAAAATCTATCAACACTTACAAAGCATTCTATTTATTTAGCAACTCGTCCCCCTTTACCAAGAGTTCCATCTGTGGGGTTGAAACTGGGGCCACACGTCACTGGTGGCTTTTTGTGGTTTAGCAGCTACTCTGGGAGGGAGTGTCGAAAGTGGTCAGATGTATTTGGTGGGTGTTTGAAGCTGTTAAAATCACAGAACTGACATTTTAGGATGACCAAGGGTCTGCAGCAGAGCAAACCCACAGGCGCTTTACACCAAGAGGCAGAAGGAATGTGAGAAAGACCCTGAATGGCCCTACTTCAATCTCCCTCTCTCTCCCAAGGTCTTCACTTAAAAGACCAAGATCTCTTCTTCTCCATCCATGGATCTAGTCTCCTCTCGGGAGATGCCTGCTGATCACTAGTGGCCCAAGAGGGAAAGCAGAGCTGCTTCGGGGGCTTGTAAAGCAAGCTGTCTGACCAGGTGCTGCCTATGAAGAATACTCTGGAGAGAGCCGCCAATGTGCCTCCACATCAATAGCATCTAAAAATATTGACTTACTAATTATGGGATGTTAAACTATGAGGACTTCACGGAGTAGATCTGGTAGGAATTTAAAAACCCCATGTGCAGTTCTCTACAAGGAAACCGAGGCTCAGAGGAGTCGTGGTTTTCTGGAAGTCCACCCCAACTCCCCAGTAGAGGAAGAACAGAGGTAAGGTCAGAACAAGACCCCAGAGACCTGGCTTAGTATGTGTGCCAGTAAAAATGAGATTTGGGCAGGGAATTGGTTGTCCAAAAGGGGATCTCAAATGGGAAAATGAGGCAGGAGGGAGAATGTAAAGAAAAGACAATTGAATGCCATAGGTAAGGAAACCTACCATTATCAGCCTTGGAAAGGCTCTCTGTTGGGTCCAGCTTTGGGCCCATGGAGAGTTTCAGAGAACAAGGGGAGGAGTCGGGAGAGGAAAACAGAGATCACTAAGGGTGAACAGACAGAGCTAGCAGGTTAAAATCTGCACAAGACTTTAACGGAAAGATCTGTTGATTAATGGCCTTATGAAAGCATGTTCAATCTAATTCAGTTCTAGTCTGGCCTTATGAAAGCATGTTCAATCTAATTCAGTTTTAGTCAAAGAAATTTAATTCAGATGATATTTTTTTCACTTAGTTTGTGTGAAGTTTTGTGCCAGTCACTCCAGGTGGCACAAAGGTGAATACTCACAGCTCTTCTTCGGGTAGTTTCAATGTGTAATCGGGGAAAGTCACAATATGTTGTGTAATAAGTTGGGAGAAAGAGCCTCAGATTTGGGCTCAGACAGATGGAGATCTGAATCTTGGCTCTGGCACATTCTACTGTGTGACTTCA
The DNA here is from genome assembly GCF_028564815.1 of Eubalaena glacialis. Classification (NCBI taxonomy): domain Eukaryota; kingdom Metazoa; phylum Chordata; class Mammalia; order Artiodactyla; family Balaenidae; genus Eubalaena; species Eubalaena glacialis. Next base: position 6,643,906 of record NC_083725.1, read on the forward strand.
GGCAAGGCAGCTTCTGTTTTTTCACCTTATATATCATAGAATTGTTATGGAATGTAAAGGAGAAGACACAAAAGCTGTACAAAGTTCTGTCTGTTAGCAAAGCTCAATAAATATTAGCTTCCTTTTCCCAAAAATGCTATCCCATAAGGCATGAAAGGGCAGGGGGCATTGGGGAATAATGGTGAATGAATTCTGGCTGAACACAGGGATCGTGAAGCCGAGGAAGATAGAGTGGAAACAGGCTGGGGATATTATGTACAGGACCCAGAAGGCCAGGCTAAGGGTTGGAACCTGGCTGTGAAGGTCACAGAGAGGCCATAAAACTTTCACCTAGGTCCGAGATGACAGCAGAGTCGGGCTTTAGGAGGAGAGGGGAAACCCGAGGAAAGAGACCATTGTCATAGCCAACATCCGTGTTCCTTAATAACTCTCAACTGCTCAACTTTTTCTTTTCTCCTTAGTACTGATCACGTTATTTACTGTCTTATAAATCAAGTTTCACGAGGACTTGTTTTGTTTTGTCCACTGCTGCAATCCAAGCACATAGAACATTGCTTGGCATATGGTGGTAGGAGCAGAGTAAACAGTCCTTGGCACGACAAGAAAGGAAAGAAGTACAAAGCAGCCGCATGATTCTGTGCCTGAGGAGCTAGAAGAATGGTGTTTACTGAGCACTAAAGAGGAAAGGCAAGTGAACAACCCCAGACAGCAAGCTGCCCTGGTGTTTTCTGTTTCCTCTGAACAGAAGTGGGCTTAACTGCAGTCGTGAAAGATTGGGGTTCAAGATCTTCCAGAGCAGGTTTAGTGAAGTATTTGTGTATGTAGCTAGTTGGAGCAGAGAGAAGGGACAATGGCCAGAGATGCTACTGTTAGATGCTCGATGTCTGAGATCAAGGGGGTGTGACATCTAGGGAAGCAACAGAATGAGGTGGTCCAGCCCCTCCTTGCATGCTGAGCCTCCACTGCTGGGCAGCTCTGCAAGGGAGATGACACCTGCCATTGGCCCTCACTGCCCCACACCGGACATGCACGTCGTGTCCCTGGGGCTCGTTGGCAGGGTGATGGGCTGGACTCAGCTATCTCTGCTCTCAGGCTTCTCAGCAGCACCCCCTTTAGCAGCTTGGGAAAAGTGCAACATACTGTAATCCTTAACTCCACTGTTTTGAAATGTCCCTGCAACAGCTATAATAATCATCTTACAAACAACTTAGAACAAGCTCTAATTGCTTCTAATGTTGTATTACGCCTGGGATACGGGGAAAGCCGAGAAACGCTGGTTGTCACAGCCCTGCTCTGATTATATGATACCTCTGGGAGCATTTGCACAGAGGAAAAGGCAACAAGCCTATTGTTTTTCCTTCCTTTCGGTGAGCCTGGCTCAGAGGAGGCCTCCCCACACCCAAGCAGCAGAAGGAAGAGGATCCTGAGCCAGCAGAGGAACCCAAACCTTCTGGTCCTCTGTGATCAAGAAAGAATAAGCTGAGGTACAGACAGAGGTAGAGTAATGTATTCTCACTTCTCTTAACTACTGCCAGTGATGGTGTTTATGAGCCAGCTGCAGTTACCACTGAAAAAGTCCTAACTGCCAATGATCTCATGGGACAAGGCACTAACCCAGGACTGTGAGATGCTCTGAATCAATGAGGGAATAAATGAAGGGCTCGATGCATCCCTGGGCCAGTGCTCACTAAGAGCCTAAAACGTACCAGGGTTTCACACAAATGACTGCATCTGCCCCTTCTGACAACTCTATCAGCAGGTTCTAAAATCACCCCCATTCTATAGATGAGGAAACTGACGCTCGGAAAAGTTAAGTGGTTCTGTCCAAGGACACCACACTTGAGAGAATCAGGACTCAGGTATCCAGCCCCAGATCGTTTCTGTTTTATCACATTATCTCCCTTCCCACTCGGGTGTGGGGAGATTGACTCCGATTGGGGTCAGATGGTCCTCACCAGCACAGTCGTGAGGCTGAAATTCAGCTTAACTCCACGGCTCCCCTCCCTCTCCCCAGGTCCTGGCACTGCAGCTCTAAGAGTCCCAATTCTCACCTCCGCAACCTGGCAGGGAGGCTGCCTGCCCTTCCCTCTAGCTGCCTCTCCGTTTTATTTCTCCACTTCTTCTCAGGATTATGCAAAAGGATCACAGTTGTTCAAACCTCCATGTTATAATACATCTATATATGTAGTTCTCACCTTTTCAAGAGCTTTCTCGATTATTATTTCATTTTATCTTCACAATAGCCCTTTGTGGGTCAGAAAGGCAGTTGTCATCATACCCCATTTTATGATCAAGGAGAGGAAGGCTGGAGAAGAACAATCTCCCACTGGAGCCACACGGCAAGTTGGTGGAAGAATCAGGACCTGCCTGATTGATGGCTGGGGCCAACACTCTCATAAAGAGGGCACAACCCACCTGGATCAAACCCAAGCCAGTATCAGTTCATAAGGCTATTTGAGCAAAAAGGAGGGGATGCAACCTCAGTTGGAGAAGCAGGGACAAGAGGGGAGAATCTGGCAGAGCAGAGCCTTGGATGCTGTTAGATTCTCCACATCCCGATGTACTCCTGCCATAAGCAACTTCCTACCCCATGAAAAAATAGAATAAAAATCTTAAAACCTCTGAAGATAAAAACCGCACCACCAGAGTCCTGCCCCCGCTTAACTGCATTTGAGATAAGAGTGAGGGGTGAAACTTGTGGGCAGATGACCGCTTATCTCTTGCAGCTCCCCATGCAGAGCACCTCCACAGGGACCCTCTCCCCACCAGGATTCAGGTTCTCTGGGACAGCACCTGTGCCAAAAGCAGAGGCCACATGCCTGAGCTTGCTCTCGCCCAACGCCGGGCAGAGTTCCTTGGCCCTGGCAGAGGTCCCTGAGGCTTCCGGCTCCTTCTCTCTGTCTAGAAGCTGTCTCCTAAAGGCAGAACAGTAATTATTTACCGTGCTATTCACACAACATTAGCCTTTCTCCAAGCACCCTGCAGGCATTAACCACTTCAGACCCTGTGGTAAAACAAGATGGGGGGCAGAGGAAGGATTCTTTAAACCAACATTCCATGGCATAAGTCACCCTGTATGCCCCCCAATTCACAATCTGTTACACTGAAGGGTGAAATTCACTTGCCTTCAGTATTTTGACAGGTTGGGGGTAACCATTAAAGTGAGTGAAAGATACCCACATCCAGACATGTATTTCTTTCATTTATTCCATAAATATTTATTGTCTGCCTACTATGTGTCTGCCTACTATTTGTCAAAGGTTGGTATAGGGGTTGGCTACCTAGTAAGACAGACTGCTGCAATGTCCTTTTATAATTTATTATCCACCGATTTGAACCTGAAAAGTCCTGGTAAGTCCGAGAGAAAGTCTGGAAATCAGATGGATAAAACAAAGGCAGTACTGGGAAGAAAGACTATCTACAACTGGCATGCAAAATCTCAGCCTTGCTACAAAAAAATAAATAAATAAATAAAAATGAGAACAAACAACAACAAAAAACCCCAACTCATCCATATTGGTTGACAATTCCCACAATGCACCACAAAGTCAATTTGCGTAGACATGCAGAAAAGGGCTCTTTTCATTTGCATGGTGGGTTGCAGAGAACTCCTTGTTTCATTCATGTAATTAAGCTAACGTGTCAAAACAATTACCTCTTCTAGACAGCGGCTGGCAACACACTTCTTTCCTTTCTTAAGTTTCCTTTGAGCAGTGAGATCAAGAAAATTGTTTGCAGAATATGGGGACCTTGTTTCAATTCAGCTTTCTCTTAATAAGACCACCACACCAGACCATGTCTGGGGACCTTGGTGTCTGCAGTCCCATTCCTCTGATGATGGAGGAGGTGGGAAGTGGTGTCACGGACCGTATGATGCCGGGTGTATGAGCTATACAGGAGAGCAATTTGGCAAACAATCCAGGGTAGCATGGGGAACAATTCTTTTATAAATGAATACATGCTGTTGTTGGCTGGAACAGAAAACCATCTTGCAAGAGTACCAAAAAAAAAAAAAAAAAAAAAAAGCTGCCAAGTCAGGTTGAGACGTTTTGACACTGGCGCTGTGAACGCTGCAGCAATGTATTACCATAGGAAGCATCCTCCACTCGAGGTGTTTGTTATAAATCACTTGAGCTCCTTTCCTTTCTCCTGCAGTTAATATATTTTCTTCCAGCAATATTATTTGCCGTGCATTACCAGGAATGTTCAGCTATTAACATTTGTGTCTATAGTTAACATTTTTATTCAGCTAATATTTTCATTCAGTAACACTCACAAAGCGTCAGTTTTATTTGCATCACACCTGCCAGGAATATTTTCTTCCATTAGCATTTGTTTCTCCCTTTAAGATTTTTATTTGCCAGGTATTTTTATTCTGTAAGGACTGTCAGCTTCAGCTAGCATTACCAGAAATTCTGATCATTTACTGCAAAGAGCTCTGAGTTAGTGAGTGCTTCCCAGATGAATCTGAGCCTCAGCCTTTGGCATCTCTAAAATGGGAATAATAAAGGTATTGTGAAGATAGGTGAGTCAAAGGCAATGGCTAAATTAAAGCATAAGTCCAGGTTATTCCAACAGAAGAAAGGGAGAGCTGAGAATTCCAGAGAAAGAGATGCCATTCAGCTTGTTACAAGGAGAAAGGGAACTATTAGAAGAGATCTCAACAAAGATAGAATTTGCTGCCTTAGGAAATGGAGGGCTTCTTCTCATCAAAGGCATTAGAGAAGTTCTCAAACTTTCTGCTGGACCCCACCCCAGAATTTTAGATTCACTAAGTCTGGGGTGGGGGGATGTCTGAAAATTTGCATTTCTAACAAGTTCTCAGGTGATGCTGCCGCATTAGGTCTATGGACCACCCTTGAGATGCAGGCCTCTGGAAAGAGATCTTCTTCCTTCTTTCTCTTCCTCCCCTGATGTTTTTGTGGCTGTTTCCTTCAGTGTTTTGTTGTTGTTGCTGTTTGTTTTTGTCTTTTCAAGGCCCCCACTCTCTAAAACTAGAATATTCAAACAGAGGTCCATGCTTGGGATTGAATAAGGAGAATGTTAGTTCTGAGTGGTGCAGGCAGTGAAGTACCAAGGGCAGGATGCAGGGAAAATGTTTGCAGCCATATGTAGGTAAAAGGAAAGAATTCCAATTTCTTTTATACCTTCTGCAAGTCCTGAGAGTTTTGTTTTTTTTTTTAAATACTTGTAGCAAGTAACTATGCCTGCGCCATATCCCTAATGACTAATGCATAAAAAATGAAAGGCCATTGCAGCTCTGCCCCCACCCCAAGGCTTATTTTTACCACTGTCCAGCATTCCTCAAGCCCTTCTTTAAGATCTCCCATCACTGGAAGTGTTCCTGCTCCAGCTGGGCATCTTACTGTGAGCGTTGTTTCTCAGATTAGACGAGAGATGGTTTCTGAGGGTCTCCCCAGTTGAAGATTATTGCTTTTGCACTGGGCAAAAACTCAGAGTATCACAAAGGTGACTGCCAGGTGCTGGGCTTTCAGAAGGAACCCAGGAACTGAGTGAGATGTGCGTCCACATGTGTTTATGGAGCCGCCAAAGTGATCACGTTGGGTTGTCACAGGGGGGACCTTTGAGCTTCCCTTCAAAATGTTTTATAACATTGAAGTTTTCACACTCAGTCCCACTCGGTGGTTTGCATTTCCCACAACTGCTTACTGGAGACTGGTCTTGGGACAACTGGATTGAGAAGTGACCCCAGAGCCATGCTGGGATCCCGCCAAGCCCCATCCATGGGAAACGAGGTGGTGCCAGATGGGAGGAGAGGGCAGTGCTGCTGCTGTCCTGCAGACCTGAGGACTGAGAAAGGCCTCACGCTGAATCCAGGGACTAAAATAAGAGAAGAAGCAGAGCTGGTGGCCAGCTGCCTTTCTAAAGGGCACACGCTGGCATCATGGCAAGTACAGTTACACAGCTGACCCTGAGCTTGGGATGACAGTAGAAAGCTGTCAGCTTCCAAACAGAAGCTGGCAGCTCTCCTGGATTTGGGTTTGTCCAGGGAAACTCCCCCACCAGAGTCCACCACCTCCACCTTTGCTCCCTACCAAGGCCCAACAACATACACCTGTGGTGACTCTGTGGAACGCTATTGAAATGGCCTCCACCACCCACAAAGTAGGAACTCACAGTTGTGTTATCCTTTTTCTCCCAAGAATTTTCTGCCCAGAAGAGACTGAGGTGACCTCCCGGGAGAAGCAATATGAGTCATCTTCATACCAGCCCATGCCCACCCTCCCGAGTTGCTTGCTGGGGGTTAAGAAAACTAGTGTGATCCTTTCAGCACAGCATCCCATGGGGGTTTTCTTTGTGTTCTGTTTTGCATTTCTTAGTTGGTTAACATCACTCAGCTGTCAAAATCATGTCCTTGAGATTGTTGGGGAACCTGGGTGTAAAGACTCCAGGTTTGTGGGTTCTGTTCATCAAAGAAGATCATACCTGCTGGAAGGGACCAGGAAAAGCGTGCTTTCCAAGCCAGAACTTAGGACAGGTAGAGATTGGCAAAATGGCTCTGAGGACAGCAGCACGAGCTGAAAAACGACTTCCTTCTGCTCAGAAGGAGGGAGGTCACCAGGTTTCACAGTTTCTTGGAGCCAAATGGGAAGCAAAAATGTGCGCCTGAGATGCGAGGTCTCTCTCCTCCCCTAACCCTGATAAAGATAGTCCTTCAGGTCTAGGTGTTTCAGAGATCTAATTCTTTTCCTCTGCTAGCTTTAAGGCATTTATTCTGATGTACTGGGAAAGCATGCTTTGTGCACAGGTACATTGTTACTTAATTCTCAGTTCTGATGCTGGCCCTACCACTTACTAATTGTGTGATTTTGAGCAAGTTATACAGTCTCACTGACCTCATTTTTCTCATCTGTAAAAGGGAGAAAGTAAAATCTAACAGCAGAAGGTTGCTGGGGAGTGAATGAGGCCACAATGGTAAAATCACTGTCTGTTTGCCAGAAACTTAAAAACAGTTGAATTCTTCCTGCCCATCCTCTGTCTCTTCCTTCACAAAAAAGGAATCACCCCCAATATATGTATATGTACCAACCCACTGCCTTCCTGCCCTACGAAAATTCATAATCTATGTCTATATCTGTTAACGTCTTAAGCAAATAGAGGTTTAGTTTTTTGATGTAACAATCTAGATGAGAGTTTTGCCAGCATTAATTCAGTAGCTTCGTGGACTAGGGCTGTTTTCTCTGATTCCCTAGATCTTTCCTCTACAGAGGAAGACTGTTGTTGCCTCTTCAAATACAGCGTCAGCATTCAAACGAGATGAGATTAGAGGGGGTCGCTGGGCTTGTCCTTTATCAGGAGAACTAAAAGCTTTCCCAGAGCTCCCAGGGGACTTGGACTTGTATTTCTAGGTCGGAACTATGTTAAAGGACTCTGAGACCTCTAGCTGCAAGGGAGTCAGGGGAAAATTGTATTTAATTTTTCCTGCCTCTGTATTGGAGGAGGGAAGGAAGAAGGAGGTTAGAAATGCAGTGTCACCAACGAATAGGGTCTTCCACAATGCCCAAAATAAATGAAGGGCACATCTTTTTTTGGTATCTCCATGTAGTACAGCTAACTATAGAGCCTCAGGTATTAGGAGACTGGGTAGCTTCCTAGAGTCTAGCTGTAGTGAGTAGCTACAGGCAAGAATAGAGGTTAATAATATTGCACAGTAAGTTTCATCTGCTTTGTAGTTCTCTCCCACAGTTGGGTCATTTCAATAACAATGGCCCACATTTATTGCATTTTGACTATATGCAGGCCACTGTGTTTGGTGTCTTAAGTATGATGTTTTACTTAATTCTTCAAATCAAGGAAATAGGCACCGATACACTGCTGAAGGAATTCAAAACCAGACCATGTATTAGAGAGACAGGCGGATGTATTGGTCCAGGATACAGTTTCAGTTATGTCCGATGAATGAATTCTGGGGATCTAATGTGCAACTCAGTGACTGCTATTAACAATTCAGGATTACATACTTGCAATTTCCTAAGAGGCATGGGATTATCACGGAAGAGAGAAAGAAAGAAAGAAAGGAAGGAAGGAAGAAAGAAAGAAGGAAAGAAAGAGATCACTGTGTGAGGTGATGAATATGTTAATTAGCTTAATTGCGGTAATCATTTCACAATGAATCCATAAATCAAAACATGAAGTTGTACACTTTAAATATATACAGTTTACATGTGTCATTTATACCTTAGTAAGGCTAAAAAACTAAAATAAAATAAAAATTAAAAATAAGCACTGTTTTGCTTGCAATAAAAAGGAAAAAAAAAAAGTGGAGCATATTGAAGTAAACAAGCCTTCTAAGTAATTAAGTACTGGGGGCAAGGAGATAAGAGTATCAAAATTGAAGTTGGACAGACCTGGGTTATCATTTCAATTCTGCCATGTATTTATATGGGCAAGACACTTCTTTATCCTCTCTGAACTTCTGTATCCTCATCAATAAAATGGGAATAATAATAAGACCCATGCCATAAGGTTTCTGCAAAAGCAAATCAGATAATAACAGAAAATAGAGAGCATATTTTATGTGCCACTGTTCTAAGCACTACATGCACACATACACACACATGCTCTGTGTGAAGAACTCTTACCCCCATTTTACAAATGACAAAACTGGCATAAACAATGTCACGCCCAAGGAGTCAGGATCCATGTCTCATGCTGTGCAACCACTTCAGTGCTCTGATGCTGTAACACCGAATCTTTACTAAGGCTGCACGTGAAACATTGGCCCACAAGGTACTTAACTGGTGCTGTTATTTCCCTTTTTCTTAATATCATCATTTTTTATACTCTTCAAGTGATCTTTGGGTAAATGCCTTTAGATCAGTGGTCCGCAATCAGAGATGATTTGCCCCCTGCCCCAGTTGGAAAGGACATATTTGGAAATGTCTGGAGACGTTTTTGGCCGCCACATCTGGGTGGGGGGAGGATGTGCTAGTTGCATCTAGTGAGCAGAGGCCGGAAATATTGTTAAACATCCTACAAAGCACAGCACAGCCCCAATGACAAAAAACTTATCAAACCCAAAATGTCAACATCAACAAGGCTGAGAAACTCTGCTATAAACCAAGAACTATCTCCAGGTGGTGATCAGGATGATGACCTCAGGACGTAACTAATACCGGAAGACCGTGTGGAATGATTTGGAAGAAGCTAGACAGAGGCTATTCTGTTACTCAGGGCTGAAGGTGTAAATAGTGAGAGGAACTGGAAATTCATATCGAAAGCCTCTGTGAAACTTACACTTTATGGTACAGGTTTATGCCTAAATTAAATTTATAGTAAAATGTATATTATCCTCAGGCCCCAGTGTTGGCTCGTACAATCTCACAAAATCCTTTTGAGTACGTTCATAAAGCTCTATGTAGTTTTAAAGGCAATTCTCTGAAATGAGTTAACCTGACCTGACTCTTAGAGTCAAGATTTTGGTGCCCAAACAGGACAAGCCACATCCACAGCACTGTTGATAGAACCCACTTCAGCAAAGCGTTTTCAGTTTGAATTTTCCACATGCTCCATAGGACTTTGAGTGATTCTAACAAGAGAGGTAGTGATACTGGAAGGAAAGCTAGAAACTGTTATATTTTGGAGGGACAACATTTGGATCCCTCTTTTCCTGACTTAGCCCTGACTTCTAGTATCTGACTCAGTCTTAACTATAACACCGACAACAATAACAACGATCAACATTGATGGAATGCTTATTACGTACTGGACTCTGTGATCAAGTCTTTACATAGACAGCTCATTTAATCTTCACATCAAAACTGTGAGGTAAATACTATTACCATCCTTGTTTTATGTACGGGCAAACTGAAGCAGGGAGGTTATATAACTTTCCCAAGATCACATTTGGAATAAGAGTTGGAGCCTTGATAGGAACTTGTGCACTCAGATTCCAGAATCCCTGTTCTTAGACACATTGCCTCATCTTGGCTTCTATAGTGACCACTGTCTTGGATCAGAGTGCTGAGAATGGCCTAGACGTTCGGGGAGATTCTTGCCCTTTTCTATGCCGATGACCTGGATCAGCCCTGGGACCCACCAACAGTATTCTGTCTGTCAGGAACAGCGTCGCGTGATTAAAACATGAAGGCTGTAAACCTCATTTCCCTCCATAAGGAATCAATGAGTCTCTCTCACCCTAGTTGAACTTTTAACGTTTTTAACCTGTTTCACCTTTTGTGGGAATGAATTCTGCACGTTCAGTTCCTACTAAACACTGAATTTTCTTTGTGTGACTAAATTGCCTCTTCGTTGCTTCAGAGGGAGCCCCTAGTTCTTCTACAGAAAAGACTTGTCAACAGTTCTCATAAACCTATTTCTGCACCCATCATGTATAACAAGTTTCTTCTCACTGCTGATCTTTCCACCTCCTTGATCACTGAAGTGGGCCTGTTGTTGATTGTACTCCGTTCCATTTCAGGAAATGCCTGAAGACGAAGAGGAAATACGGGGCACTCCATTATCAAGCATCCCAGACATCAGCCGCCTCTGTTTAATCAACTCCGCCCCTCTTCGGGGCTTTTTGCTAACACCTGGTATAGGGAAGCACTTGGAAGAATTGCATCTGCACCTTTATCTATTTCTATAATAACTACATAGAAGAAAGAGGTGGAAGATTGTCTATAAGGAGGCACTTTACTATGGGCCTTGTATATCCAATATAATTTAATAGTCACAACTCCAGAAAAATGGCTAATGTTAAGTTCACCTGATGGATAAGGAAATGGAGCTTCAGAAAGGTGAGGTAACTGACCCAAGGATACCCAGGCAGGGTTGGCCCAGGATTTGAGCTGGGTGCATGCTCTTTCGGCTGCACCACTTGGCTCAGTCATTACCATGGGGGACTGTGATGGCTAATTTTATGTGTCAACCTGACCTGGCAAAGGGATGCCTAGGTGTTGGGTCAAACATTATTCTGGATATTCAGTGAGTGTGTTTCTGGAAGAGATTAGCATTGGCATTGATGGACTGAGGAAAGCAGACAGTCCTCGCCCATGAGAGTGGGCTTCACACAATCCATCAAGGGACTGAATAGAACAGAAAGATAGAAGGTTGAGTTCATTCTGTCTGACCATTGAGCTGGGGTTTTGATCTTCTCTCTTCAGACTTGAACTGGAATCTACACCACCAGCTTTTCCAGCTCTCGGACCTTCCAACTACACCACTGGCTTTCCTGGGTCTCTAGTTTGCAGACGGCAGATCGAGGGGTTTCTCAGCCTTCATAATCGTATGAGCCAACACGTTACAATAAATCTCTTTCTAGACAGATAGAGACACAGACATAGACACAGATATAGATCTCCTATTGGTTCTGTTTCTCGGGAGAACTGTGATATATGAGGACCTTGAAAGCACAAAGAGGGGAAATATATTTATATTCCTGTCTGTGTTCATCAACATGAAGGGTGATTGGAGGGGACTGCATCCCACAGGCACAGTCAAGAGCTTAGGTTGTCCTCCAAGCCCCACCCCCTCCACCCATTCATTAGCGGCTCTTACATATCTGGCCTCCTTCGGAGTGGAACGTTACTTGCCTGAGAACCTCTTAAGACATCATAGTTAAGCTTTCCTTAATAAAGTAAAACTGTGAAAAGAGGCCAGTGATCAACCATCTAGAGGAAATGAAGAAGATCCAGTGAAGAGACGAAGTCCAGAGAGTTAGTAGTTAAGGGCAAAGTGTTTGCAAACAATCACCACCATCTTCACTATCGCCACGTTTAGGACATTGGTGTTTGCGCTATAGCTGCGCTCAGATAGAAGACTCTACCCTTTTTGTTGTATTTGTTAGATGACTCTTCTAACTATGTGTCAGATATCATTCTCAGAGCTTTACTTATATTAACTCATTTACCCCTCAAGCAACCCTATGGCATGACTATGACTATTACTGTTTCACGGGAGGAAAATGGACTACAGAGAGGTTAAGTAGCTTTCCTGGGACCACCCAAGGAGTGGATTGCAGAGCTGGGATTTGAACAGGGCAATCTGGCTCCAGATTCTGTGCTCTCAACTTTGACAGAATGTTGCCTAAAACCCCAGTTTATGTGAGATTAAAGTATTGGCTGAGGTTCTTCATGGGTCCCATGATCACGCCTGGGAGCTGAGCTAGGGAGAGACTAAGACTTGGGGAAATACACGATGTCTATGGTCAGCTCTGGATTCTACCTTGTTTTTCAGACTCAAATCTTCCCCTCCCCTTATCCTACGTGTTGCATCTAGTTATAAAGGCTATTGTCTTTCTGCCTTTTTGTCACTGTACCTGATTCTGTGTTATCATAACCTTCCTAACTACCCTGTCCCTGTGGGTCCTAGTCTTTACCTTGATTTATTTCCATATTCTTTCCCAAGGACCGAGTTCCTCTTTTAAACAACAGGCTGGAGTGGAGAGGTAGAGTCCGGTGGTGCCTGATAACAGACTTTTGCCCACTGTGACTTCTCAATGCTGCCCAATCCAGGATTTCCTTGTTGTTGGCCGAAGCACACTCTTAGCCAGTTCCAAGCCTCCCTGGCAACCCAGCTCCCCGCTGAGCTTGTTACCTGTGACCTGGGCCAGAAGAAAGCTCTGCTCAGTCTTATACTAGAGCAGGTGCTCTGTGTGCCAGACTGGCCTTCTGCCCCCAACAGCTGTCTCACCAAGTGGGTGGATCTCTGGCTTCAGGTCTCCAAACATCTGTTAACTTATTCTTTAACTAGACCAGTCTCAGTCATGTCCTGAAATTAGGTAGAATGAAGAAATACAACATACAAAGCAGTAAGGAAGATAAGGATAACTTCTGGAGGTTCTGAAGAAATTTCTTGATTTCTGTTAGGGGTTTAGGATATTCTGCTAACTTTTTGGCCTATGTGTTAAAGGCCTCTGTCAGAATCGGAATCTACTTTTATTTTTGTGTCTGTAGCTTTCATTTGCACTAGGAATGTCTTCAGCTTTAGAAATAACTTTATGTTTAGAATCTGGAAGGCCCAGGGCTGGGCACAGAAGATAGAAAATGGAGATCATGCTGTTAAACCGACCCTAAACTCAAGGGGGAGTAATTATTACCTTATATTTATTTAATGTAGTTGTTATTGTTTCTTGAATCCTGAAGAAAGACAAAGATGTTGAGCCATTTCATTCTATTCTTCACAAACTCTAATTGTTAGAAAGCTCATCTTTAGTAAGCTGGCATTAGCCTCCCTATAATTTCTACTTATTGGTACTAGATCTGCTGACAGAAATAACACAAAATAAATACGCTGCTAAGTCTCCAGGACAAGTCTTCAAGTATTTGAAAATAAATCTCTGGTACACTTAACATGATCTTTTTTTTTCCCTTTTCAAATGAGTATTTCTTTTTCCTGCCACATTCCAGTCATTAATATCACCCAATTAAAGCCTCATGAAATAGTATCCTTTGTCTTGTGGGAAAACATCCATTGACTTTGTTTTTTCCCCTGCTTATGAGGTGACATAATGAGGCCAGCAAAGCAGAGGAAGATGTTAGGTACAGGTAGAAACCTGCTTATGAGGGTATAGAGAAAGGCTATGTGGTTCTTACCTAGTTGAAAAGCTTGGACTGCAGCCCTTAGCACAATGTTAAATTAACCTGATGAACAGCAGTGCTGAATGTGCAATATGGCACCTGACGAACAAATTCCAAGTGTCAGGTCAATGTCCCAGTGGGTGGGGCTTTAAGAAGTAACAAGATATCTACACGTGAATGTCAGGTGTCCAGCATCTGATCAGCCCTGAAGAAAGACACCAGGGAGAACCTGAGGTTGATAATAATAATGATGAAATAATGATAGAATGAATAAGAGGCAATACATATTGGGTCATTATGATGAATTAAGTGTTGAACTAAGTTATTACGTGTACTAACTTCTTTAAGACTTTCCGTACTACAACAATCCACATTTTACAAATAAGGATATTGACACAGAGATTAGTAAGTGGAATGAGTGGGATTCCATCCCAGGTTGTCTGACCCTAAATCCCTTAATTTTAATATCCACTTTGTACTGGTATAGTCACTTTCTAGAGTTCGGGACATGTCCCTGATTATGGTTGAAGTATTAGGTGCCTCAAACAAGGATATTTAAAAGAAGGAAATCAAGGCAGAAACTCAGTTCAGAGCAGCAGGTCAGCCCAGGCAGAGCTGAGATCTACGCAGACGCCCAAAACTCCCCACTTGGCACTTGAGATCTTAGCCTCATTGGCCGCACAGAAAACCTGGAGAAGAGACACGTAGCATCCTGGCTGTGGTGGTGGACCCACCAGGCACAGTATGCCTTTGGTTCAAGACTGAGATGTCTTAAACCAATTACTTACCCTCCACCCTGATCAGAATTGAATCAGAAGCCCAAACAGTCTGGGGCTGCAGCCAAAGCACACCAAAAAGAAGATTTACAGGGAGCTGGCAGAGAGCAAACCCGGGGGAACAGGGCAGGGGCTGCCCCGCACTGGAATACAGACATCTAGGGCCCAAGCGTCTTAATCTTCTGCCTTCTTGTCTTCTCCCAAAAATAACAGAATAGTGCCTGCACCACGATGCTTCTCTTGGTGTCATTGTTATCCTCAGGGGCATCCAGTTTTGTAGTTTTATTTGGGCATTTTTCACTTTCTTCTACAAATTTCATTTTGAAGCCCTTTGGTCAGGTCAGCAACTCTCCTCCCACATTCCCTGTGAGACGAACACCACCTCTTGCAAGGAACTCTTTGTTCTGGAAAGCCATGGTCCAGGAAAACAAATTCTGCTTTGACACCATCTACACAGCCAGCTGTTCCCGACTCATATCTTACTTTTCCTGCCAAACCCACAGCCTTCAATTGGAAAAGGAGTTGAAAAAGCAACACTTGCTATTCTTACTGTTTTCTAAGTCTTATATCCAGAACTTCAAAATCATTAAAGATACACATCAGTTTTGTCCGACTAGATCATTTGGTCTCACTTGAGCCAGCAGAAAAGTAAAGATCAATGTGTTTGATGTGTTTTAAAACTTCTATTTCTGTATCTCCTCGCATATCTATTCTAGGGACCAAGAGGAGCTACCATATCAGCCTACCTTACAGTCATCTATCTCTCTTGAAGAAGAAAGTAATTGACTGTTATAATTCTTCTCTTCCTTTCGGAAGATAATGAAGGACACATTCTTGTATACAATTTAAATTGTCCTGTGAAGGACAGGACATTTCTTCCCAAAGACTCAACATTGCCAGACTTGGAAAAATCTTTATACTTATTGCACTGTCCCATGAGAAAGTTTTTCCTACTCAGGTTTGAGATAGCAAAAAGGATGGAATTTGGATGAGCTGAGAGGGGTGGGAGAAGGGAATCTAGGTTCATGAAACTGTATGTATAGCTATTAAGAGACAACACAACCTGGTATGTTTGGGAGACAATCAAAAATCTAGTCTTGCTGGAAAACTTTGTATTGAACAATAGTAGGAAATGGACAACAGTAGGGGATGAGGGGTTGATTATAAAGTATACCCATAGATGATTTTTCAAGCTTCCATGCTAGGTTGACATGTCCAAACTTTGCAAATAACTAAAGAAGGCGTGTTTGGTAGCTTATTACTAGGAGACTTGTTTGATAGAAGTACTGTTTCTGAAATATTTTTTCAGAGGCTATATAGAGTTTAGATTACAAGACTATGGAATGAATGGAAAGGAATAGAAAGAGTTAGGAAGCCCCTTCTGTGAGACTTTGCATCTAGAATGGGACCTGGATACATGGTGGGTATCAAGTGAAAGATGTAAGTTGATAAGAGTGTGGATTAGTATTCATTTCCTTATCATGTCTAATATGAAGACAGACAAAGGGCATAGGAGGTGCTGCTTCTATGTCACTCAGGAACTTTCCCTCTGTTTTCTAAATAGGAGAATGAGGACATATTGTGAATACCCATTATAAATTCTACGATGATATGTATATTGTCCATTCTTGAGGTTCTGTGTCCAACTCAGTGCTATAGTCAAAAAAGCACTTTTCAAATGCTTCTTGGCGATGACGAGGAGGGTAATTATTCCTGGACTTAGCATCTGATCTGTGTTCCACTGACCCCCACTGCTTTCATGGCCGAGGAAGCCTCCAGGTGCATCTTGCCTCCCCAGAAATGAGGCATCCTGCACACGCGTTTGCATGCTGGCCCACCATAGCATGGATCTTCGCTCTACTCCATCATCTCTGATGGGAAGGAACTTGGTGTTTTCCTGGGGCATGTAATTCCCAAGAGATGATTCCAAGAATGACTTCTCGTTCTGGTTCATTAGTTCCAAGCACATCAGAGCTGAACAAATGGACCAAAGTGTTTAGTAGGATTTACAAGCAATTACTGGAGTGGCGAAGGCAGCATGGGCTATTAGAGAGAATCTTACAGAGGATACCACATTGCTGAAGGAGTTCCTGGAGATGGTTCTTCTCTGGCATGGACACTCACGGCTCAGGGAAGAGGGACGAAAAGGGCAGTGATTTGCACAATCATCCTCTCACCTCAGGCTTCTCACTCCCCCAGAACCACTGCCTGAAAATTAGATGTTTATTATGTAATTTTTTGACACTTCAACTTATACCTGGAGGTTCCTAGAAATTCTAAAATAAAGGTGTTTGTAAATCAATTCATTTCCTACAATCCAAATTAAGGCTTTATTTTGCTTCAGTTTTTGTTTTTGTTTTTTGTTTTTAAAAGGAAGCAGACTCTTCTGCCAGGGGCATAGTGATACTAATTGTGTGAAGCAAAGGTTCTGTAGTCAGTCACACCTATACTCTAATATTCTCTCAGTCATGTTTCTACAGGCAGACCTCGGAGATACTGCTGGTTCAGTTCCAGATCACCACAATAAAGCAAATTTTTTGGTTTCCCAGTGCATGTAAAAGTTATGTTCACACTACACTGTAGTCTATTGAGTGTGCAATAGCATCCTTATGTCTAAAAAAAGACAGTGTATATACCTTACTTAAAATATACCTTTTGCCAAAAAATACTAACTATCATCTGAGCCTTCAGAGAGTCTTCATCTTTTATCTGGCAGAAGGTCCAGCCTGGATGTTGATGGATGGCTGCTGACTGACCAGGGTGGTGATTGCTGAAGGCTGGGGTGGCTATGGCAGTTTCTTAAAATAAGGCAATGATGAATTTTGCTGCATTGATTGACTCTTCCTTTCACCTGAACACTTAGAGGCCATTGTAGGGTTGTAAATTGGCCTAATTTCAATTTTGTTGTGTCTCAGGGAAAAGGGAGGCTGGAGGAGGGTAGAGAGACAGAGAAAGGCCAGTCAGTGGAGCAGTCAGAACACACATATTTACTGATTAAGTTTGCCATCTTCCATGGGTGTGGTTCTTGGTGCCCCCAAACATTTACAATAGTAGCATCAAACATCACTGACCCCAGATCACCATAACAAACATAACAGTAATGAAAAAGTTTGAAATATTGCGAGAATTATCAAAATGTGACACAGAGACGTGAAGTGAGCAAATGTTGTTGGAAAAATGGCTCCAATAGGCTTGTTCAATGCAGGGTTGCCACAAACCTTCAGTGTGTTCAAAAACAATGCAATATCTAAGACGCACAGTAAGGTAAAGCACCATAAAATGAGGTATGCCTGTCATTGGGGAGCACTAGGTAAATAAAAGTGTTGCTTAACCTCAATTTCCCCATCTGTAACATGGGAATGGTCACTGACACTAAATTTTTTGAGAATTAAATGAGGTGATATATGTACATCACCTAGCACATCTGAACATAAAGTTTGGCAGATTTACCCACATAGACAATACTGGATATTTGTGGGCCTCCCTATTTTAGGGGTTGCTCTTGTAAAACTTTTACATATAGGAAAATCCAGAATGTGAGTTCTTTGAGCCAAAAAGATATGAAAATAGAAAAAACAAAGGAAAAGCTGAGTGTTCAAATCCACCTATCTGTCAAGTTACTCCTTTCAAAGTGTGGAGCATGTGAGGGAGAAAAGAAAGACTGGAAGTACAACATTCTCTGCAAGGAAGGAAACATCAGGACTTAGGAATGAGTTTCACCTCAAACAATAGTGTACAGAAGTTGTTAGATGACTTTCACTTTAATCATACATAATTTTCTATGCTGTTATGTCTTCTATAAACGTTATTTCTAATGGAAACATTCCAACGTAGGGATGATTTATGTAGCCATTCCCCTACTATTGACCATTTAATTTTTCCAGTGTTGCTATGATAAATAACTCTTTGGTAATTATATTTACCTATAAATCTTTGTCTGAATTTCTGATCATTTCCTCAGAATAAATTTATATAAGTGAGATTACTAGATCAAAAAAAATGATTTTAGGATGCTGTACATTTTGTCACATATGGCAAAAAAGAAAATACAAGTTACATTCTCAATAGCAGTAAATGAAGTTGCTAGTCTCAGGGGATCCTGGCTGGAACGAAATATTATTTTTTTTTAAAGCACTATTACTTGATTTGAAATAAGCAGGTCTCTTATTGTCATTTCAACCTGTATTTGATTCAGTAAATTCTTTTCTTATGTTTAATATCCATGAACAATTTATTTGTTATGAGTATCTGTTCATGCCCTTTGCCCAAATTTTTGAGTGCTAAATTTTAGTGTGTTTCTTAACACTTTGCAAGAGTTTTGAATGTATCAGGTAGAATTTTGACCAGTGGGAAAATCAGGATGAAGCGATGATATCGGGTTTGCTATAATTACAAATTGTAGATGGAAATTTTACTAGCTGAAATATAACATCTCAAGTAACATATGAGTGTAGCAAGTGGTTCAGTTGGCTAAGTATCCACATGAGAACGTACTATGGAGTAGGATATTTTAAATTTTGGAACTATAGTTTGACATTTTAAAATGTCAGATTAAGAAATGGAGGCTTCATTCAATGATTAGTGGGAAAACACTAGTGCTTCTCATGTGCCCTGAGTCAGTGATTTGAAACTCTGGGTCCCACCCTGGACCAATTAAATCTGAACCTCTAGATTTGCCTTGATAAACCAAGATTGAGAACAAATGCTTTGAGAGAGGTTGTAGTCTTTAAAACCAAATCTACGTAATGGCACTAGTAGGAAGGAAAGAAAAGAGAAGGCAATGGATAGGGAGGAGGAAGAGGGGAGGGGAGGGGAGGGAAGGAATAAAACAGAACCAAATGGAATAGAACAGAAAAGAGCAGAACAGAGATGGGTTAAAAGTAGGAGAAACTGTTAGATGACTGCAGTAGTTCAGGAAGGGAATAAGAACCTGATCTAGGGCGACGGCAGTGAGAGGAAGTGGAGGGGAAAGATAAAAGAAGACATGCACACAATATACTAATTTAACCATAAGCTGAGAGAGATGAAGGCAGAAGTGAAGTTTGAGGTTTCAGCAAGTTGAAATGTAAAAATGGGCGGTTATGAGGACTTCCATTGGGAGTTAACAAGAAACTCATATAATGGTTTTCAGGCAACCATGAAAACTAAAATAAAAATGGAGGCAAAGCAGAAGAAAAAGTCTAAGATAACAGACAGATGTAGTACCTAGAGCAAGGTCTCATACACAGAAAGTGCTTCATACTTCGTTGTTTAAAGAATAAATAAAGAAAAGTGTCCCCTTTCAACAAGCAGAAAAAAGAAGGCACCGAACTGGAGATAAACATGGAATGATCAGAGGACACAAATACACTGATTTACGTTTCAAACGCCTGGGGAAGACACAGCACTAATACAATGGAAATTGAAGAGGGACAGTTACAGTTTATTAGAATAGTGGCTCTACCATGAAAATAGGCTAAAAGTTTATAAATGGTTGAACAAACAGTGAGGAATCCAGGGGAAATGAGTATAAACTATTCCTGGTGAAAAATGGAAGAAGTTACAGCAGAAAGAAAGCTGGCATTTGTTGTTGTTTTGTTTTGTTTAGGGGTTTATTATTATTACTTTTTTAAAGGATAGGTGAGCTATAACAACATTTATGCCAAAAAAAGTTAGGCATTCCTAGATAGGAATAGAAAAAATAAAGGAAAAAGTTTGATTTCAATAACAAAGTCCAGGAGAAGGTAAGAGGGAGTAAAAGAATGAGGAGAGGTAGACAAGTGGTCATTAGAAAGGAGCACCAACTTCTCCTCTGACAGAGAAGTAAAGGAGGAGGAATAATTAAGACCACAGGGAAACATCCAGGTTAGGGGAAGGGATTTGGGGGAACCAGAAATACCCAAGGTTAGACTTAGGCATTTAAGTTTATGGGAGCATTATCAGCTGAGAACCCCTGTGTAGGTTAAGTTTGAAATGTTTATAGAACCACAGAAAAAATCAGGAACGGCAAACTCCTTCCAGGCAACAGAGAAGACCAACTTAAGGCTGATAGTACAAGGTTACGGGGCATCCAAGTAGCAGGGTCTTAAAATAACTTATGTTCAACACCCTGAATTTGAGATGAGAAAAACTAAATAGAAAAGGCTATCCAGGTGCATTAGTTATCTGTTAATAGATAACAAATTAACCCAACGCTTAGCCGCTTAAAATGCCATTTATGTTGGCCCGGCTTAACTGGACCCTCCACTCAGCCTCTCTCACAAGCTACAGCCAGGTGTTGGCTGGGCTGTACTCATCTCAAGGCTTGATGGGGAAGGTTCTACTTCCAAATATGCATGGTTGTTTGCAGGATTTAGTTCTTCACAGGCTGGGGAACTAAGGTCCTCTGTTGTTTGCTGGGCGCTGGCCAAAGACTGCCCTCTGTTCCCTATCATGCTGGTCTTAACAGCATGACAGTTTGTTTCATCAAAGTGTGCCACCCAAGAAGGCAACAGAGGGGGCTGGCTGGCAAGAAAGAAGTCACAGTCTTTTGTTGCCTAGTCATGGAGGTGACATTCCATCCAATTTCTCTTACTCTGTTGATGAGAAGGAGTCACTAGGTGCAACCCACACTCAAAGACAGGGAATTAGACAAGGGTGTGAATACCAAGAGGCAGGGTCACGTGGGGCCATCCTAGTGTCTGGCTGTTAGATCAGGATTACCCTAGATATGACTTAATGAGTATTTTTAAAGGCTTCCCAGTCGATTTCTTTAAATGCTTTCTAATTCTCTTATTTAAATTATGCTTCTGCTAAAGAATCAAACACAAATTAAGTCTCTGGGGATAAAAAAGTTATTTATCTTTGAAGGTAGGCCGGTAGAGGTATAAATATCAGGAAAGAAGGAAGATGGATAAGTAGGAAGAAAAAGTTTCCTTGTTGCGCAACGGGCTTTCTCTAGTTGCAGAGAGCGGGGCTACTCTTCGATGCGGTGCGCGGACTTCTCGTTGTGGTGACTTCTCTTGTTGCGGAGCACGGGCTCTAGGCGCGCGGGCTTCAGTAGTTGTGACATGCAGGCTCAGTAGTTGTGGCTCGTGGGCTCTAGAGCGCAGGCTCAGTAGTTGTGGCGCACAGGCTTAGTTGCTCTGCAGCATGTGGGATCTTCCCGGACCAGGGCTTGAACCTATGTCCCCTGCACTGGCAGGTGGATTCTCAACCACTGTGCCACCAGGGAAGTCCTGATGGTGACAATTTAATCATGAGTTAGTTAGGTCTTCAAGAGGACTTTTCTCCTAGGAACTTGGTATGTATTTGTAAAATTTTTTAAATATGTAACAACAAAAACAAACAAAAATCATTGGTACTGCTCTCATGATGCTTATAATCTAAAGTTTAGGGTGACCTTTTAAATCTGGACATTTTGAGTGACCTATAATAATTTGCTGGGGCAATAGGCATAGGCTAGGACTGTTGCAAACAAACTGTAATCCATGCTCATCCTACTAATGAAGAAAATAGACAATAAGCAAGCAAAGAAATAAATGTGTAATTACAAGTTTATGAGTCCTTTAAAGGAAACAAAATGTATTTGTATAGGATGACCAGGAATGGGTTCTCTGCAGAGGTGACAGTAAACTAAGACCTAGAGGATACAAAGGAAAAATTGATGTGAAGAGGGAGGAGTGTCACAGTTTAATAAGACTGGAGTTGGGAAATAGCTCTGCCTGTGCAAGGCACCGAAGGGATTCAATGTCTCTGGAGTGCCCCACTGAGGGGCATGGCATGAGAGAAGGCTGGAAAAAAGGAAACAGTCGGTAGGTCAAACAGCATAGTGTGTGCAATAGAAAGCCATGGAAGAGACTTAAATTATCTAGTGAGATTATCCAATTTATGTTGAAATGTGCCAGGGACAGAGGGCGGGGGCGGGTGGTGGCTGCCGTGTGAAAATATTTTGGGGAAGGACAAAAGTAGCAGTGAAGATTGAGACAAATGAAGATAATCTATATATAATCTGGAGATAAAGCAATCACATATGTTGATGACTAAATGTAGAGGGTGATAGCGAAAAGAATCAAGGATGACTTCCAGTTTTCTGGCACGAGCCAATGGGCAGATAACGGTAACAATTTCTGAGCTGGAGAAGACTTTCAGACAGGAAGCCATCCAAATAAGAGAGGCAAGAACACTGATTCCAGTTTTAAGACTTCACTCAGTCTCTCTCCTCTGGTTTGGAAGCAGGAACTGAAATGTCCCCTTACCAGTGAGAGTTCCTTAGTGGAAAGGAGCCACAGGAGACCAGGATAGTGTGGGCAAAGATTGATGTATGGAAACCTAATGGTGACTCACAGAATCGAGGAGAATCTGGAGAATCAGGCTTGGAAACCAGTACAAACCAAGGTACTAGTGGAAGCAGGAACTAAGAGTGACTCATTAGAACCACTTACTTCTGGAATAAAATGGAGTGACAATCATTTTCAGTGTTTTTGAATCTCTGTGGAAGAGACTGTGCTCAGGAAAGGAGTATCTGACCAGCTTGGGTTTCATCATGTGCCCATCCCTTTACCAGACTGTAACCAAGGGAAAAAAGTAAATTTCTTATATGAAGGGCAGGGGACAGTCATCGGGCAGCCAAACCAACATGTGACGTGTGCACAAGAAGCCGCTGAGCGCAGAGACTTAAAGCTGAAATAGCCAATGGTCCAGCAGTCCTCAGGCATCCAACCTGCCACTTGCAAAAATCTGGTTTTAGGAGGGAGGTTGGGAAGTAAAACTGTTCCTGACTTATACTCAGGAGGGTGACAAGGAGAGAAACAAGGGATGCATACACTGTTCCCTCTGCTTGGAATGCCATTCACTTTGCTTAGCTAACTCCTATATCTCTTTTTGCCCCAACTCAATCAATAATTTCTTAAACTTTCTTGACTTTCCAAAGTCAATTGCCAATTGTAAAGGTTTGCACGGTGCACCTTTATTTACTTTTGAGATTTCTATATTATTTTGTCCATCCTCCACAGGGATTGCAAACTCTATGAGAATGTAAATAAATGCTATTTTCCTTCCGTCTTTCTCTCTTTCTCTCTCTCTCTCTCACACACACACGCACGCACACACATGCACACACACGCACACCAATGCAATCCTAGCAGTTAGCACAGTGGTTGGGCTATAATGGGCACTCACGGGCACTCATAGTGTGAGGAAAATGGGAGACAAAAAATCCCAGATTTTACTTTTGAATGAGATGAATGGTGCTATCTCTAACTAAATTAAGGAAAATACACAAGATAATGCATTTGAGTTTTAATTTGTCAAGTTGGAGATGCTTATATACTGGATTATTTGTTATTTGGCTATATAGTATTGGAACTTGGGAGAGGTCAACATTTTTCTATTTTATCCTTCTTTTGTATGAAAACTTCCTAGCCTTTAAAAACTGTTATACTTAATCATAACTATTATCCCATTTAATATTCAAATTATTATAACTTTGCCAGCAGAGCTCCTTTGAGCCAGCTTTTTTTTTTTTATTACTACCCTTGACAGTCTTAAAAGTGTCCTTATAAATGTCAATAACTGTCTTTTCTAGAGCTATACTGATTTTTTCCTTGCCTCAAACTATTTTTCTGGGAGTCCTGGTTCTTTTTTAGTGGAGAATATTAGAAACTAAAATCTGAGTGCTAGATGTGAACATGAATGTTGTTGATGAGCAAAAGTGCTGTGGCTGCTATTCATCCCTGTTTAGAGTCAGAGCTGAAAAGATATTTCCTTTTAGGATTATTCATTTACTTTCTTTTTTATTTCCCCGATTTAACATGATAAGTTGATGTTCTCTACTTCGGTAAGAGCTATGATTTTCATTACTATTGTTTTT
This sequence comes from Eubalaena glacialis, assembly GCF_028564815.1. Taxonomy (NCBI): domain Eukaryota; kingdom Metazoa; phylum Chordata; class Mammalia; order Artiodactyla; family Balaenidae; genus Eubalaena; species Eubalaena glacialis. The sequence goes on from NC_083725.1 coordinate 6,668,052, forward strand.
CCATTACAGAAACATATAGTTTGAATTAATTTGTTTTTCTAAAAATCATTATTTTTATTGAAGTATAGTTAATTTACAATATTATATTAGTTTCAGGTGTACAACATAGTGATTCAAAATTTTTATAGATTATAGTCCATAAAATGCTGTTATAAAATAATGGCTATATTCCCTGTGCCGTACAATATATCCTTGTAGCTTACTTATTTTATACATAGTAGTTTATACCACTTAATCCTCTACCCCTATCTTGCCCCTTTGTCCTTCCCACTCCCACACTAGTGGCGACCACTAGTTTGTTCTCTATATCTGTGAGTCGGTTTCTATTTTGTTACACTTATTCATTCATTTTATTTTTTATATTACACATATGAGCAATAACATACAGTATTTGTCCTTCTCTGTCTGACTTATTTCATTAAGCATATTTTTAAAAGGAAACTATATCAGTACCTAAATCACTACCAGCATAATTTACCATATTAAAAGAAAATCTTAAAAATAAAAAGGAGTCCAACAGTACAGCTGCAACACACACATTTTCAATCAAAAATACAATGTCAACAATAGTGTTTTGAGGAGTTTTGAGGGCCCCTTCCCCAGTGAAACAACCTAAAATTATTTTAAAAACAACCACTTAAAATCTCTGGAAATTGTCATAGGTCATGCAGCCAATGAAGAAACTTTTTTTTAGATTCCTTTTCAGTGTATTTTTTTATAATTTTTATTAGAGTATAGTTGATTTACAGTGTTGTGTTAGTGTCTGCTAAGAAACATTTATTCAAGAAAATCTACTAAATCTTGGTAAGAACAGTGAGAGTTTGTGGCATTTGAGCCATGGCCCATTCACTCTGCTCCCAGAGCCCAGTTCAGGATGACAGAAGCCCCACTCTACATGGATGTGGCCAAGAAGATGGGACTCTCTGTCCTACAATTCCCAGTCAAGGGTTACTGTACATTTCCAGTCAGAGCAGGTCACAGGCACGTCTCGTTGTTCACAGCTTCCTGTTGCAGAGGCTAAATTCTGGGTAACTGTGGCTGAGAAGTCAGTAATTCCCTTTCTGAACCAAGCCCCCCCCTGATAGAGAGGAGGCATGGCCAGCTGGGAATACTGGAGCCCTAATCATCCTCACCCCAGCTCGTTTGTAAGAAAGACATTACACGCAGGAAAGAAAACCCTAGAAGAGCAGAGCTACTGCCCACACCCAGCACTCTAAATGTAAAGCACAGTATCACTGAGAAAAGCAGGACACTATCCCTGCCACAATCCCTCCAAATGAGTGTGTTAAAGATTTTGCCCAGGGGGTGAGGCAGGCCATGAGAAGAGAGGACTCTGAAGCTCTTTGTTCTAAAAGGAACAAACATTATTTGAAACAAAGTACAGGGAAGGTCAAGCGTTGAAAACAACGGGGATTTTGCTATTAAGCAATTAAGAGGAGGTTGGTAGCTCCATGAGAGCAATAAGATAACTATAGTCCAGCTAGTTTATCAGAGAGAACCATGGAAAGAAACAGCTAAGAAGAAAGCCCCTGAGGTTAGAACTAACCTTAAAAATTGGCTTCAAAATCTATCCTTGCACAGGTTCCCAAATTTAACTGGATAAGACTGTGAAGCAATTTATGCCCTTGGGCATTGTCAAAAACAGTAGAACAATTAACCAGCAATTAGTGCAGTTTAAAGCTGGATGTAATGTCAACAGAGGCAGAAAGCCCAAAATGGAAAGAGACAAAGGGAACCCTGCTAACACCACACCATCCCGAGGTGACTGTGCACATGCCCACCGCTATTCCTTTAGTGAAATGACATCAGAGGCTCACACTGTGGGAGAAATGCACTTTAATAAAATGGTCCAGCTGGGTAACTAAGAAAATAAACAAGAAAATAACAGAAAGCCCTGGAAGGGGGATAATTATCTAGAGTTGCTAAATAATTGAAAATGTCCAGTTTTCAACAAAATAATTATGAGACATGCAAACAAACAGGGAAGTGTGACTGTACTTTTTTTAAAAAGCAGAAAGTTTGGTGCCTTTGGTGCAGAAAGGGACTCAGATGTTGGACTTGACAAGCAAAGACTTAAAAGCAGTAAAATTGAAGATAGATTAATAGAGAATATGTAACCTGAAGAAAAGAGAGAAAAAGAGGAAGAAAAATTAACAAAGCCTCAGAGAAATATATAATACTGTTCAGTGCAATAATATATTTGTAATGACATTGGCAGTAGAGGAGAGTGATACAGAAAAAATATTCAAAAATATATTAAAAAATGGTAGAAAACATCCCAAATTTGATGAAAGGTGTTAATGTACACATCCAAGAAGCTCAAGAAACTCCAGGTAGATTAATGCGAAGAGATCCACACCCCAACACATAATCGTAAAAATTAGACCAAAAAAAAATTAGACGAAAATCGTGAAAAAAAAGACAAAAATCTTAAAAGCAAGAAAATAACAACTTGCCATGCATAAGAGACCCCCAATAAAATTAAGATCTTACCACCAGAAAAAAGTAGAATCCAGGAGGCAGTTAACGACATATTCTAAGTGCTGTCAACTAAGTATCTTAAATCCAGAAATGCAATCCTTAAAAGAGAAAACAAAATAAAGGCATTCCTAGATAAGCAAAATCTTAGTAAATGTATTGCTAGTAGATCCATATTACAAGAACTACTAAAGTTTTTCAGGCTGAAAACACAATATTGCTAAGAAGGACAAACCCCCAAAATAATCTGAATCCACATAAAAATCCACAAAGTTACCTTTGCTCACAAATTTGATAACTTAGATGAAATGGGCCAACTCCTTGAAAGACAGGACTGTCAAAACTCACACAAGAAAAAATAGATAATCTGAATAGACCTGTCTCTATTTAAAAATTTGAATGAATAATTCATAATTTTCCAAAATAAAGCAGCAGACTCAGATGAGTTCATACTGAATTTTACCACACATTTAAGGAAGACATTATACCAGTTCTCGTCAATACTTTGAGAGGATAGAAGCAAAGGGAATATTTCCTAACTCATTCTGTGGGGCCAGCATTACCCTAATACCAAAACCAAAGGCACTACAAGAAACGAAAACTATAGATTAATGTCTCTCATAAACATAGATGTAAAAATCCTCAACAAAATGTTAGAAAATAAAAACCAACATTGTATTAAAAGGATTATACATGATGACCAAGTAGGATTTACACCAGCTATGCAAGGTTGGTTCAACACTCAAAAATCAGTTAATGTAATCCATTATATCAATAAGCTAAAAAGAAAAACCACACTATTATATAGCAAAAAAACAAACAACCCAATCCAAAAATAGGTGGAAGACCTAAATAGACATTTCTCCAAAGAAGATATATAGATGGCCAACAAACACATGAAAGGATGCTCAACATCACTAAGCATTAGAGAAATGAAAATCAAAACCACAATGAGGTATCACACCAGTCAGAATGGCCATCATCAAAACTCTACAAACAATAAATGCTGGAGAGGGTGTGGAGAAAAGGGAACCCTCTTGCACTGTTGGTGGGAATGTAAATTGATACAGCCACTATGGAGAACAGAATGGAGGTTCTTTAAAATACTAAAAATAGAACTACCATGTGACCCAGCAATCCCACTACTGGGCATATACCCTGAGAAAACCATAATTCAAAAAGAGACATCTACCACAGTGTTCACTGTAGCACTATTTACAATAGCCAGGACATGGAAGCAACCTAAGTGTCCATCGACAGATGAATGGATAAAGAAGATGTGGCACATATATACAATGGAATATTACTCAGCCATAAAAAGAAATGAAATTGAGTTATTTGTAGTGAGGTGGTTGGACCTAGAGCCTGTCATACAGAGCAAGTCAGAAAGAGAAAAACAAATACCGTATGCTAACACATATATACGGAATCTAAAAAGAAATGGTTCTGGGCTTCCCTGGTGGCACAGTGGTTAAGAATCCGTCTGCCAATGCAGGGGACATGGGTTTGAGCCCTGGTCCAGGAAAATCCCACATGCCGCGGAGCAACTAAACCCGTGTGCCACGACTACCGAGCCTACACTCTAGAGCCCGCGAGCCACAACTACTGAAGGTCGCACACCTGAGAAGTCACCGCAATGAGAAGCCTGCGCACCACAACGAAGAGAAGCCCCTGCTCACTGCAACTAGAGAAAGCCCGTGCACAGCAACGAAGACCCAACGCAGCCAAAAATAAATAAATAAATAAAATAAATAAATAATAAAAGTTTTAAAAATGGTTCTGATGAACCTAGGGGCAGGACAGGAATAAAGATGCAGACTTAGAGAATGGACTTGAGGACACGGGGAGGGGGAAGGGTAAGCTGGGATGAAGTCAGAGAGTAGCATTGACATATATACACGACCAAATGTAAAATAAATAGCTAGTGGGAAGCAGCTGCATTGCACAGGGAGATCAGCTCAGTGTTTTGTGATCACCTAGAGGGGTGGGAGGCACAAGAGGGAGGGGATATGGGGATATATGTATACATATAGCTGATTCACTTTGTTATACAGCAGCAACTAACACAACATTATAAAGCAATTATACTCCAATAAAGATGTTTAAAAAAATAGATATGGAAAAAGCATTTGACAAATCCCCTTCATGATAAAAACTCTCAGCAAACTAGGAATAGAGACAAACATCCTCAACTTGATATGTAATCCCTACAAAAAGGCTATAGCTATCATTATACTTAGTGGTGAAAAAACTCAAATCTTTCCTATAAGACCATGTACAAGTCAAAAATGTACAGTTACATCACTCTTTTTCAACACTGTACTAGAAATTCTAGCTAGTGCAATAAGACAAGAAGGAAATAAAAGGTATACAGATTGGGAAGGAAGAAATGAAAATATCTTTGTTCACAGATGACATGATCATCTATGTATAAAATCTGATAGAATTTACAAAAAACCTGCTGTAACTAATAAGCAATTATAACAGGTTGCAGGATTCATGGTTAATATACAAAATAAATTATTTCCTTATATACCAGCAATTAATAGGTGGAATTCAAAATTAAAAACATAATACCATTTATATTACCACCACCTCCAAAATATTTAGGTATAAATTTAACAAAATATTACAAAATCTATCTGAGGAAAACTATAAAATTCTGATGAACAAAATCAAGGAAGAACTAAATAAATGGAGGAATATATCATGCCATAAAGAGGAAGTCTCAATGTTATCAAGATGTCAATTCTTCCCATCTTGGTCTATAGATTCAATGCAATTCCAGTCAAAATCACAGCAAGTTATTTTATGGATATTGACAGAATGATTCTAAAGTTGATATGAAGAGGCAAAAGACCCAGAATAGCCAATACATATTAAAGGAGAGGAGCAAAGTCGGAAGACTGACACTCCCTGACTTCCAGCCTTATTGTAAAGCTACAGTCATCAAGACAGTTTGGTATTGGTGAAAGAATAGACAAATAGATCAATGCAACAGAACAGAGCCCAGAAATAAACTCATATATGTATAGTCAACTGATCTTTGACAAAGGAATAAAGGCAATAGAGTAAGATAGTCTTTCAACAAATAGTGCTGGAAAAACTGGACAGCCACTTGGAAAAAAAAAAAAAAAGAATCGAAACACAGACCTTACACTCTTCACAAAAACGTAATTCAAAATAAATCACAGAACTAAATGTAAAATGTGAAACTACGAAGCTCCTATAATATAACATAGAAGAAAGCCTAGGTGACCTTGGGTATGACAATGACTTTTTTGGAACAACACCAAAGGCACAATCCATGAAGGAAATAATTGATAATCTGGACTTCATTAAAATTAAAATATTCTATGCTGTGAAAGACAAAGTTAAGAGAATGAGAAGTCAAGCCACAGATAGGGAGAAAATATTTGCAAAAGACACATCTGATAAATGACTGTTATCCAGAATATACAAAGATCTCTTAAAACTCAATAATGAGAAAACAAATAACCCAATTAAAAATGGGCCAAAGGTATTAACAGACACTTCACCAAAGAAGATACAGAGATGACAAATAAAAATCTGAGAAGTTGCTCCACATCATATGTCATCCAGGAAATCCAAATTAAAACAACCATGAGATATCACTACACACAAAGAATTGGAATGACCAAAATCCAGAATACTGACAATATTAAATGATGATGAGGATACAGTGCAACAGGAAACCTCATTTACTGCTGGTGGGAATGCAAAATGGTATATCACTTTGGAAGCCAGATTGGCAGTTTCTTAAAAAATTAAATATATTCTTACCACCTGATCCAGGAATCATGCTCCTTGTTATTTGCCTACAGGAGTTGAAAACATCTCTCAACACAAAATTATGTGCACAGGTATTTATAACAGCTTAATTCATAATTGCCAAAACTTGGAAGCAACCAAAATGTTTTCAGTAGGTGAATTGATAAATTGCGGTACATCCTGACAATAGAGTACTAGTCAAAGCTAAAAACAAATGAGCTATAAAGCCATGAAAAGACAGAGAAACCTTAAATTCATATCAGTCAATGAAAAGAGTCAATCTGAGAAGCCTGTATATTGTATGAATCCAACTATATGACATTCTGAGAAAGACAAAATTATGGAAACAATGAAAAGATCAATGGTTGCTGAGGGTTGGTGGGCAAGAGGGAGAGAAATGAATAGGAAGACCATAGAGAATATTTAGGACAGTAAAAATACTCAGTATGATGTTATAATAATGAATATATGTCATTATAAGTTTGTCCGAGCCCATGGACTGTACGACACCAAGAGTGAGCCCTAAGGTAAACTATGGACTCTAGATGATTATAATATGTCCATGTAGGTTCATCCTTGGTAAAAAGTGTACCATTCTCATGAATAATGTTTATAATGGTGGAGGCTACACATTTGTGGGGGAAAGATGTATATATGGATAATCTCTGTACATTCCTCTCAATATTGTTGTCAACCTAAAACTCCTCTTAAAACATGGTCTTTAAAAAAAGAGCAGCAGAAAAATTAATTATATAATTATAAAATACATTGTAAATGAATATTTCTTCTTTCTTTCCTTAACTTATAGCTATAAAAATCTACAGTTAAGAAACTTTCAGATAGATAACCTAAATTTCCATATTGAGGTACTAGAAAAAGAACAAGTAAAACTTATAACAAGTACAGGAATAAAATCATAAAAACTCACATGGAAGTTAATGAAATCATGAAAGCAAAACAGTAGTGAAAATCCACAATGTGAAAGGTTTGTTCTTTGAAAATATCAACAAAATTGACAAACACTTAGCTAGGCTGACCAAGAAAAATAAGAGAGAATGCTGAAATTAATGAAATAAAGAATAAAAGAGGGACATTACTAGAAACTTTACAGAAATTTCAAAAAGAAAGTATAAGAGAATGCTATGAAGAACTGTATGATAACTAATTATATATTCTAGATAAAATGGACAAATTCCTAGAAAGAGACAAACCACCAAAACTAACTAATGAAGAAGCAGAAAATATAAATGGATCTGTATCAGGATTCTTTATAGAAGTGAGAGAATGAAGCCTAAGAAACAATAGTTGGATTTATTGATTTAGAGATCCTTCCTATGACGAACTGGGATTTATTCAAGAAAAGCAAAGTTTATTTAACATATGAAAATCAATTAATATATCATACCAAAAAGGGAAAAAGGATCACCTAAATAGACAGAAAAAGCATTTGACAAAATTCAACATGTCTTCATAATAAACACACTCAACAAACTATGGTTAGTAGAAAACGTCCTCAAAATGATAAAGGATAATTATACTAAGTATCAAAAAACACAGTTAAAATCATATGTCATAATGAAGAAACAAAATATTTTCCCCCTAAATTCAGGAAAAAGATAAGGATGTCTGCTCTTCAACAGATGTCTTCAAGGATGTCTTCTATTCAAAACTGTATGGGAGGTTATAGCCACAACAATTAGGCAAGGAAAAAAATAGAAGGCATCCAGATTTTAAAGGAAGAAGTAAAATTATCTCTGTTTTCAAGTAACATGATTTTATATATAGAAAAGTCTAAGAAATCCACTAAAATTATTAGAACTAATGAACAAGTGCAGCAAGCTTACAAGATATAAGATCAATATACAAAATCAGCTGAATTTTTATACATTTGCCTGTACAATCCAAAAACAAAATTTAGAAAACAATTCTATTTACAATAAGATCAAGAAAAATAAAATAATTAAGACAGAATTTAACAAAAGAATTGAAATGCATATACTCAAAAATACAACTATGTTTTAAAAAATTAAAGAAAATCTATATAAATGGAAAGGCAACCCATATTTATGGGTAGGGAGACTTAATATTGTAAGTATGGCAATATGTCCACAACTGATCTTCAAATTCATCAAAATCTCTATCAGAATCCCAGATGGCTTTTTTACAGAAGTGGATAAGCTGATCCTAATATTCATATAGAAATGCAAGGGAACCAAAATAATCAAAATCATATTTAAAAAGAAGAACAAAGTTGGAGTATTCACTCTTCCCAATTCAAGAATTACTTCAAACTACAGTAATGAAGACAGTTTGGTACTAGCATAAGGTTACACAAAATAGATCTGCATAATAGAATTGAGAATCCAGAAATTAAAACTCACTTTTACGTTCAATTAATTTTCAACAAGGTGTCAAGACAATTCAGTGGGGTAGGGGTAGAAGAATCTTTTTAATCAATGGTACTGGGTAACTAAACACCCACACGCAAAACAGTGAAGTTGGAGCCCTACCTTATCCAATACATAAAGATTAACTAAAAGTGAATCAAATTATAAAACTCTTACAGTAAACATAGGGGCAATTATTTGTGACCTTGGATTAGGCAGTGGTTTCTTAGCGATGACACTAAAAGCATAAGCAACAAAAGGAAAAATTAGATAAATTGAACTTCATCACAATTAAAAGGAACTTAAAAGGATATTATCAGGAAAGTAAAAACAACCCACAGAATGGGAGAAAATGTTTACAAATCATATTACTGATAAGGGTCTAATAGCCAGAATAAATGAAGAACTCTTATATTTCAATAATAAAAAGATAACTCAATTGAAAATATGCAAAAGATCTGAATAGATATTTTTACAAAGAATATATACAAATAGCCAATAAGCAAGTGAAAAAATGGTCAACATCATTCGCCATCAGGGAAATGCAAATCAAAACCCTCATGAAATACCACTTCACCACTCCTTTTATAATCAAAAAGAGACATAGTAAAATGTGTCATCAGATAGTAAAAAGTGTCATCAAAATTGGAACTCCTATACACTGCTGGCGGAAATGCAAAGTGGTGCTATGCTTTGGAAAACAGTCTGGCAGTTCCTCAAAAGACTAAACATAGATTTATAACATTATATAAGTTTCATGGGTAAAACATTATATTTCTACTTCTGTACAGTTACAGCATGCTCACCACCAAAAATTCAGTTTCCATTCGTCACCATACAATTCAACTCTTTTACCCATTTTACCCTCTCTCCTCCCCTCTAGTAACCACTACTTTGTTCTCTGTATCTCTGTGTTTGTTTTTGTTTGGATTGGTTTGTTCATTTATTTTATTTTTTATTTGTATGTTCGTTATATTCCACATGTGAGTGAAATCACATAGCATTTGACTTTCTCCATCTGACTTATTTCACTTAGCATAATACCATTAAGGTCCATCCATGTTGTCACAAATGGCAAGATTTCATCTTTTCTGCGGCCAAGTAGTATTCCATTGTATAGGTATACCACATTTTTATCCATTCATCCACTGATGGACACTTAGGTTGTTTCCATATCTTGGCTATTGTAAATAAAGTAATACTGCAGTGAACATAAGCGTGCACGTATCTTTTCAAATTAGTGTTTTCATAGTCTTCAGATGAAACTTATATAATGTTATAAACCCATGTTACCTCAATTCCTTAAAAAAGATTAAATATAGAATTGCTATATGACCCAGTAATTCTACTTCTAGGTATATACCCAGGAGAACTGAAAACTTGTCCACACAAAAACTTGTACATGAATGTTCACATAAGAATTATTCATAATATCCAAAAGGTGAAAGCAATCCAAATAACCAACTGATGAATGGATAAATCAAATGTGGCATATCACTACAGTGTAATATTTTAAATTTAAAGGAATTAGAAGGAATGATATGGCATATAGTACAGCATGGATGAACCTTGAAAACTTCATGCTAAGTAAAAGAAGTCAGTCAAAAAAAGACCATATTTTGTATGAGTCTATTTATATGAAAAGTCCAGAATAGGCAACTCTATTGAGAAAAGAAATAGAATAGCAAATAGTTGCCTAGAGCTAGGGAGTTTGGTAAGAAATAGGAAGTGAATGAATCTATGTTTTCTTTTTTGGGCTGAAGAAAATGTTCCAAAATTGATTGTGGTGATGGTTGCACAATTCTGTGTAAATACTAAGAATCACTGTATTGTACACTTTAAATGGATGAATTGTGTTATGTGAATTATATCTCAATAAAGCTGTTTAAAGAACTTGGGAGTGTGATTTTTATGAGAATGTAGTTATGAGGACATGAATAAGAGGCCCCCAACTCAGCCTGGAGGCCCAGGGTTTCAGTGAAGACTTCTTGGTGGCAACAATCGTTGGGTTTTAAGAGAGTCATCTGGCCAGCCACTGTGTGTGTGTGTGTGTGTGTGTGTGTGTGTGTGTATGCATAGTGTAAAGAGAGAGGGGGAGAGAGACAGAGAGACAGAGAGAGAGGAGTCATGGTGTGGTGGGATAGTCCACAGAAAAACTACATATAATTCAGAGGTAACATAAAACGTGATGCAGCTTCGAAAAGTAAGCAAAGGTCATAATACAGAGGGCTTTTTAATACCAAGTTAATGTGCTCAAATTTAATTCTATGCCCATTGTAAAACTATCGACAGAATTTTGGTAAAAGACGTATAGTTGGAGTCTAAAAAAAAAAGGAAAAATGGTGCCGATGAACATAGTTGCAGGGCAGGAATAAAGATGTAGACATAGAGAATAGAGTTGAGGACACGGGGTGGGAGGGGGAAGCTGGGGTGAAGTGAGAGTAGCATCGACATATATACACTACCGAATGTAAAATAGTTAGCTAGTGGGAAGAAGCAGCATAGAACAGGGAGATCAGCTTGGTGCTTTGTGATGACCTGGAGGGGTGGGATAGGGAGGATATGAGGGAGGCTCAAGAGGGAGGGGATATGGGGACATATGTATGCATGTGGCTGATTCACTTTGGTGTACAACGGAAACTAACACAGTATTGTGAAGCAATTATACTCCAATAAAGATCTATTTAAAAAAATAAGTATCGGTTAAACCAAGGTTAAAAAAAAAACAAAAGGCATATGGTGAGATTTGCTTCTTACTTCTGAGCTGTGGAAGATGCATTCTTTGAGAAAAGATGAAGCAGCGTGGGAAGGATGAGATGGAAGGCAGTGATAACGGTTAAGACATCACTGCAATTACACAGGCAAGAAATAAAGACGGCATGACATAGACCAATGACGGTGAAGGTGAAGGGCAGTAGAAGAGGGAGTAGAGTGAATACATATTGGGAGTTTAACCAAAGGTTTATGATATGTCTGGTAGGTTTGTGATATTGCTTCCAAAGGCAAGGTGAGAAGAGAGAAGAATCAAGGATCAAACCCAGATTTCCAGTAGAATGAATCAGTAGCGTTTGAACCAACGAGTGAGCTAGAGAACGCAGGAGGAAACCTGAGCTTAGGAAAAGCTGCAAAATTTTTGCTCAAAGATCAGGTAAGTGTCTTTTACATTCAGTAGATCCAACCTCTAGCACAGTGAAAATCACATAGCTGATTGGACAAATTGCAATAATACTAGATTCCCAAATCAAGTATTCAGATTCTCAAATCCCTGCTGAGGCAATCCCCCCAAACCAAAAAGGAAATGGCCAGTGTTTGGGGTAAATGCAATAAGTAGTAGTCATGAATTCTACTGGTTTCTAAGCCTGCCTGGGGTTCTATAAAATGAGGTACTTGCTAAAGTTCGTGGTGACAGACCTGTGGCAGAAAGGATGTTATTGGAGAGGGAAAACAGGAATGCTTTGCAAAATTTTGACTTAGAGCCTCAGCTCTAATGCCAGTTGTTCCACTAACTTCATTTTGCTAATGCAAGCACAGCTTTTGCAGTAATAACATATTTCAGTGTGAATGTCTTTTTAATAATCCTTAATTTGAGTCCTAATTCCCTTGATAGTCACTTCGAGGAGACAACTGCGTTCCAAAAGTAACTGAATGAGCACATTTGAGAAAAGACTAACCATATGCACACACACACACGCAATCAGAAAGATGTTACGTACATTTTAACACATTATTGTATTTCTTAAACGTCATCAAAGGAAGACCCTGAACGCTTTAATAAGCCATCACTCAGAATTTCATAGGCATCAGCAATTAACAGCCCATACCTTAACATCAGTCAGAATCTGAACAGCCCAGAGATAGAAGGGGGGGATGCTGTGATAAAAACAGCAATGATAGAGGAAGACAAAAGAGATGAATACAGACAAAAGCACGACTCATAATGTAACCACAGAAGCCATCATGGGATCTGATATAATTTCGCAACATTTTTTTTTAATCCAGTGGAGAGAGCCAACAAGCTAACTCAGGATCAATTAGTTGACATTGATGGGTCCAGAGTAACAAAGCTGTCAAGAAAACATAAATGCCAACAAAGAAATATGTGTATGCCCTCACCTTTCCCTTCCTGAGCCCTTGGTAGAACAAATTTATTTTTGTATTATAGAAAATTGCTCACAGTAGCACCCCACAGTCCCCATACATTCCCAACTGTCTCCCATTCTTCTCACCTGCAGTAATTCTTAACTCTTGCTCTGAGAGCAGTTTCATGAGACTAGCCCTGAAAATTTGGACAATGAGGCTCAGAGAGGCTTAGACACCATGCAAGAAACATCAGCAATGCCATATGTTTATACTACACACTTTTCCTAACCTGTCATCTGTGAAGAGCTAATTTATAAAAGGTAAACAATATAAATATTCATTATTCTTCAATCTCTTACCTTCCAGGCCACTCAAGTGTCCTTGTTATTAAGGCTTTTTTTTTTTGTTTAGCATCTTGCATTCCTTTTTAATTGAGCTTACATTCTTGGACAATTACATTTGTAAATATTTTTTGTTGTCTGTTTCCTTGATTGTAAGTTCCATGAGCTTGTATGGACTGTATTTGTTCACTGATTTCCTAGTCTGATGGACACTCAGCAAATATGTGTTTAGGGGTGGTAGGAAGATGCAGATGGAAGAGGGAGGAAGGAAAAAGGAAAAAAAGGAAACAGGAAAGAAGAGAAGGAATGTCAACTCCTGGTTACTCATGATCTGACTATATAGCTAAACGTGTCTCTGGCACTTTGGTTCCATACAATTAATAAGCATTTGGGTCACATGATCCCACCAGAGTTTTACTCATACATAAGAGAAATTACAATTTGTGATCTTGGTCCCATTTGTCCCAGTATATGCCAGCTACTGGCCTGCCGTTTCTATATCTGTTATGGTGCATTGGAGAGGAATGATCAGCTCTATAGTGTATGGAATTTCAGTCTTAAGGCCCAGAAAGAAAAGAAAAGCGTAGCAGAGTGATCTAAAGGAAGGAAAAATAGTAAGCATAATTTAATTTGACCACAGTTCTCTACACCTTGATTAGACAGTTCTGTCATTTACGTACCAGTCCAAACGGAGCCTCATTCACAAGAAGAGGTCTCAAACAGCATAAAATACCATCTACGAAGAACAAAATGATTGTTTCTTATCTCCAGTGACACTACAATTGCAACAGCAAACAAACAAAAAACACAAAAACAAACCAAAACCTTACAGTGGCCTCCAAAAGGGAATCTCTCTTTCTTTCGAATTTTCCAAAGAACATACATTCTATAGCACTGGGAAATAGACTTTCTGCAATGAAGAGTAAGTTTTAACTTTTCTGGGTTGGATTTTTTTTTTAACACATTTATTGGAGTATAATTGCTTTACAATGGTGTGTTAGTTTCTGCTTATGACAAAGCAAATCAGCTATACATATACATATATCCCCATATCTCCTCCCTCTTGAGCCTCCCTCCCACCCTCCCTATCCCACCCCTCTAGATGGTCACAAAGCACCGAGCTGATCTCCCTGTGCTATGCAGATGCTTCCCATGACCTATCTATTTTACATTTGGTAGTGTATATATGTCCATGCCACTCTCTCACTTCGTCCCAGCTTACCCTTCCCCCTCTCCATGTCCTCAGGTCCATTCTCTATGTCTGCATCTTTATTGCTGTACTGACCCTAGGTTCTTCAGAAACATTTTTTTGTTTTTTTTATATTCCATATGTATATGTGTTAACATACGTTATTTGTTTTTCTCTTTCTGACTTACTTCACTCTGTATGACATTCTTTAGGTCCATCCACCTCACTACAAATAACTCAATTTCGTTTCCTTTTATGGCTGAGTAATATTCCATTGTATATATGTGCCACATCTTCTTTATCCATTCCTCTGTCGATGGATACTTAGGTTGCTTCCATGTCCTGGCTATTGTAAATACAGCTGCAATGAACATTGTGGTACATGACTGTTTTTGAATTATGGTTTTCTCAGGGTATATGCCCAGTAGTGGGATTGCTGGGTCATATGGTAGTTCTATTTTTAGTTTTTAAGGAACCTCCATACTGTTCTCCATAGTGGCTGTATCAATTTACATTCCTACCAACAGTGCAAGAGGGTTCCCTTTTCTCCACACCCTCTCCAGCATTTATTGTTTGTAGATTTTTTGATGATGGCCATTCTGACTGGTGTGATACTTCATTGTGGTTTTGATTTGCATTTCTCTAATGATTAGTGATGTTGAGCATCCTTTCATGTGTTTGTTGACAATCTGTTTATCTTCTTTGAAGAAATGTCTATTTAGGTCTTCTGCCCATTTTTGGATTGGGTTGTTTGTTTTTTTTGATTTTGAGCTGCAAGAGCTGCTTGTAAATTTTGGAGATTAATCCTTTCTCAGTTGCTTCATTTGCAAATATTTTCTCCCATTCTGAGGGCTGTCTTTTCGTCCTGTTTATGGTTTCCTTTGCTGTGCAAAAGATTTTAAGTTTCATTAGGTCACATTTTTATTTTTGTTTTTATTCCCATTTCTCTAGGAGGTGGGTCAAAAAGGATCTTGCTGTGATTTATATCATAGAGTGTTCTGCCTATGTTTTCCTCTAAGAGTTTTATGGTGTCCAGACTGCATTTAGATCTTTAATCCATTTTGAGGTTTTTTTTGTGTATGGTGTTAGGGAGTGTTCTCATTTCACTCTTTTACATGTAGCTGCCCAGTTTTCCCAGCACCATTTATTGAAGAGAGTGTCTTTTCTCCATTGTATATTCTTGCTTCCTTTATCAAATATAAGGTGGCCTTACGTGCATGGGTTTATCTCTGGGCTTTCTATCCTGTTCCATTGATCTATATTTCTGTTTTTGTGCCAGTACCATACTGTCTTGATTACTGTAGCTTTATAGTATAGTCTGAAGTCCGGGAGCCTGATTCCTCCAGCTCCATTTTTCTTTCTCAAGATTACATTGGCTATTCGGGATCTTTTGTGTTTCCATACAAATTGTGAAATTTTTTGTTCTAGTTCTGTGAAAAATGCCATTGGTAGTTTCATAAGGATTGCATTGAATCTGTAGATTCCTTTGGGTCGTATAGTCATGTTCACAATGTTGATTCTTCCAATCCAAGAACATGGTATATCTCTCCATCTCTTTGTATCATCTTTCATTTTTTCATCAGAGTCTTATAGTTTTCTGCATACAGGTCTTTTGTCTCCCTAGGTAGGTTTAATCCTAGGTATTTTATTCTTTTTGTTGCAATGGTGAGTGGGAGTGTTTCCTGAATTTCTCTTTCAGATTTTTCATCATTAATGTATAGGAATGAAAGAGATTTCTGTGCATTGATTTTGTATCCTGCTACTTTACCAAATTCATTGAATAGCTCTAGTAGTTTTCTGGTAGCATCTTTAGGATTTTCTATGTATAGTGTCATGTCATCTGCAAACAGTGACAGCTTTACTTCTTCTTTTCCAATTTGGATTCCTTTTATTTCTTTTTCTTCTCTGATTGCTGTGGCTACAACTTCCAAAACTATGTTGAATAATAGTGGTGAGAGTGGACAACCTTGTCTTATTCCTGATCTTAGAGGAAATCGTTTCAGTTTTTCCACCACTGAGAAAGATGTTGGCTGTGGGTTTGTCATATATGGCCTTTATTATGTTGAGTTCCCTCTATGCCTAGTTTCTGGAGGGTTTTTATCATAAATCAGTGTTGAATTTTGTCGAAAGCTTTTTCTGCATTGATTGAGATGATCATATGGTTTTTCTTCTTCAATTTGTTAATATGGTGTATCACGTTGATTGATTTGCGTATATTGAAGAATCCTTGCATTCCTGGGATAAACCCCACTTGATCATGGTGTAAGATCCTTTTAATGTGCTGTTGGATTCTGTTTGCTAGAATTTTTTGAGGATTTTTGTTGAGCATCTGTGTTCATCAGTGATATTGGCCTGTTGTTTGTGTGTGTGTGTGTGTGTGACATCTTTGTCTGGTTTTGGTATCAGGGTGACGGTGGCCCCATAAAATGAGTTTAGGAGTGTTCCTCCCTCTGCTATATTTTGGAAGAGTTTGAGAAGGATAGGTGTTAGCTCTTCTCTAAATGTTTGATATAATTTGCCTGTGAAGCTATCTGGTCCTGGGCTTTTGTTTGTTGGAAGATTTTTAATCACAGTCTCAATTTCAGTGCTTGTGATTAGTCTGTTTATATTTTCTACTTCTTCCTGGATCAGTCTCAGAAGGTTGTGCTTTTCTAAGAACTTGTCCATTTCTTCCAGGTTGTCCATTTTATTGGCATAGAGTTGCTTGTAGTAATCTCTCATGATCCTTTGTATTTCTGCAGTATCAGTTGTTACTTCTCCTTTTTCATTTCTAATTCTATTGATTTGAGTCTTCTCCCTTTTTTTCTTGATGAGTCTGGCCAATGGTTTATCAATTTTGTTTATCTTCTCAAAGAACCAGCTTTTAGGTTTATTGATCTTTGCTATTGTTTCCTTCATTTCTTTTTCATTTATTTCTGATCTGATCTTTATGATTTCTTTCCTTCTGCTAACTTTGGGGTTTTTTTGGTTCTCTTTTCTCTAATTTCATTAGGTGTAAGGTTAGGTTGTTTATTTGAGAAGTTTCTTGTTTCTTGAGGTAGGATTGTATTGCTGTAAACTTCCCTCTAAGAACTGCTTTTGCTGCATCCCATAGGTTTTGGGTCATCGTGTTTTCATTGTCATTTGTTTCTAGGTATTTTTTGATTTCCTCTTTGATTTCTTCAGTGATCTCTTGGCTATTTAATAATGTATTGCTTAGCCTCCATGTATTTGTATTTTTTACAGATTTTTTCCTGTAATTGATATCTAGTCTCATAGTGTTGTGATCGGAAAAGATACTTGATATGATTTCAATTTTTTTAAATTTACCAGGGTTTGATTTGTGACCCAAGATATGATCTATCCAGGAGAATGTTCCATGAGCACTTGAGAAGAAAGTGTATTCTGTTGTTTTTGGATGGAATGTCCTATAAATATCAATTAAATCCATCTTGTTTAATGCATCATTTAAAACTTGTGTTTCCTCATTTATTTTCATTTTGGATGATCTGTCCATTGGTGAAAGTGGGGTGTTAAAGTCCCCTACTCTGATTGTGTTACTGTCAATTTCCCCTTTTATGGCTGTTAGCATTTGCCTTATGTATTGAGGTGCTCCTATGTTGGGTGCATAAGTATTTACAATTGTTATATCTTCTTCTTGGATCGATCCCTTGATCATTATGTAGTGTCCTTCTTTGTCTCTTGTAATAGTTTTTATTTTAAAGTCTATTTTGTCTGATATGAGATTGCTACTCCAGCTTCCTTTTGATTTCCATTTGCGTGGAATACTTTTTCCATCCCCTCACTTTCAGTCTGTATGTGTCCCTAGGTCTGAAGTGGGTCTCTTGTAGACAACGTATATATGGGTCTTGTTTTTTTATCCATTCAGACAGTCTATGTCTTTCAGTTGGAGCATTTAATCCATTTACATTTAAGGTAGTTATCGATATGTATGTTGCTATTACCATTTTCTTAACTGTTTGGGGTCTTTTCCTTCTCTTGTGTTTCCTGCCTAGAGAAGTTCCTTTAGCATTTGTTGTAAAGCTGGTTTGGTGGTGCTGAATTCTCTTAGCTTTTGCTTGTCTGTCGCGTTTTTAATTTCTCCATTGAATCTGAATGAGATCCTTTCTGGGTAGAGTAATCTTTGTTGTAGGTTCTTCCCTTTCATCAGTTTAAATATGTCCTGCCACTCCCTTCTGGCTTGCAGAGTTTCTGCTGAAAGATCAGCTGTTAACCTCACGGGGATTCCCTTATATGTTATTTGTTGTTTTCCCCTTGCTGCTTTTAATATTTTTTCTTTGTATTTAATTTCTGATAGTTTGATTAATACGTGTCTTGGCGTGCTTCTCCTTGGATTTATCCTGTATGGGACTCTCTGCGCTTCCTGGACAAGAGTGTGTTTTTTTACCTCCGCTATCTCTAATATAATACATGTGGTTATTCAGTACTTGGAATGTGGCTTATGTGACTAAAAAATTAAATTTTTTACAACATAATAAATAAATAAATATTAAAAATAAAAAATTTAAAAATCAATAAATATTAAAAATTTTTAATTTTAAAATTTTTTAATTAAAAAATTAATAATAAATTTTTAAATTAAAAAATTTTAATTAAATTTTTCATTTCCTTTAAGTTTAATTATTTTACATTTAAATTTAAAAAGCTACATAAGGTTAGTGGTTACTGTCTTGCACAACTCAAGGTAACATCACAACAACTTGGCTAATGAGGAAGGTGGGCCTCAGCCTCATACCCTTTGACTTTCTAATTCCAAAAACAATCTGAGTAGGCACTTCTGGTAGTATCTGACTATACTTCAATTGATAAGTCAGTAAATACAGTTATATGAAACTATGTTAATAAATCTTAGTCCTGTCTTTTTACAACCTGGATTGAAATACTCATCTCTGAAATGACCTCTTTGGTTTACACAATAAAGAATGGGGCATTTTCCCCAAAGAACTTTCTTTAAAAATAATGCACATGCCTTATGAGGAAAGAAACATGTAACTGTATGCCTTGTAGGTCGAGGTGGTACCAAATGTGGAAGATAGTCTTGGGCAGGAAGGATCACTGGAAATATGGGAGGTTCAAATTGAGAGAAGTAGGGTATTTAATTCACATTCTGAATCTTGCAAATCAGGAGATGGGAGTGCAGTGGTTGGTCGTTCTCACAAGGGCTCAGCAGAGAGGGTACCATACTGTATACTAGTGAATATCAGTCTGAATGCCACCACCAGCACTGTAGGCTATCAACACTTGTCCTGGATTATGAGACATATAGGAATAACTTATTACAGGATAACTGTTCCTAAGAGTGCAAAGAAACTTTAGGAATTATCAGAAGATTTTAGTTATCAGTGTTTCTTCTTTCTCTCTCTCTCTCTCCCCCATCCCCTCATCTTTTACTTGATCAATAACTATTGGCTATCTATCACGTCCTGGGCTCTGTATGGAACATTAGGGACACAGCAAGTTACTAGTCTTAGAACTTAACTTTAAAAAAGGCATGTTATGTTGGGGAAACAAATAAGTAAACAGTATTTATTTGCTTTCTATAATTCATTGAAAAACTCAATTTCAAAAATCTTGAGCTTCTGCTAAATGAGAGCTGGAATAAACACATGGTATTGGTATATAGTTTTGAGCCCATAGAGCATTACCACCAATCCCACTGCCCTCCCCAAACACATACACACACACATACACACACATGCACATACACAACAGATTTTTCCAACTCCATTGAAAAAAGCTCAGAAAAATGACATGGTGAGCTTGTTTCTTTTTTTCTTTGTTTTATATTTATAGAAAACATCCATATGATGATTTTTGGTGCCTTTGCTTTTCCCTACTTTCAAAGGCAACACTATTCAAAATTCCTAGAACTTTTTATTAATTTATTTTGGTTTTGCTTCAGATTTTGCTTTACTAAGGAAACCGGGTATTGGTCAATGAGCTGAGATGGGAACCACGTAAAGACTCTGGTGCCACCATCCAGGTTGGCAAGCTCTGTAACCACACATTGAGAGAACTCTAACTTGGGCATTGGTGTTGGATTGTTGACACTAATTTGGAGAAGGGGAATATGATCCTGACACACTTCTGTCCCAGAGAGACCCATTGATTTTATAATTGAGTTGAGTTTAAATGTGAAACAGATTGACTTTGCTGGCCAGCTCAGAGCACAGGTGTGTTTATTTCTTCATGAAACAATGGCACGCCCATACAAAGCCCCAGGACCCCAGATGGATCCCCTGTTTTTCTCCACTTAGCATCGTCACCTGAATTACAGATGGAGCTCACTTAACTCATTCCTTACTCCTCCTCTTCTTTTGGGATCACCTAATTACCCACAGTTATTGCTGAGTTATTCTTCAAGGACATTTATAAAAATTATATCTCTTGATTTACCAACGGGGCATACATTTAAAAAAATAATCTGATGCCTGATATGAATGAATATCTCCCTTCAGTAATGAAAATGTCATCAGTTCCCTAGAATTTCAATTTAATGGAAGTGCTAGCCTTGGTCCTGACTAGCACGTTACCCTTTTATAATATACCCCCTCCAATACACCATCTCAGTGCCCACCAAAAGCGTTTCACTTCCCCAAATTTTCCCATATTGAATTAAACAGAGTACAAGGTTTCCTCCCATTTATGACTCAGACCATTCATAACCTAACCACTGCTATTTACCCCTAACGTCATAGAGAAGAATATGATAGAGGGTCTTGTTTCAAAGAACACATGGATAAATAAGGCAGACATATAAATAATTTTAATACATGGTCATGCATATAATGGTATAAGTAGGATAACAAAGCTGAGATGCAGACCTGAGGAAGGAAAGCCACTCAGTTTGTAGGATCAAGAAAGCTTCATGGAGGAGACTCCTCCTTTATCAGATTTGATAAGAGCCAATTATATACAAAAGTAGGAGGAGACTGTTTGAAGAATAAAGGATATGAAATTGCATGTTCACCACTATAGGTAGGTATAGGAAAATAAATATTTGAGTGCTTCCTACAAAATATTATAGAAAGATTAGATAAACTTTGAATTTCTGACCCTCCTTCTTACCCTGTGGTTTTAGGCAAATTATTGACACTCTCCAAGCTTCAGTTCCCTCACTTGTAAATTGCAGAAACATTACCTTCGGCATCGGATTGCAGTAAGCATAAATAAAACAATGAACGCAAACTCATAGTAAATGCTTACTACCTAATAAGCCCCCACTTCTATTCTTGTCATGAGATAAAAGAACACAGAGTACAATTTCTTTTAGGGAGTAACTACTCTTCAGGTCTCCACAGGTAAGCTATAGAAGCCCAGGGTGTCAGACTCCTTTCTGGTAGGATGTCATTTCCTATGAAGGTCACTGTTTCCCTTGACCATTATTCTCAATTTTGGGGGGAAACTACTGGCAAAGTTATGCTAAGGATAAAGTCAAACTCTGCCTGACTTTCTTCAGGCTCTAGAATCTGGAAGTCAGCCCAAAGTCAGGAAAGCCAACAGTGTCTTTCCTGGTCATTAGGTCTATCAACTCTCTGCATATAGTACACGCTCCATTAAAGAGCTGTGTGAAATCTACAAGAGAAATAAAACAACAGCCTGGATGACAGTGGTAGCAGCTCCGAAAATAATAGAACCACATTCTTGGGGGAGAAAAAACCTTAAAAGTTAAGTCACTTTCTCACTTAGGTATCTACTCATTATTCACACCAAAATATACTTAGCAAAGGAAACGCAAGGCAGCCCTTCACTGCAGTGAATAGATTCTAACTTCATACAGGTTACCAATTTTCTGACAGCTGTGGAGTTGCTCTTGGAACTTGTTCTTCTCGGGAATCAGACTGATGTCCCTTGGCCATGGCTGGTTAGCCCTGATGGTTAGGGGGCTAGGATAACAAGGTTATCATGGGTTTGATGCCAGTGAGGTCCAGTCAACCATGGCTTGTCCCTTCCCATTCACTCCACAGGCATTTTCTGAACATTTATTAGGTGCCAGATCGTGTACAAGGCAATAAACAGAAGGAAAAGGGCCTTGTTCTGACTCTGAAGGGACTCACAATTTAAAGGAAAGACAGCAATGACGGTAAAGTAACAGAATAAGTCATCAGTGAACAAATAATGAAAGTTCTCTGATGATAGCATGGAGGAGTAGTCCCAGAGCTTTGGAAGTTGTTGGGAAATAGTAGCATCCTTGGGGAGGCTGAATGAACTGTACAGTGAAGAAACAATGGGCCTCACTAGCTTTCCAGGTCATTCACACTCACTCAGAGATGTTTGTTGCTAAGTATGGCACAGCCCACCTGTGAAAAATGTATGAACAGCATCCTGGAAGAGCTGTGGCTAATTCCACAATCTTCTGTGGTTAAACCATGTAACAAACCAGGAATTCCACCTAAAATCAGTACCAGGTGAGCAGGCCTCAGCATCTGGAGTGAAAAGTCCCAAATAGGCTTTAGCCCAGGCCAGAAGCTCCAAAGACCCATCAGGGTTAATGAGGTTAGCGAGGGTCAGTGCAGGTCCCCAAGCTGATCCCCAAGAGCACCACAGACGTAGAAATCTATGTCCTGCCACCTGTATCCATGGAGGAAAACAGCCAATGTCTACAAGGTGAGAAAATGTGAATGGGTCAATGCGAATTAACTACTCCTGAAAAAAATACAGTCTCAAAGTGTGTATCATGCAAATATTTGATACACAGTGCAGTGCAGTATTACAGTATTAATCTTACTGCAGTGCTCTGGCCAAATTACCCTGCTGAGTTTCTAATATTTGCAATAGGGTTGTCCTTCACATTTTACAAAGAAGAGCACTGAGTCATGAGCATAGGATGACTTCCACAAGACTCTGTCATAGATCAAAAGGAAGGGCAGAAATATTGCCAGTGAATACAGTGGCCCAAGAGTAAGGAGACAATAGCCCTGTCCTTGTCAGTTGGCTGATAGGAGGATGGGAGGATCCTGGGATCTGGATCCAGACAGTCTTTGGATCTAATTCTAGCTCTTCCACTTACCGACTGTGTAACCTAGTGCAAGCTAACTGAAGATCCCCTTGCCTCAGTTCTTTACTTATAAAATAGAAATCATAATTCTACCCCCACTGGATGGTTGGGAGGGTTAAATAAGAGAATGGATGGATGCAAAATATGTCGGATAACAAACAGCAGAAATCAAAATGCGCCAGTGGCCTTCCCTTGTTTGGTTTGCATCTGAAAAATGTGTACTGTCTCCCCAGCTATGTAAAGCTTTGAGGTCCTGAGTGATAGACGTAGAAATTCAAAGCGAATATTTGAGGTATCACTTTATTCTGATATTCAGAAGATTTCTCTAGAAGAGCCTCACCAGGTGACCGGGCTAGCACTAGGGATTTGCATTAATTTGCTCCTGCTAACGCCTGGTCTTCCAAAACGTAGGAGGGTTGAGCAAACTGACACGTTATATGTTATAGAAACAGCTCACATTCAGGCTGAAGAGCTGCCTAGAGACAGAACCTTGTTTACAACTCCTGCATGTTAACTGTTGCCATTTAGCAAGGCTGGGTGCTGTAATTATGACCTGAAGCAAATAATATAGTCAGCACTTCATAAGAAATGCAAACTCCTCACCCTTCCTTTGGTCCTCAGAGCAATACCGTTAATTATGATAAATTCTTCTGATATTTGTGTGACTGGGTAGGTAATTTCTTAGGTACTCCTCTGCAATTAGATCAATCATTGCCCACTTAGCAAAAATTAAGGCCAAGACTCCATGGCTGAATTTCACCACTCATTATGCCTCATACAGGGAAGCTAATTCCTTTCTTAAATATATATTGAATGGTGTTTAAAAAATATTTTTTAGCCGTGGATGTTTTCAGGGCTTCACTGATGTCGTTCCCAATGCACAGAACTCTTATGGGGATTTTTAGCAGCCATCCTACCTTTCAAACGCATGAGAAAGATAAATTTCTTGGAAGAGCCCTGGAACTTCCAGATTCAGTGTCTTTGAATTCTTTTATACAATGTTCAATTATCATCTCCACCACATTGTCGAATTATCTATTGCCTTCCTCTTATTCACAACTCATTTAATGAACTGGACAAGGTCGATTCTCATTCATTGAAAATCTGCAAAAGTATTGAGGTGTTGATTGCTTCTCTTCATGGGCTTAAATTCTCAGAATAGATGCATCACAAGAAGGAGGGATGGAGCAGAAGTATCTTCACATAGAAAAGTCACAGGACATCAGGAAGAACTTCCTAGGGAAATTTGTCTGGTTCCTTCTTTTCTTCCGCAGATTCAAACACTTCCATTTGCCCCTGGAAAAAATGGCTGACAACTCTCCAGAGTAACATGGCCATGTAAAGGAGCCTCCTTGCTTATCAAATCTGCACTTAAAGTTGGAGAAATCTTAAGGTTTCCAGGATACAATAATTTCTCAGTAATCATTTGTAGAGTGGTGTTCCAGCACTGAATAAGGCACTGCTGACACTAAGCAAGTGTGGAGTATGGCCCACAGAGGAGCACGTAGACCGTTGAGCAATGAGACTTGTGCTCTTGAAATGAAACATAAAGACGACAATCCCCACAGCCCTGGGATTGAAAATAGCTTCTCCACGTGATCAGGGAAGGAGGAAGTCATGGGTCTGGAGAAATCAGTGAGGATTCATAAAGAAGGTGAAATGAGAGCTGCAGCCTGAAGAATTCTTGCTGGAGCAGGGCAGCTGGGTGAGGTGGATATTATGGAATATCATAGGAGCATGAAAATCAGTAGGTAGGTGAGAAGAGTGGCTCGTGAAATGCAGCTTCTGGAACCAGTGACAAGGTCGCCTGCTCTGGGATAGAGGTCTCACTGGAGAGTATAGTTTTGTACGGGATTGCTGAAGCCAAACCTACAATGCTCACGCTCTTCCAAACCTAGGATGTAGCACAAGACAAATATTGCAATTCGAAGGAGAAGGGGTGGGAACTTCCTATTATTAAATAAGGAAGGTGTTCTGATAACAACTGGATAGAAACATCTCACAACTAGAAAGCACAAAGGACACTGGCTACTTAGTAAGAGAAAACAAAAAGATTACTAGGCTTTTAAGACTTTGAAACCCAAACTTTTCATTTTGTAGATGAGGCTGGGCCTTGGGCCCTTCAGTGACTTTTAGGACATACAGTCTGCTAGTGGCTGAGAACGGTTTTCTAATTCTCAGACCAGGGCTCTTTATGTTTTCTCTCCTCAATGCCCTCAACTCACTCCAACTTGCTCTTCTCTCCCGTAAGAAGGAAAGTCTCCCTAAAGGTCATTTACTGAGGCTGTTCCCTCACCCAAAGGCCTCCTCCATCTCAGGTTAAGATTGTGCCATATTCTGAGGTCCAGCTCCAATGTCACCTCCTTAAATAGGACTTGCTGATTCTGGGAACCAGCCATGGTGTTGTCCCTCTGCTGACCTCACAAAGCCAACTACCTGTAGCTCTGATTGCTCTGGTTCAAGTCATGGCTTGTTCCTAATCACTCATATACCTGTCTCATCTTTGGGATTACAGATCTTCCCAGGATGAGAACTTTGTGCTGTTCATCTTGGTACCCCCCTCTCCATTCAGCACAGTGTCTTCACGCAATAGGGTCCCTAAATACTGAATGAATTTGTTGAACTATTCTAACGAATGAATCTATGTCCACCAGTAGCTATTAAACGCAAGGTACCTGAGCCACAAGTAACATGGCAAAGTGTAAAATATAGCTAAGGATGATGCCTCTGAAATGCATTTCAGAGCATTTCCTAGGAGAGGTAGCCCGAAATATAATAATAATAATTATCGTCACTGTTATTGCCTATAATGTGCTAGACACTCTGTGACTTGGAGCATTACAAATTTATGGGCATCCTGCCTAGAAAGGAGCTCCCAGTCGAGACAAGATATCTTGCCCTCAAGACTCACTCTGTGCTGGCGGGTCTGATGGATTTGCCAAGCTAAGCTGGATTTGGTGGGAAGTGAAACCATTTGTCAAACTCTAAGGGGCTGTGAGCATGAATGTGAATGCGAGTGGAAGTTTAATATTGTCTGGAATGTGAATCCAAAACTTCTAGCCAATGCCAGACAAACCAGAAAGGAAATAGCCTAAGGATACTGAAGTGGGCAACACAAATTCCTGTGCCATTGGCTCTGGTTAAAGGTTGACAGGAGAGAAGATTGACATCCTTGATTTACAGGCAGGGAGATTGCCAGGTTCCCATAGAAATGGGCCCCAGCCTCAAATTAAAGCAGCTATTTATAGGGATGAAAGGGGAATTGAATCCCTAGCCCTTGGCCTCTGTTCTGAAGTTTCAGGTCCTCAGGGGAAATGTATGCTGAACCAGCAAGTACAGTGAATGGGAGCATAGCACGTAAGGGCAAACTGGGATGCCTACTGATAAAACGGCCATGGTCCCGGGGTCTCTGGCCTCAAGGAGGTTGTCACCGGGAACAGAGGCTGAGCTCATGAATGAAGAATAAAATCTGAAATAATGTGAAAATGCACTTGGAGTTGAGGGAAACTGGAATGAATCTATGTGATCTAGACAAGGATTTTAGGATGGTGATGCGCTGAGTGGGAAGGATGCAGGAACCCTGGAACTTTCACAGCCTGTCCACTGTCTGCCTACCGCAGGCACCTAGTAAGTGTGAGCTCTTTCCGGACTGGCTCCTCACACTGTGTTTCCCAGCATCATGATGTTAATTCATCAGAATCTCTGCCTAATCCTCCCTAGGTTAGTATTGTGGTTAGAATGCGAGGATGGCTTATTAACGTGCCTCTGTCAAACCCAGTCAGCAAAAAGCAACAATAATAGGTAATATTTATGAGCTCTTTCCTCTTTGCTGAACACTGTTCTCAACTTTTCACATATATTCATTTGTGTAATCCTCATAAAGCTGCCAAGAGGTAGAGAATACAATTATCTCCCATTTTACTGATGAGAAAACTGAGACACAGAGAGGTTAAATAACATGGTTGAGGCTGCACAGGTGGTCAGTGGGGCAGCAGGGATCCTAATCCAGGTAGTCTACTCCAGATCTTTCTCTCTGAAGCTCTACAACATACACTTGCCAGAGCCGGGACTGCCAGGGGATGCCACGGTCCCCGAGGAAGATGCGTTCATGGCACACTCTCATGGACATCTACAGAGACTGGGCAACTGATTCACTGAAGTCTAATCCAATATAATCAACACTTCAATCTTCGTGCCGAGGTCAGACCTCTCTTTCTCCCCTGACTCTGTGGCAGGCGGTCTTCTCACCATGTGGGAAGACAGGGTAGTCCACTGCTTCTGTCCTTTTGCTCCGTTTCCTACTTGACTGTACAGGGGGTTGGGCAGGGAGGAGGGAAAAGAGAGGAACTGCAAACTCGTAAGCACAGAAAAGTTCTTATCTCATTGAATACTTAAGGTGGCAGATGTTTAAGCTGATTTTTAGCCTGTGGCTGTTTTCCTGGGTCCTGAGAGCCTCTCCTGCTGGGGCCCTACACTCCGTTCCCAACATGACTGCGTGCATTCTGTACCTCCAGCTGCTGCTGTCCTCCTTAGCCCAGGTGTACAGTATTGTCCACTCCACACCGGGTATTCCTGCTGGAATCTAAATGCCTTCAGCGTCCCCCAGGGCAGGGTTTTAAATAATCCCAGACTGACTCTCCAGCTGTGAGGCCTACAGTCTGGTTCATGATCCCAGCGCAGCCGCTGCCTCTCTCCTTTACCCACAGCAGCTCACCAGCCCTCCGCTCTGGCCCTCTAGGTTTTCTAAGCGTGAAGCAGGCATTCGTCTGCCATATCCTGTAACTGCGCAAAACGTACTGGAGCTGCTGGGCATGGGCTGGCGGGAGATTTCCCAGCACTCGCGTGGTCATCTCAAAGTTTCTCCCCACCAAAACCTCCCAAAGATTTGACTCCTTTCCAATGGCTCCGTGGGTGAGAAGAATTCAAGGGTCACGTCACCTTTGCAGAGAAATCCAACTTGGTACCTGCCTCAGAGTGCACTGGCATCTCACTTTGACATTTCTGTTGCATCTTGGTGCTTCAGTCAAAAGTTCCAATACAGCATCATTTATTGAGCATTTATTATGTGTCAGGCACAATTATAAGTGTTCTGGATGTAGTACCTAAATTAAATTTCAAAATAATTCTATCGTGTGTTACCAATAGCCATACTTTAAAGATAAGGAGACTGAGACCTACATTCTAAATACGGTTTAGCACAAAGTATAAGCTCTTAGCCATTTCAAGCAAAGGACCTGGACTTCTACATTGGCTATCTGCACCATTTTACTCTGAAATTTTACTTTCATTCCTCCCAACTCCATTAAAACAACTTTTTTGAAAGCACCAAGCACTCCCTCACCGCCAGATCTCTTTATCCAATATAGTTGAGCACTTCTGCCTTCTGGAAACACTTTCTTCTCTAGGATTCCAGGACCACACACTCTTCTGGTTTGCTTCCCACCCTACTGGCTGCTTTTTCTCATTTGCCCCATTGCTACTTCTTCAGCTGGCCTCTACTTGTTTTTTGTTGTTGTTGTTTTAAAGAGAACTAGGTGTCTCTCTTTTTTTATTATTATTTATTTATTTATTTATTTGGTTTCACCAGGTCTCTTAGTTGTGGCATGCAAAGTCTTAGTTGCAGCATGCATGTGGGATCTAGTTCCCTGAGCAGGGATCGAACCCGGGCCCCCTGCATTGGGAGCACAGAGTCTTAACCACTGCGCCACCAGGGAAGTCCCTGGCCTCTATTTGTTGAAATGGCCTAAACCTCAGTCCTGGACCCTCTTCCTTTCTTTATTTACATTCTCTCCTCAGTGCTCAGAGTGCTGCCTTTAAATGCCATGCCGATGCCGAGGACTCCCATATCTAAACCTCCACCCTGACCTCTCTAAGAACTGGATTTGTACATTTTCACTTGGAGATCTTAATACGTATATTAAACAGAGTTTGTCCAATATGGAGTTTTTGAAAACCTATCCCTATCCAAATATCTTTTTCCTGCCTCCCATCCAGTTTTCCTCATTAAAAAAAAATAGCATCACAGTGCCTCAATCCAAATACTATTGTTACATCCTCCACAAAAACACTGCGACTTCCATCTCCACCTTTCCTCCATCATCAAATCCAATTGGTTTTATTTTCAAAGTATATCTCAATCGTCTCCAACTTCATGGTCATCACTTAGATTAAAAAAGCCAAACTTGGTTCCATAGCCTACTTCTTTTTCCTTCCCAGCCCAATGTCTTCTTTTTGCTAACTATGCTTCCATTCCACTGTCTATCTTTTATTTCTGAGCATATCAAACCCTTTCCCACCACTGGAAACTTACGTTTGCTGCACCTAATCCTTGAAACACTCTTCCTCAAACTTTATGCAGTGCTGGTACATTCTTCCTCAAAGGCCAACTAGGATAGCACCTTCTCAAAAAGGCCGTTGCTGACCATCTTGTTTGAAATGGTTTCTCCACTTGTTTTCTATCTCATCACTCTCTTTTTGGCTTTCCTAATACGACCACCATCTACAAATAAATAAAATATTGTTTATCCATGTGTTTGTCTAACTGTTGGTCGCCTCCACTGGTAAGTAAGCTTTAGGGGAATATGAACCTTATCTATCTTTTTCATTGCTATAGTCACATAATCTCTCATACAGTAAGTAGTCAATAAATATTTTTGATTGACTGGATGAATGAGTGAATGAAGAGATGCATGTCTGAAGGGATAAAGTAATGAATCATGGTATGTCAATCGATTGAACACACTATCAAGTGGGCAACATATCAAGTCCTTGAATAAAATTGGACAAAAATGGATATCTTACAAAATATGAAATGGAAAAGTCGATCCTGTTTTCAACTGACCCCCAACTTTTCTACACATAGGTTGGCATCTGAAACACAGTATTCTCTTTTCAGGGTTCAGGGGGAAGGCACAGAGAGTGGCGCTCCAGACAACTGAAGAACCTGAAGCAACCTCGGAGGATGGCGGTTGGAGGGAAATGCCCTTTCCATGAGAAGAAAAGTCTCCAGTAAGCCTTTAGGATCCTGCATGATTGCAGCCCTGAAGGCTCCACTTGGAAGACTTTAATCTGAGAAAAATGGTTTAATACATAACATGCTGTGAGGATATTTGTTTTGGAGCAAATTGAGCTCAAGTCAGATACTCTTCATGTAGAAATCCAACTGATTAATAAACAGCCACAAAATTTTGCTCTTTCTCTACAATACACTTAGGAAAATGGATGAATTTTATTATTCTACTTATTATATTTTACCAGCAAAAGTTTAAAAAAAAAAAAAGCAGTGATTTCTCCAATCCCTCCTAAGCTGTAAAAGGAGAAAGGCATATATATTGCTGGAAAGAGATGCAACTGTAGAGAATTATAAATCATATTCTTTTGTTTGGTTGGCATTTTTTATTTATTTGTGTTTATGCAAAGAGCAGGAAATTTACCATAATTTACATTCTATAACCTGCAGTATATGTGACAGGAGAAAAAAAATCTATTAGCAAAAAATGTGTTTTTCCTTTCTGGGCCGAAAGCAAAATAACACCAGGTTGAAATATTCATCTATTTCTCCTGCCAGGGTTTATTCCTTTTAGTGACAGTCCTCTACCCTTAAAAAACAAACAGAAACTCTTAGGGATTTTCGCAAAATGTATCGGTCAAAATACAAAGCTTTGTCTTGTGGCCTCCTCTTTACAGATCATTAATAACTCTAGTGATGCACTTCTTTCTGAGGAGGAAAAAGATTACTTCTCTCAGGTTTGGTTTTGTTTGTAAAATAAAATGTGACTGACCAAATATATTTTGCACAGACTCTAAGAGGGGAAAAATATGGCTAGGAAGTACATCTACAGCATTATATGCACCCATGGTAGAAACACTGTGTAGGGGAGAACTCTTCAAGTGGGTTTGCGTATGCTCTGCCTTCTGAAACCACATTTAAGGGCAGAATTCAAGTCTGTAAAGGAACAATGCTTGAGTGTATGAGCAGGTTTTGTGATCATTTTCTCTGTATCCATTCAGAGCAAGTCAAGAGGATATATATTTAAATGTTAGTATAAAATCTTTAATCTAGGCAATCGGATAGTCATTTATATGCTGAGAGTCATAAGATGTGACACTGTGTTCCTAGGGGAATCTCGATATCATGATCCTTTCCATATAATTTTAGTTTTGTGTTACATAACCAATCCTATACTTAAGGGCAAACACAAAACAAGTAAACCCACATGTCTCTTTGTGTGCGATCTATACATTTACATACAAAGACGCACTGAAATATTTATGCATACAAGTGGTAAAGATACTGATAATAAATAAGGGATAGAAATATTTCATATTTTATGACTATTTTTTAGAGCAGTTTCAGTTTCACAGGAAAATTAAAGAAAAAGTAGAAAGATTTCCCATATGCCTCCTTCCTCCACACATGCATCCCCCTCATTACCAACTTCCCCCACAACTGATGAACCAACATTGACACATCATTACCACTCAAGTCCATGGTTTACATTACAGCTCACTCTTGTTTTTGTATCTGTGGGTCAGACAAATATATAGTGATATGTATCCACCATTACAGTATCATAAAGAGTATTTTCATTGTCCTAAAAATCCTCTGTACTCTGCCTACCCACCAACCACCAACCTCTGGCAACCATTGACCTTTTTACTGTCTCCATAGTTTGCCTTTTCCAGAATGTCATATAGTTGGCATCATACAATATACAGCTTTTTCAGGTTGGCTTCCTTCACTTAGTAATATGCATTTCAGTTTCTCCATGTCTTTTCATGGCTTAAGAGTTTATTTCCTTTCAATACTGAATAATATTCCACTGTCTGGATGTACCACAGTTTGTTTATCCATTCGTCTACTGAGGACATCTTTGGTGCTTCCAAACTTGGCAGTTATGAGTAGAATAAAGCTGCTATAAACATCTATGTGCAAGTTTTCGTGTGGACACAAGTTTCCAACCCCTTTGGGGAAATACCGAGAAGCACAATTGTTGGCTCACACTGTAAACTGTCAAACTGTCTTCCAAGGTAGCTGTACCATTTGGCATTCAAACCAGCAATCGATGAGAGTTCCCGTTGCTACACATCTTCACCAGCATTTGGTGTTGTCAGTGTTCCTCACTGTAATTTTCATTCTATTTCCCTGATGACATATGATGTGGAGCATCTTTTCATATGCTTATTTTTGTGTTTGCCATCTGTATATCTTCTATGGTGACATGCCTATTAAGGTCTTGGGCCACTTTTTAAATTGGGTTCTTTGTTTTCTTATTGTTAAGTTTTAAATGTTCTTTGTATATATTTGGATAACAGTCCTTTATCAGATGTGTCTTGCTAATATTTTCTGCCAGTCCGTGGCTTATCTTCTCATTCTCTTGATATTGACTTTCACTCAGCAGAAGATTTTAATTTTAATGAAGTCCAGATTGTCAATTATTTCTTTCATGGATTGATTATGGCTTTAGTATTGTACCTAAAAAGGCATCAACCTACCCAAAATTATCTATTTTTTTTTTCTTTCCTGTGTTACCTTCTAGGAGCTTTATAGTTTTGTTTTACATATAGGTCTCTGATCTATGTTGAGTTTATTTTTGTGAAGAGTGTAGGTCTGTGTCTAGATTCATTTTTTTGACATGTGAATGTCCAGTTGTGTCAGTATCATTTGTCAAAGAGACTATCTTTGCTCCATTTATTGCTTTTGTTCCTTTGTCAAAGATCAGTTGATTACACTTACATGGGTTTATGCTTCTGTGGGTTTATTTCTGGGCTCTCTGTTCTGTTTCATCGATCTATGTGTCTGTTCTTTTGCCAATACCACACTGTCTGATTACTGTAGCTTTATTGTAAATCTTGAAGTCAGGTAACATCAGTCCTCCAATTTCGTTTTTCTCCTTCAATATTGTGTTGGCTATTCTGGGTCTTTTGCTTCTCCATAGAAACTTTAGAATTAGCTTGTCAACAACCATAAAATAACTTGCTGGAATTTTGACTGGGATTGCATTTTCTACGTAGGTCAAGTTGGGAAGAACTGATCTTAACAATAATGTCTTCCTATCCATGACATGGATTATTTAGGTCTTCTTTGATTTTGTTCATCAGAGTTTCATAGTTTTCCTCATCTAGATTTTGTACATATTTTGTGAGATTAGCACCTATTTCATTTTTCAGGTGATGATGTAGATGGTATTTTTTTTTTAATTTTACATCCCACTTGTTCATTGCTGGTGTACAGGGATGTGACTGTCTTTTGTACATTAACCTTGAATCCTGCAACCTTGTTATAATTGCTTACTAGTTCCAGTTTGTTTTTTCTTTTGTCAATCCTTTTGGATTTTCTACATAGACAATCATGTCATCTGCTAACAGTGACAGTTTTATGTCTTCCTTCCCAATCTGTATGCTTTTTATTTCTTTTTCTTGCTTTATTGCACTACCTAGAACTTCCAGCTCAGTGTTGTAAAGAAGTGTCAAGAGAGGACATCCTTACCTTGTACCTGATCTTAGGGGCAAAGCTTCAAGTTTCTGACCATTAAGTATGAGATATTAACAATGAGAGAACAGTTCAGTAAATCAGAGTGACAACCCATGGTTCCCTACTTTGGGCAGCCCCATCTTACCACATTGGTGGGCTATCCTTAAGAACCAAATTACTGAAAGGTAAGGGTGGCTTTACAGCTTATTGCTTAAATTTCATATGTATACGCTTGAGATCATGGAAGTAGGACGATGCAATATGCAGACTTCAAAAGAGCCTGATGCCGTGATGAAAACTGGTAGAGAGAGTTTAAATGGCCATATCTTTTAAAGAGAGACAAGGCCCATTGGTATAGCACACACTAAGATACTTGCCCCTCCCCCAAAGTAATTGAGGGATAGAGAACATGGCTGTTGGTCTTCATATCCACCACAGGCAAGACCAGTAACCTGGGAGACATGAATGCCCATCTGGGCCACTCCCTCAACATCATGGCCTTTCAGTCTCTTGGATTCATCCTCTCCAATGACATTTTCCATTCCATTCATGCTACCCATTCCTATAGTTACATTCCAGAACTTGTCATCATCCATAATTGCTCTACCTCAAAATATCCCATCCTTCTCTTACTATTCATGTTCTTCAAATTGGGAATTTCAGTCTGTTAACCATATACTTTCACCTAATCCATCATC
The DNA here is from genome assembly GCF_028564815.1 of Eubalaena glacialis. Lineage (NCBI taxonomy): Eukaryota > Metazoa > Chordata > Mammalia > Artiodactyla > Balaenidae > Eubalaena > Eubalaena glacialis. The sequence goes on from NC_083725.1 coordinate 6,702,489, forward strand.
TCTCTGTTTTCTTCTCTTTTTATCAATGTTAGGTTACTCCTTTGTTATCCATTTCAGATTGCATGGTCCACGTTTTTAATAATATTCTTACCAATGCCCTTAAACACTATTTTTCTCTTTTTAAATCATTTATTCTCTGAAGGGCTTAGTCTTTTGAAAACCAAAACCAGGAAGACCCCTTTCTTCCCACTCTTCCATAAGCTCTCTTGAGGTAATGCTTGAATTGGGAAAAAGAGAGAAAAGAAGAGCACTTCCTGGAAGGAAAAACAAAGTTGGATAATATTTCAAAAAGAATATCTGGCCATATGAATATTTTAAAGGTTAGTTTTGCTAATTAATGTGAAGGAGAAGTTCAGTTCACTCTCAGATAATGTAAAACTGATCTCCCTCATCAGTTTTTGATAAGTCTCCCCTCATCAAGGGCCCAAGGAATAGGGTGAAGGCTTCTGATTAGTAAGACAATGATGCCCATCTCTCCTCTTGATATTTACACTTCAAGATGTCACATCTGACTCCCATCACCAAGGAAATATAGACGGCTTAACCTTCACTCCTCTTATACATACTTCTCAGCATCCTGCCATCTGTGACTTATTTTTTTGTCTTTAGGGCTTCCCTAGACAATTGTTTACTTTCTTCTAATTTTGTCTAAGAGTGACAGATTGTGTATGCATATGAGGATGGGGTAAAGTGAGAGAGTGAAAAAAGGTCCCAAACCCAGCCTCCCCTTAGGATGAATCCTGGCTCTGCATTTCCGCCCCAGCACCCCCCTAGCAGTTGCAGCTGCAGAAATGACCATGTATGCAGGTGATGGTGTTGAACAAACCTGACATTCATCCTCTTCTGGGTTTTGACAAAGCACATTAATTTCTCAGCGTAAGTAGTCTTTCTCTGGAAGTTAATGAGAGATGATGATTGTCTTCAAAAATAGAAACGGATACAAGGGCAATGTCCTAAGTTACCAGTAAGAACTAGCAGCAAATACTTAGTTCTGACTCCAAATCCTTTTTCAATTCTTCCACCAGGTGATCCGATCTGTCCACACTCGCTGACCATCAACTGCAGATCGTTGCCTTGTCCTGTAGCAGAGTCAGTGCCCATTGGAACCCCTTTCCCTCATCTGGGTGCCTGAGAAAAGTCTACAACCTTCTCCCTCTCAAGCTCCTCTCTTGCTCGTTTATCTCCCTGCACCAAATCTGCGGGTCTCCAGGAGCCGCGGGGAGCAAGGTAACCACCTGCCCCATCGTCATGCATCGTCTATCAGTTGTCAACATGGGTTCGTGGGGGTTGGCCCTTCTATTTGTATCAAAAAATCATAGCGATTCATTTAGGCGCCGCTGTTCCTTGCAGGCAACAGTGCAGTAATGCAGTCGGCCCAATAACATGGCAGCTGCAAAGCAGATTACTCACTTGTGCTTTGCCGCCTGGTTAAAACATCCACAGCCACTTACGGAATTAGGGGCTGGAGCTGCTGCAAGGAGTTGGCACGCTGTTTACAATCGTTTCCCAGCACAGACAACTCGGTCTTAGTTCTCTGTGTGGGTTGGGTGTCGGAAAGCATCTCCCACCAAGTTGGTACTTTCTATGCAGCTCTAGAGGGAGGAAAAGAGCCCAGCTGGTCCTCATTCTGTTCTCCACTGGGACTCTCCACTGAGAAAACATGATGGCCTCTCCCAGGAAAATAGATTGATAACGTCCTCAAATAAACTATGGCTTTCGATTTGTTATAACAGATCCTGAAATCTCTACAAAACAAGAACTTTGTGTGATTGCCCTTCTGCAGCATTCAACATTAGGGCATACGCTGTCAGGCTCTTTGCTTTTAATTTTATTCTGAGAAAGATCTTCTTTTATACAACTATTTCATAGATATCTACATGGAAACATTTTTAAGATTTTAGGATAAACGGAATACAAACATACAGAAGCTACTTCCATTTTTACTACACATGTTAAATGTGAGGACAAAAGGATCTTGGCACAAAGCCTGAGTGTATTTCCAAACCTTCCCTAGAGCTGGCTTTTCTGGCCCTCAGGAGTGTGTGAGGCATGATGGGAAGTAGCTTCAAGTGCAAAAATAACTAATAGCAACTGAAGGAGTTGGGCCAAAGATGACAAAGACCTTGTCCTGGGCTGTAAGCTGAAAGCTGATCACTTTTCTCACATTTCTATGAGATAGTGTTTATTAGAGAGACAGAGAAAATATATTTAAGAACCTTCCAGTAAATATACATAGGAACCTTCTTAAATATGTCGTCACAACCACATTTGCCGATATGCCCTAAAATGACAAATTTGCTTCCGTTGCCTCAAGACATCGCATATAGCCCTTGAATTAGTTCGCTAGGGGTGCCATAACAAAGTACCACAGTCTGGGTGGCTTACACAACAGACATTTATTTTCTTGCAATTCCCGGGGCTAGAAGTCCATAACCAAGGTGTCAGAAGGTTTGGTTTCTTCTAAGACCTCTCTCCTTGGGTTGCAGATGGCCACCTTCTCACTGTGTCCTCACATGGTCTTTCCTCTGTGTGTGTTTGTATCCTAATTTCCTCTTCTTATAAGGACACCAGTCAGATTGGATTAGGACCCACCCTAAAGGCCTTATTTTAACTTAATCATCCCTTTAAAGGCCTTATCTCCAAATACACATTCTGAGGTCCTGGGGATTAGGTACAGATGAATTTTGAGGGGACTAGTGTCAGCCTATAACAGCCCTTCACAGGTGTAGGCTTCATACTACACAGCAGAGCGGAGAAGATATTTTCCTGGGGACAGTTTAGCTCATTGCTTTCAGGACTGGCTGCCCTTTAGAACCAACTGGGGAACTTTTAAAGTTATCAATGCCCAGAGCTCCACCCCCAGATGAACTAAAGCATCTTCTCATCTCAGGGGTGGGGCCTGGATTTGAGCATTTGTTTAGATGTCCACTAGGTGATGATGGTGTACATCCAGCATTGAGAGCCACCGGATTCACTCAAAAGAGACAGAGGAAGGAGCTGAGGGGCACCACCTCAATTCCTTCTCCCAGTCTCACCCATGGTGTGAGTTGCTTCTCTTCTCAGGAAGATGAGTGAGTAAGGAAAGACATTGACCAGCCCTTAAGTATCCCCCTTGCAGATGTCGGAGTACCTCAAGACAGGTAGCCTGCCTCGGCAGAGACACATCCATCTTGCGTGGTCGGGGGTGAGGTCTCTCCCTCCTCAACTTTCCCTGACATCTTCAAGCGAGTCAGTGGCTGGTTTCTAGTAACCGAGTCTCATTTTGCAGGGTTCGGCACAACCTTGTCAAGGCTTCATCTCAGACCATCTCAGTGGGGCAGCAAATTGTTCCACCCTATCTTTGCACCAGACATTTATGGACCATGGAAAGCTTACGATTTAGTTCTCCATCCCCTGCACCCCTCTGGCTACTGGACCTCAATTCTGGACAGTCAGGCAACACAGCAGGAATCCACTAAAGCAAATCATTTTGCTTCTCCACTGGAGGCTGATTTCAGTAACCACCAAGAATTCATTACCGCTCTGGTTTGTTTACACTCGCTAGGAACAGATAGTGCTGTGAATTATTTGGAAACACCCTTTTCCCTATAAATTAGTTTCAATCTATGCTTCAAATGGATAGGCCAGCTTCAAGACTTTCTTTTTTTTTTTTTTTTTCCCCGCATTCCTTTTTTAGGCAATTGGGTATTCAGGCATGCCCTTTTATAGAGTGTAACTAATCAGGGAAATCAATGCTGAATTGGTAAAGAAATAAACAGCTTAGACCTCAGCTATATGGACCTGGAGCTGAAGGACTCCTGGGTCTCAGCCCCAGCACCACCATTAACCATCTATATGAAATTTAGAAAAGTCATCTCATCTCTAATAGGATGGAAGTATTAGACTGGCCATGATTTGTACGATGTGGAATCTCTGTATGAATCTCAGAGGACATTGCCAAAAGCTATGACAAATGAAGAGAGAAGAAAGATGCTGGATATTTTGCATCTGATTGAATTAACTAAAGTGTTACTGATTGTCTGCTATGTGCCAGGCACTGTGCTGGCCTACAAACACAAGACACAAAAATAGATAGACCAAGAAGGTCACTTTTAAGCACAGATCTTGGTTAGCACGGTACAGAATGAGGATACTGACAGGTGGTGGCAGTGGTAAGGATGTCTTAATCCGATTCTTTAAAAGAACAAAATATTAGGGTTCTGGCTGCATTTATGTATATTTCTTTGGAGAATGTAAGGAACACCCTTTCTCCAGAGAAAACACAACTATAACAAAGGTAAAAAAGTAAGACGGAAGCCCAAACTGAACGAACACCATCAATATTCAATCACAGCCAACTAAGGGTTGTTGAAGCAATAGATATTAAGTGTAATTAAAACAAAGTATCCTGATTCCCAGCAGTGAGGTGGGAGGCAGAGGAAGGGCCTGTTCTCTGGGTGTCTCTTTCCCACAACCTTCCGGACTGTTCCCTACATGGATTGTGCTGTTAGGAATACATCAAATCAAGAGCCTAGGAGCCGAAGCATGCCTCGGGTAATTTCACTTCATGTAACACATCGGTCTCTAAGCCATATAATACACACAGAAGCATTGTCTTTCTACAAAATGGACAGCACAGAAGAGTCATCTCGCTAGCATACTAATAAAGGGAAATAAAGGTGCCTGGGAAAACTCTTTGAAACCTCAGTGGCTAATTTGGGAATTCTAGACTTTGTGTACTGGAGAGACACAGTAAAGATGTTATTAAACAACTCTAATGCATGAGATGCCTTACATGGAGCACGCACTCTTGTTTTTGTAATTGCTTCTTAACTCAGACCTTTTATTCATGATCTCAGAGGACATTGCCAAAAGCTAATACTCTCACTCTAGCCTGATCAGGGTTATGTGAGGCTTTCTTTTTCTTATAGAAGGATTACCTTCCTGGTCCCTTCTCCCAAACACTCTCGTTTAATAACTGGGTCTTTTCTGGGTACTATTATTAACCTGGGGTTTATGATGCCTTCTCCTGAGCATCAGTTTAGTAATATCACCTACCATGAGCCAGGGACAATGGCATCTACATTATTTATTATGTCCCTTTTGCGGATGCTAACCCTATCACAGCCCTAACTATGGTTGTGTGTGTGTGTGTGTGTGTGTGTGTGTGATAGATAATGGTGATGATAGATAGATAGATAGATACATACATACATACATATATAGAATAAGGTCTCAGATTTAGGGCTACCAGTTCTCTATTCTCTGTTTTTAAAGGTTATTGACCATGGCCATGTTCTTGGCTCGCCTCTCCAGGTACAAACAGTTTCTGCAACCATACATCACCATCACACACTTGGCAGAACCAGATACAGAACCAATATAGAGATACTTACAGGTAAAGGTAAGCGACATCGTGACATGCCACCCCTCAGCCTGAGGCACAGTCACATGGTAGACGGTCCTTTCGTTAGACACAGATCCTCTCAAACACAGGCAATGGCCCTTGTGGGCAATCTGAGGACCCCACAATCTATTGCTCTAGTAACATCAAGTGAATCAGAGGCAGAATTTTATTTCCCCATAACTTTTCTCTTTACCAGAATTGTGGTCTGACGTGATATTCGAAATATGCAGCCAAAAACATGTTTTGCAATCTGCTGGACTAAAGTTATTTAAGGATTGTTTTTTCCCAAGAAAGAGAAAAAGTCTAAGGAAAGGGATGTATGCCCCTTAGCACAGTACATTTCAGTTTGTTGAGATCATCTCCATCATAACAAACATTGAGACACTAGGCAAGGCACAGAAGTTTTTTGTGCCTCTATTTCCCCATCTGTAAAATAAAGCAGAAATTATCATTTAAGGGTAAGAAAATCTGTGTTTCATACACATTACAATATAGTGGCCAAAAAAATTGCACACTGAGTTGGGGATATATGTTCATTTATTTTAAAGAAATTCTTTGAGTAAGAAAAATAGCAATGAACATTTCAGTAATATGGGTTTCTAAATTTCCCATCTTCCATTTATTATGGGAGGGAATCAAACTCTGCTGAGTCCCCAGTGCATGCTAGTTTCCACACAGATGCTGTGGGGCTCTAACAGGTATAAGATTCTCTTGGGAAAGAGAGTCTTTAATTGTCCATAAATTCCAGACTCATCCAGAGTGTTCTTGGTGACAGTGATGTCTACAGACCTTTTGCCTACTCTTCCTGGGACCTGAGGTGGCTCAGGCCATCACAGGATGGGTCCAGGGCCTCCTCCATGGGTAAAGGGACTGTCTGGAATGCAGAGGTGTATGTGGTCTCAGGCTGGGGCAGACTGGTTGGGTGGAGAGAAAAGTGCTCTAGGGCTGTCAGATAAAATTATTAGGCAGGAATCTGCAATTTAAAGTTAAGTTCAGAGTGGGACTTTCCAGAGGACAATCAGACATTTGCTTGACAGAGAATCCAATCATCTCATTTTATAGACTTCAGGGATGATGTCATCCAACCCATATTGGTATAGCTGGGTCCAGGGATGTTAACTTACTTGCCAAACCGCATTGTTAATAAATTAAAAGGGAGGAATTGATACCAAATTCTGTTGCTCAAAATCCAGTATCTTTCCTCACTGTAATGTGCTTCCCACAGGGGACTGAAATCTCTGCCCGGTCTGTCTTCGGGAAGAGTTGCTCTGTCTGCTTCACGTAGTTTGTTCAAGCACAAATGAGCCACCTCAGGAGAAACATCACGTTGCCCGTTTCCCTGCTAACCTATCCTCTGGACTCACAGTTGTTACGACATCTTTATTCACGTGCTGATTAGCTCGACAAATATTTCTGGGATATGTGCTTTATATCAATTGGTGATATTGTGATTTATGTGACACATATATTTGGTCATTCAGATAACCAAAGTATCTTTTTTTCATATGTATTTATTCCTCATCCAAGATTGCTGGCTCACAGCTCCTGAAACCTTTGGAATTTTCTGAGTGGTAAGAGCAATGGGAACATCTGTTATAATATTTGGTCATTTGTCCTCAGTTTCTGAAGAGCTTCAGAGCCATAAAGGTGAAATGGGTGTCTTGTTATACAATCCATAAACTACTGGGTTTATGTTAATCAGGTGGCTTTTGAACAACATCTAAGGATGCTCTAAGGGTGGGGGCTGGTTGCCAGAGGAACCCACCATGAACAGAGGAGTGGAATTTCCAGCCTCACGCCCTGATTTTCAAGGAGGGAAGAGAGGCTAGAGATTGCCTCAATCACCAATGGCCAATAATTAATAAGTCATGCCTATGTAATGAAGCCTTCATCAAAAACCAAAAGGAAGGGGTTCAGAGAGGTTTCAGGTTGGGGAAGCAGAACACAGCCATGTGCTGCCGTGCTGGCCCCAAACTCCACGGGGACAGATGCTCCTTCCTTCAGGACTTCACACTCTGTGTCCCTTCATCTGGCTGCTGACTTACATCCTTTAATATCGCTTGTAATATATTGGTATTCTAGTGAGTAAATGGGTTTCCTGAGTTCTGTGAGCCACTCTAGCAAATTAATGGAACCCAAGGAAGGGGTTGTGGGTTGTGGGAACCTCCATGCTTTAACTGGTCAGTCAGAAGCACAGATGACAACCTAGGCTTGCGATGGTGTCTGAAGTGTGTGTGTGTGTGTGTGTGTGTGTGTGTGTGTGTGTGTGGCGGGGGAGGGGGGGACGGGACTGAGCCCTCAGCCTGTACTCTGATGCCACCCCTGGGTAGGCGGCATAGATCCAGGATACCTTGCTGGTATCGGAGAATACCAAGCCTCCAACCCTCTTGCCCCACGCCAGTGTGCCTGGAGCCAGTCCCACCACACCCTCCTTCTCTCCGGTCGTGCTCACCGTTCCCAGCACCCACGGCATCCCTTTGCCCTGAGTCTGCAGCGAGTCCCTTGTGTGCTTCCTTCCCCTCAGGTAGCCTCTCTCACCCTGGGCCACTCCTGGGGTGAGGGGGTTACCCCTCCCCAGTGTTTTTTATTCCTGTGGGGCTCACCCCAAAGTATTAACAGTAGCTTTGTAATTCAAAAAAAAAAAAAAAAGGATGTGCAGGGGGCAACACCCACACGCCCACATTGTAACTGGTGACCCTGAACCTCTTACAGTCACTGCTCTAGACTTGAGGATACAAAGTTGAAAAAGACTTAACTCCCAGGCCCCGAGGAGATTTCAGTGTAATGAGGGAATTTGAGCAGCTGGGGAGCTTAGGTGAGATTTACCAGGGGAGATGATGCCCAGGCTGAATGTGAAGGGAGAGAATAGAAGAGAAGTAGTTGGAGAGGAAGAGGATCTCACTGGTACCAGAGACAACAGAAAGCTCAAATCACAGGAACGTGAACAACAGTGTAATGTTCAGGAGAACGAGTATTTGGAGATGGGCTGGAACGTGGGTGTGGTGGAAGCTGAGGCGTGTGAAGTATGTAAGTGACAAAATGTGAGGGAACTTTACACCATATTGTTAATAGCTTCAATTGTAATTGGAAGACAACGGAAGCCACTGAAATGAGGAAGCCATTGAAATGATATAACAAAGTATCTTTTTATAAAAGTTTCACTTTAGCAGTCGTGTGAGAACGGATGGGTTGGGGGAAATCAGTTAGGAGGTTGGTTCAGTGATTCAAAAAGGGTGTGGTGGCTGCTATGCTGTGTTGCCCTGATCCTTCTTCAGGGAGGAAGAACTTATGCCCCCAGCAGCTGAGAGAGCTGACAGGAGACAGACCTCATCTGTCAGCTTCTTCGAGGAAGGCCTTGGCTGAGAACACAGCTGTGGCCAAGGCCACATATTCCCCCAGGATCAACTCACATCTAATGACTGTTAAGGGTGGGTGCAAAGGCCAAGCTTCCCCACCCTGACTTGGGACAAGGCTGAAGGACCATCCCAGCTCTACAGCTCCCTCGGGGGTCCCTGAAGCCTTCACTAGGACCGCACTGTGTCCCAGCTTCCCCACCCTGACTTGGGACAAGGCTGAAGGACCATCCCAGCTCTACAGCACCCTCGGGGGTCCCTGTAGCCTTCACTAGGACCGCACTGTGGCCCAGTTTCTCCACCCTGACTTGGGACAAGGCTGAAGGACCATCCCAGCTCTACAGCACCCTCGGGGGTCCGTGAAGCCTTCACTAGGACTGCACTGTGGCCCAGCTTCTCCACCCTGACTTGGGACAAGGCTGAAGGACCATCCCAGCTCTATAGCACCCTCGGGGGTCCCTGAAGCCTTCACTAGGACCGCACTGTGGCCCAGCTTCTCCACCCTGACTTGGGACAAATCTGAAGGACCATCCCAGCTCTACAGCACCCTCGGGGGTCCCTGAAGCCTTCACTAGGATCGCACTGTGGCCCAGCTTCTCCACCCTGACTTGGGACAAGGCTGAAGGACCATCCCAGCTCTACAGCACCCTCGGGGGTCCCTGAAGCCTTCACTAGGACTGCACTGTGGCCCAGCTTCTCCGCCCTGACTTGGGACAAGGCTGAAGGACCATCCCAGCTCTACAGTGCCCTCGGGGGTCCCTGAAGCCGTCACTAGGCCCACACTGTGGCCCAGCTTCCCCACCCTGACTTGGGACAAGGCTGAAGGACCATTCCAGCTCTACAGCGCCCTCAGGGTCCCTGAAGCCCTCACTAGGACCGCACTGTGTCCCAGCTTCCCCACCCTGACTTGGGACAAGGCTGAAGGACCATCCCAGCTCTACAGCGTCCTCAGGGTCCCTGAAGCCTTTACTAGGACCGCACTGTGGCCCAGCTTCCCCACCCTGACTTGGGACAAGGCTGAAGGACCATCCCAGCTCTACAGCACCCTCGGGGGTCCCTGTAGCCTTCACTAGGACCGCACTGTGGCCCAGCTTCTCCACCCTTACTTGGGACAAGGCTGAAGGACCATCCCAGCTCTACAGCACCCTCGGGGGTCCCTGAAGCCTTCACTAGGACCGCACTGTGGCGCAGCTTCTCCACCCTGACTTGGGACAAGGCTGAAGGACCATCCCAGCTCTACAGCACCCTAGGGGGTCCCTGAAGCCTTCACTAGTACCGCACTGTGGCCCAGCTTCTCCATCCTGACTTGGGACAAGGCTGAAGGACCATCCCAGCTCTATAGCACCCTCGGGGGTCCCTGAAGCCTTCACTAGGACCGCACTGTGGCCCAGCTTCCCCACCCTGACTTGGGACAAGGCTGAAGGACCATCCCAGCTCTACAGCATCCTCAGGGGTCCCTGAAGCCTTCACTAGGACTGCACTGTGGCCCAGCTTCCCCACCCTGACTTGGGACAAGGCTGAAGGACCATCCCAGCTCTACAGTGCCCTCAGGGGTCCCTGAAGCCTTCACTAGGACCGCACTGTGGCCCAGCTTCTCCACCCTGACTTGGGACAAGGCTGAAGGACCATCCCAGCTCTACAGCACCCTCGGGAGTCCCTGAAGCCTTCACTAGGACTGCACTGTGGCCCAGCTTCTCCACCCTGACTTGGGACAAGGCTGAAGGACCATCCCAGCTCTACAGCACCCTCGGGGGTCCCTGAAGCCTTCACTAGGACCGCAGTGTGGCCCAGTTTCTCCACCCTGACTTGGGACAAGGCTGAATGACCATCCCAGCTCTACAGCACCCTCGGGGGTCCGTGAAGCCTTCACTAGGACTGCACTGTGGCCCAGCTTCTCCACCCTGACTTGGGACAAGGCTGAAGGACCATCCCAGCTCTACAGTGCCCTCGGGGGTCCCTGAAGCCATCACTAGGACAGCACTGTGGCCCAGCTACCACACCCTGACTTGGGACAAGGCTGAAGGACCATCCCAGCTCTACAGCGCCCTCAGGGTCCCTGAAGCCTTCACTAGGACCGCACTGTGTCCCAGCTTCCCCACCCTGACTTGGGACAAGGCTGAAGGACCATCCCAGCTCCACAGCGCCCTCGGGGGTCCCTGAAGCCTTCACTAGGACCGCACTGTGTCCCAGCTTCTCCACCCTGACTTGGGACAAGGCTGAAGGACCATCCCAGCTCTACAGCACCCTCGGGGGTCCTTGAAGCCTTCACTAGGACCGCACTGTGGCCCAGCTTCTCCACCCTGACTTGGGACAAGGCTGAAGGACCATCCCAGCTCTACAGCGCCCTCGGGGGTCGCTGAAGCCTTCACTAGAACCGCACTGTGGCCCAGCTTCTCCACCCTGACTTGGGACAAGGCTGAAGGACCATCCCAGCTCTACAGCACCCTCGGGGGTCCCTGAAGCCTTCACTAGGACCGCAGTGTGGCCCAGTTTCTCCACCCTGACTTGGGACAAGGCTGAAGGACCATCCCAGCTCTACAGCACCCTCGGGGGTCCGTGAAGCCTTCACTAGGACTGCACTGTGGCCCAGCTTCTCCACCCTGACTTGGGACAAGGCTGAAGGACCATCCCAGCTCTACAGTGCCCTCGGGGGTTCCTGAAGCCGTCACTAGGACAGCACTATGGCCCAGCTTCTCCACCCTGACTTGGGACAAGCCTGAAGGACCATCCCAGCTCTACAGCGCCCTCAGGGTCCCTGAAGCCTTCACTAGGACCGCACTGTGTCCCAGCTTCCCCACCCTGACTTGGGACAAGGCTGAAGGACCATCCCAGCTCTACAGTGCCCTCGGGGGTCCCTGAAGCCGTCACTAGGACCGCACTGTGGCCCAGCTACCCCACCCTGACTTGGGACAAGGCTGAAGGACCATCCCAGGTCTACAGCGCCCTCAGGGTCCCTGAAGCCCTCACTAGGACCGCACTGTGTCCAAGCTTCCCAACCCTGACTTGGGACAAGGCTGAAGGACCATCTCAGCTCTATAGCACCCTCGGGGGTCCCTGAAGCCTTCACTAGGACCGCACTGTGGCCCAGCTTCTCCACCCTGACTTGGGACAAATCTGAAGGACCATCCCAGCTCTACAGCACCCTCGGGGGTCCCTGAAGCCTTCACTAGGATCGCACTGTGGCCCAGCTTCTCCACCCTGACTTGGGACAAGGCTGAAGGACCATCCCAGCTCTACAGCACCCTCGGGGGTCCCTGAAGCCTTCACTAGGACTGCACTGTGGCCCAGCTTCTCCGCCCTGACTTGGGACAAGGCTGAAGGACCATCCCAGCTCTACAGTGCCCTCGGGGGTCCCTGAAGCCGTCACTAGGCCCACACTGTGGCCCAGCTTCCCCACCCTGACTTGGGACAAGGCTGAAGGACCATTCCAGCTCTACAGCGCCCTCAGGGTCCCTGAAGCCCTCACTAGGACCGCACTGTGTCCCAGCTTCCCCACCCTGACTTGGGACAAGGCTGAAGGACCATCCCAGCTCTACAGCGTCCTCAGGGTCCCTGAAGCCTTTACTAGGACCGCACTGTGGCCCAGCTTCCCCACCCTGACTTGGGACAAGGCTGAAGGACCATCCCAGCTCTACAGCACCCTCGGGGGTCCCTGTAGCCTTCACTAGGACCGCACTGTGGCCCAGCTTCTCCACCCTTACTTGGGACAAGGCTGAAGGACCATCCCAGCTCTACAGCACCCTCGGGGGTCCCTGAAGCCTTCACTAGGACCGCACTGTGGCGCAGCTTCTCCACCCTGACTTGGGACAAGGCTGAAGGACCATCCCAGCTCTACAGCACCCTAGGGGGTCCCTGAAGCCTTCACTAGTACCGCACTGTGGCCCAGCTTCTCCATCCTGACTTGGGACAAGGCTGAAGGACCATCCCAGCTCTATAGCACCCTCGGGGGTCCCTGAAGCCTTCACTAGGACCGCACTGTGGCCCAGCTTCCCCACCCTGACTTGGGACAAGGCTGAAGGACCATCCCAGCTCTACAGCATCCTCAGGGGTCCCTGAAGCCTTCACTAGGACTGCACTGTGGCCCAGCTTCCCCACCCTGACTTGGGACAAGGCTGAAGGACCATCCCAGCTCTACAGTGCCCTCAGGGGTCCCTGAAGCCTTCACTAGGACCGCACTGTGGCCCAGCTTCTCCACCCTGACTTGGGACAAGGCTGAAGGACCATCCCAGCTCTACAGCACCCTCGGGAGTCCCTGAAGCCTTCACTAGGACTGCACTGTGGCCCAGCTTCTCCACCCTGACTTGGGACAAGGCTGAAGGACCATCCCAGCTCTACAGTGCCCTCGGGGGTTCCTGAAGCCGTCACTAGGACAGCACTATGGCCCAGCTTCTCCACCCTGACTTGGGACAAGCCTGAAGGACCATCCCAGCTCTACAGCGCCCTCAGGGTCCCTGAAGCCTTCACTAGGACCGCACTGTGTCCCAGCTTCCCCACCCTGACTTGGGACAAGGCTGAAGGACCATCCCAGCTCTACAGTGCCCTCGGGGGTCCCTGAAGCCGTCACTAGGACCGCACTGTGGCCCAGCTACCCCACCCTGACTTGGGACAAGGCTGAAGGACCATCCCAGGTCTACAGCGCCCTCAGGGTCCCTGAAGCCCTCACTAGGACCGCACTGTGTCCAAGCTTCCCAACCCTGACTTGGGACAAGGCTGAAGGACCATCCCAGCTCTATAGCACCCTCGGGGGTCCCTGAAGCCTTCACTAGGACCGCACTGTGGCCCAGCTTCTCCACCCTGACTTGGGACAAATCTGAAGGACCATCCCAGCTCTACAGCACCCTCGGGGGTCCCTGAAGCCTTCACTAGGATCGCACTGTGGCCCAGCTTCTCCACCCTGACTTGGGACAAGGCTGAAGGACCATCCCAGCTCTACAGCACCCTCGGGGGTCCCTGAAGCCTTCACTAGGACTGCACTGTGGCCCAGCTTCTCCGCCCTGACTTGGGACAAGGCTGAAGGACCATCCCAGCTCTACAGTGCCCTCGGGGGTCCCTGAAGCCGTCACTAGGCCCACACTGTGGCCCAGCTTCCCCACCCTGACTTGGGACAAGGCTGAAGGACCATTCCAGCTCTACAGCGCCCTCAGGGTCCCTGAAGCCCTCACTAGGACCGCACTGTGTCCCAGCTTCCCCACCCTGACTTGGGACAAGGCTGAAGGACCATCCCAGCTCTACAGCGTCCTCAGGGTCCCTGAAGCCTTTACTAGGACCGCACTGTGGCCCAGCTTCCCCACCCTGATTTGGGACAAGGCTGAAGGACCATCCCAGCTCTACAGCACCCTCGGGGGTCCCTGTAGCCTTCACTAGGACCGCACTGTGGCCCAGCTTCTCCACCCTTACTTGGGACAAGGCTGAAGGACCATCCCAGCTCTACAGCACCCTCGGGGGTCCCTGAAGCCTTCACTAGGACCGCACTGTGGCGCAGCTTCTCCACCCTGACTTGGGACAAGGCTGAAGGACCATCCCAGCTCTACAGCACCCTAGGGGGTCCCTGAAGCCTTCACTAGTACCGCACTGTGGCCCAGCTTCTCCATCCTGACTTGGGACAAGGCTGAAGGACCATCCCAGCTCTATAGCACCCTCGGGGGTCCCTGAAGCCTTCACTAGGACCGCACTGTGGCCCAGCTTCCCCACCCTGACTTGGGACAAGGCTGAAGGACCATCCCAGCTCTACAGCATCCTCAGGGGTCTCTGAAGCCTTCACTAGGACTGCACTGTGGCCCAGCTTCCCCACCCTGACTTGGGACAAGGCTGAAGGACCATCCCAGCTCTACAGTGCCCTCAGGGGTCCCTGAAGCCTTCACTAGGACCGCACTGTGGCCCAGCTTCTCCACCCTGACTTGGGACAAGGCTGAAGGACCATCCCAGCTCTACAGCACCCTCGGGAGTCCCTGAAGCCTTCACTAGGACTGCACTGTGGCCCAGCTTCTCCACCCTGACTTGGGACTAGGCTGAAGGACCATCCCAGCTCTACAGCACCCTCGGGGGTCCCTGAAGCCTTCACTAGGACTGCACTGTGGCCCAGTTTCTCCACCCTGACTTGGGACAAGGCTGAATGACCATCCCAGCTCTACAGCACCCTCGGGGGTCCGTGAAGCCTTCACTAGGACTGCACTGTGGCCCAGCTTCTCCACCCTGACTTGGGACAAGGCTGAAGGACCATCCCAGCTCTACAGTGCCCTCGGGGGTCCCTGAAGCCATCACTAGGACAGCACTGTGGCCCAGCTACCACACCCTGACTTGGGACAAGGCTGAAGGACCATCCCAGCTCTACAGCGCCCTCAGGGTCCCTGAAGCCTTCACTAGGACCGCACTGTGTCCCAGCTTCCCCACCCTGACTTGGGACAAGGCTGAAGGACCATCCCAGCTCCACAGCGCCCTCGGGGGTCCCTGAAGCCTTCACTAGGACCGCACTGTGTCCCAGCTTCTCCACCCTGACTTGGGACAAGGCTGAAGGACCATCCCAGCTCTACAGCACCCTCGGGGGTCCCTGAAGCCTTCACTAGGACCGCACTGTGGCCCAGCTTCTCCACCCTGACTTGGGACAAGGCTGAAGGACCATCCCAGCTCTACAGCGCCCTCGGGGGTCACTGAAGCCTTCACTAGAACCGCACTGTGGCCCAGCTTCTCCACCCTGACTTGGGACAAGGCTGAAGGACCATGCCAGCTCTACAGCACACTCGGGGGTCCCTGAAGCCTTCACTAGGACCGCACTGTGGCCCAGCTTCTCCACCCTGACTTGGGACAAGGCTGAAGGACCATCCCAGCTCTACAGCACCCTCGGGGGTCCCTGAAGCCTTCACTTGGACCGCACTGTGGCCCAGCTTCTCCACCCTGACTTGGGACAAGGCTGAAGGACCATCCCAGCTCTACAGTGCCCTCGGGGGTCCCTGAAGCCGTCACTAGGCCCGCACTGTGGCCCAGCTTCCCCAACCTGACTTGGGACAAGGCTGAAGGACCATCCCAGCTCTACAGCGTCCTCAGGGTCCCTGAAGCCTTTACTAGGACCGCACTGTGCCCCAGCTTCCCCACCCTGACTTGGGACAAGGCTGAAGGACCATCCCAGCTCTACAGCATCCTCGGGGGTCCCTGTAGCCTTCACTAGGACCGCACTGTGGCCCAGCTTCTCCACCCTGACTTGGAACAAGGCTGAAGGACCATCCCAGCTCTACAGCACCCTCGGGGGTCCCTGAAGCCTTCACTAGGACTGCACTGTGGCTCAGCTTCTCCACCCTGACTTGGGACAAGGCTGAAGGACCATCCCAGCTCTACAGCACCCTCGGGGGTCCCTGAAGCCTTCACTAGGACTGCACTGTGGCCCAGCTTCTCCACCCTTACTTGGGACAAGGCTGAAAGACCATCCCAGCTCTACAGCATCCTCAGGGGTCCCTGAAGCCTTCACTAGGACTGCACTGTGGCCCAGCTTCCCCACCCTGACTTGGGACAAGGCTGAAGGACCATCCCAGCTCTACAGTGCCCTCAGGGGTCCCTGAAGCCTTCACTAGGACCGCACTGTGGCCCAGCTTCTCCACCCTGACTTGGGACAAGGCTGAAGGACCATCCCAGCTCTACAGCACCCTCGGGAGTCCCTGAAGCCTTCACTAGGACTGCACTGTGGCCCAGCTTCTCCACCCTGACTTGGGACAAGGCTGAAGGACCATCCCAGCTCTACAGCACCCTCGGGGGTCCCTGAAGCCTTCACTAGGACCGCAGTGTGGCCCAGTTTCTCCACCCTGACTTGGGACAAGGCTGAAGGACCATCCCAGCTCTACAGCACCCTCGGGGGTCCGTGAAGCCTTCACTAGGACTGCACTGTGGCCCAGCTTCTCCACCCTGACTTGGGACAAGGCTGAAGGACCATCCCAGCTCTACAGTGCCCTCGGGGGTCCCTGAAGCCGTCACTAGGACAGCACTGTGGCCCAGCTACCCCACCCTGACTTGGGACAAGGCTGAAGGACCATCCCAGCTCTACAGCGCCCTCAGGGTCCCTGAAGCCTTCACTAGGACCGCACTGTGTCCCAGCTTCCCCACCCTGACTTGGGACAAGGCTGAAGGACCATCCCAGCTCCACAGCGCCCTCGGGGGTCCCTGAAGCCTTCACTAGGACCGCACTGTGTCCCAGCTTCTCCACCCTGACTTGGGACAAGGCTGAAGGACCATCCCAGCTCTACAGCACCCTCGGGGGTCCCTGAAGCCTTCACTAGGACCGCACTGTGGCCCAGCTTCTCCACCCTGACTTGGGACAAGGCTGAAGGACCATCCCAGCTCTACAGCGCCCTCGGGGGTCGCTGAAGCCTTCACTAGAACCGCACTGTGGCCCAGCTTCTCCACCCTGACTTGGGACAAGGCTGAAGGACCATGCCAGCTCTACAGCACACTCGGGGGTCCCTGAAGCCTTCACTAGGACCGCACTGTGGCCCAGCTTCTCCACCCTGACTTGGGACAAGGCTGAAGAACCATCCCAGCTCTACAGCACCCTCGGGGGTCCCTGAAGCCTTCACTTGGACCGCACTGTGGCCCAGCTTCTCCACCCTGACTTGGGACAGGGCTGAAGGACCATCCCAGGTCTACAGTGCCCTCGGGGGTCCCTGAAGCCATCACTAGGACCGCACTGTGGCCCAGCTTCCCCACCCTGACTTGGGACAAGGCTCAAGGACCATCCCAGCTCTACAGCGTCCTCAGGGTCCCTGAAGCCTTTACTAGGACCGCACTGTGCCCCAGCTTCCCCACCCTGACTTGGGACAAGGCTGAAGGACCATCCCAGCTCTACAGCACCCTCGGGGGACCCTGTAGCCTTCACTAGGACCGCACTGTGGCCCAGCTTCTCCACCCTGACTTGGAACAAGGCTGAAGGACCATCCCAGCTCTACAGCACCCTCGGGGGTCCCTGAAGCCTTCACTAGGACTGCACTGTGGCTCAGCTTCTCCACCCTGACTTGGGACAAGGCTGAAGGACCATCCCAGCTCTACAGCACCCTCGGGGGTCCCTGAAGCCTTCACTAGGACTGCACTGTGGCCCAGCTTCTCCACCCTTACTTGGGACAAGGCTGAAGGACCATCCCAGCTCTACAGCACCCTCGGGGGTCCCTGAAGCCTTCACTAGGACCGCACTGTGGCCCAGCTTCTCCACCCTGACTTGGGACAAGGCTGAAGGACCATCCCAGCTCTACAGCACCCTCGGGGGTCCCTGAAGCGTTCACTGGGACCGCACTGTGGCCCAGCTTCTCCACCCTGACTTGGACAAGGCTGAAGGACCATCCCAGCTCTACAGCACCCTCGGGGGTCCCTGAAGCCTTCACTAGGACCGCACTGTGGCCCAGCTTCTCCACCCTGACTTGGGACAAGGCTGAAGGAACATCCCAGCTCTACAGCACCCTCGGGGGTCCCTGAAGCCTTCACTAGGACCGCACTGTGGCCCAGCTTCTCCACCCTGACTTGGGACAAGGCTGAAGGACCATCCCAGCTCTACAGCGCCCTCAGGGTCCCTGAAGCCTTCACTAGGACCGCACTGTGGCCCAGCTTCTCCACCCTGACTTGGGACAAGGCTGAAGGACCATCCCAGCTCTACAGCACCCTCTGGGGTCCCTGAAGCCTTCACTAGGACCGCACTGTGGCCCAGCTTCTCCACCCTGACTTGGGACAAATCTGAAGGACCATCCCAGCTCTACAGCACCCTCGGGGGTCCCTGAAGCCTTCACTAGGACCTCACTGTGGCCCAGCTTCTCCACCCTGACTTGGGACAAGGCTGAAGGACCATCCCAGCTCTACAGCACCCTCGGGGGTCCCTGAAGCCTTCACTAGGACCGCACTGTGGCCCAGCTTCTCCACCCTGACTTGGGACAAGGCTGAAGGACCATCCCAGCTCTACAGCATCCTCAGGGGTCCCTGAAGCCTTCACTAGGTCAGCACTGTGGCCCAGCTTCCCCACCCTGACTTGGGACAAGGCTGAAGGACCATCCCAGCTCTACAGTGCCCTCAGGGGTCCCTGAAGCCTTCACTAGGACCGCACTGTGTCCCAGCTTCCCCTCCCTGACTTGGGACAAGGCTGAAGGACCATCCCAGCTCTACAGCTCCCTCAGGGGTCCCTTAAGCCTTCACTAGGACCGCACTGTGGCCCAGCTTCTCCACCCTGACTTGGGACAAGGCTGAAGGACCATCCCAGCTCTACAGCACCCTCGGGGGTCCCTGAAGCCTTCACTAGGACCGCACTGTGGCCCAGCGTCTCCACCCTGACTTGGGACAAGGTTGAAGGACCATCCCAGCTCTACAGCGTCCTCAGGGTCCCTGAAGCCTTTACTAGGCCCACACTGTGCCCCAGCTTCCCCACCCTGACTTGGGACAAGGCTGAAGGACCATCCGAGCTCTACAGCACCCTCGGGGGTCCCTGTAGCCTTCACTAGGACCGCACTGTGTCCCAGCTTCTCCACCCTGACTTGGGACAAGGCTGAAGGACCATCCCAGCTCTACAGCACCCTCGGTGGTTCCTGAAGCCTTCACTAGGACTGCACTGTGGCCCAGCTTCTCCACCCTGACTTGGGACAAGGCTGAAGGACCATCCCAGCTCTACAGTGCCCTCGGGGGTCCCTGAAGCCCTCACTAGGACCGCACTGTGGCCCAGCTTCTCCACCCTGACTTGGGACAAGGCTGAAGGACCATCCCAGCTCTACAGCGCCCTCAGGGTCCCTGAAGCCTTCACTAGGACCGCACTGTGGCCCAGCTTCTCCACCCTGACTTGGGACAAGGCTGAAGGACCATCCCAGCTCTACAGCACCCTCGGGGGTCCCTGAAGCCTTCACTAGGACCGCACTGTGGCCCAGCTTCTCCACCCTGACTTGGGACAAATCTGAAGGACCATCCCAGCTCTACAGCACCCTCGGGGGTCCCTGAAGCCTTCACTAGGACCTCACTGTGGCCCAGCTTCTCCACCCTGACTTGGGATAAGGCTGAAGGACCATCCCAGCTCTACAGCACCCTCGGGGGTCCCTGAAGCCTTCACTAGGACCGCACTGTGGCCCAGCTTCTCCACCCTGACTTGGGACAAGGCTGAAGGACCATCCCAGCTCTATAGCACCCTCGGGGGTCCCTGAAGCCTTCACTATGACCGCACTGTGGCCCAGCTTCCCCACCCTGACTTGGGACAAGGCTGAAGGACCATCCCAGCTCTACAGCTCCCTCAGGGGTCCCTGAAGCCTTCACTAGGACCGCACTGTGGCCCAGCTTCCCCACCCTGACTTGGGACAAGGCTGAAGGACCATCCCAGCTCTACAGCATCCTCAGGGGTCCCTGAAGCCTTCACTAGGACTGCACTGTGGCCCAGCTTCCCCACCCTGACTTGGGACAAGGCTGAAGGACCATCCCAGCTCTACAGTGCCCTCAGGGGTCCCTGAAGCCTTCACTAGGACCGCACTGTGGCCCAGCTTCCCCACCCTGACTTGGGACAAGGCTGAAGGACCATCCCAGCTCTACAGCTCCCTCAGGGGTCCCTGAAGCCTTCACTAGGACCGCACTGTGGCCCAGCTTCTCCACCCTGACTTGGGACAAGGCTGAAGGACCATCCCAGCTCTACAGCATCCTCGGGGGTCCCTGAAGCCGTCACTAGGACCGCACTGTGGCCCAGCTTCTCCACCCTGACTTGGGACAAGGCTGAAGGACCATCCCAGCTCTACAGCACCCTCGGGGGTCCCTGAAGCTGTCACTAGGACCGCACTGTGGCCCAGCTTCTCCACCCTGACTTGGGACAAGGCTGAAGGACCATCCCAGCTCTACAGCACCCTCGGGGGTCCCTGAAGCCTTCACTAGGACCGCACTGTGGCCCAGCTTCTCCACCCTGACTTGGGACAAATCTGAAGGACCATCCCAGCTCTACAGCACCCTCGGGGGTCCCTGAAGCCTTCACTAGGACCTCACTGTGGCCCAGCTTCTCCACCCTGACTTGGGACAAGGCTGAAGGACCATCCCAGCTCTACAGCACCCTCGGGGGTCCCTGAAGCCTTCACTAGGACCGCACTGTGGCCCAGCTTCTCCACCCTGACTTGGCACAAGGCTGAAGGACCATCCCAGCTCTATAGCACCCTCGGGGGTCCCTGAAGCCTTCACTATGACCGCACTGTGGCCCAGCTTCCCCACCCTGACTTGGGACAAGGCTGAAGGACCATCCCAGTTCTACAGCACCCTCGGGGGTCCCTGAAGCCTTCACTAGGACCGCACTGTGGCCCAGCTTCTCCACCCTGACTTGGGACAAGGCTGAAGGACCATCCCAGCTCTACAGCACCCTCGGGGGTCCCTGAAGCCTTCACTAGGACCGCACTGTGGCCCAGCTTCTCCACCCTGACTTGGGACAAATCTGAAGGACCATCCCAGCTCTACAGCACCCTCGGGGGTCCCTGAAGCCTTCACTAGGACCTCACTGTGGCCCAGCTTCTCCACCCTGACTTGGGACAAGGCTGAAGGACCATCCCAGCTCTACAGCACCCTCGGGGGTCCCTGAAGCCTTCACTAGGACCGCACTGTGGCCCAGCTTCTCCACCCTGACTTGGGACAAGGCTGAAGGACCATCCCAGCTCTACAGCATCCTCAGGGGTCCCTGAAGCCTTCACTAGGTCTGCACTGTGGCCCAGCTTCCCCACCCTGACTTGGGACAAGGCTGAAGGACCATCCCAGCTCTACAGTGCCCTCAGGGGTCCCTGAAGCCTTCACTAGGACCGCACTGTGTCCCAGCTTCCCCACCCTGACTTGGGACAAGGCTGAAGGACCATCCCTGCTCTACAGCTCCCTCAGGGGTCCCTTAAGCCTTCACTAGGACCGCACTGTGGCCCAGCTTCTCCACCCTGACTTGGGACAAGGCTGAAGGACCATCCCAGCTCTACAGTGCCCTCGGGGGTCCCTGAAGCCCTCACTAGGACCGCACTGTGGCCCAGCTTCTCCACCCTGACTTGGGACAAGGCTGAAGGACCATCCCAGCTCTACAGCGCCCTCAGGGTCCCTGAAGCCTTCACTAGGACCGCACTGTGGCCCAGCTTCTCCACCCTGACTTGGGACAAGGCTGAAGGACCATCCCAGCTCTACAGCACCCTCGGGGGTCCCTGAAGCCTTCACTAGGACCGCACTGTGGCCCAGCTTCTCCACCCTGACTTGGGACAAATCTGAAGGACCATCCCAGCTCTACAGCACCCTCGGGGGTCCCTGAAGCCTTCACTAGGACCTCACTGTGGCCCAGCTTCTCCACCCTGACTTGGGATAAGGCTGAAGGACCATCCCAGCTCTACAGCACCCTCGGGGGTCCCTGAAGCCTTCACTAGGACCGCACTGTGGCCCAGCTTCTCCACCCTGACTTGGGACAAGGCTGAAGGACCATCCCAGCTCTATAGCACCCTCGGGGGTCCCTGAAGCCTTCACTATGACCGCACTGTGGCCCAGCTTCCCCACCCTGACTTGGGACAAGGCTGAAGGACCATCCCAGCTCTACAGCTCCCTCAGGGGTCCCTGAAGCCTTCACTAGGACCGCACTGTGGCCCAGCTTCCCCACCCTGACTTGGGACAAGGCTGAAGGACCATCCCAGCTCTACAGCATCCTCAGGGGTCCCTGAAGCCTTCACTAGGACTGCACTGTGGCCCAGCTTCCCCACCCTGACTTGGGACAAGGCTGAAGGACCATCCCAGCTCTACAGTGCCCTCAGGGGTCCCTGAAGCCTTCACTAGGACCGCACTGTGGCCCAGCTTCCCCACCCTGACTTGGGACAAGGCTGAAGGACCATCCCAGCTCTACAGCTCCCTCAGGGGTCCCTGAAGCCTTCACTAGGACCGCACTGTGGCCCAGCTTCTCCACCCTGACTTGGGACAAGGCTGAAGGACCATCCCAGCTCTACAGCATCCTCGGGGGTCCCTGAAGCCATCACTAGGACCGCACTGTGGCCCAGCTTCTCCACCCTGACTTGGGACAAGGCTGAAGGACCATCCCAGCTCTACAGCACCCTCGGGGGTCCCTGAAGCTGTCACTAGGACCGCACTGTGGCCCAGCTTCTCCACCCTGACTTGGGACAAGGCTGAAGGACCATCCCAGCTCTACAGCACCCTCGGGGGTCCCTGAAGCCTTCACTAGGACTGCACTGTGGCCCAGCTTCTCCACCCTTACTTGGGACAAGGCTGAAGGACCATCCCAGCTCTACAGCACCCTCGGGGGTCCCTGAAGCCTTCACTAGGACCGCACTGTGGCCCAGCTTCTCCACCCTGACTTGGGACAAGGCTGAAGGACCATCCCAGCTCTACAGCACCCTCGGGGGTCCCTGAAGCGTTCACTGGGACCGCACTGTGGCCCAGCTTCTCCACCCTGACTTGGGACAAGGCTGAAGGACCATCCCAGCTCTACAGCACCCTCGGGGGTCCATGAAGCCTTCACTAGGACCGCACTGTGGCCCAGCTTCTCCACCCTGACTTGGGACAAGGCTGAAGGAACATCCCAGCTCTACAGCACCCTCGGGGGTCCCTGAAGCCTTCACTAGGACCGCACTGTGGCCCAGCTTCTCCACCCTGACTTGGGACAAGGCTGAAGGACCATCCCAGCTCTACAGCGCCCTCAGGGTCCCTGAAGCCTTCACTAGGACCGCACTGTGGCCCAGCTTCTCCACCCTGACTTGGGACAAGGCTGAAGGACCATCCCAGCTCTACAGCACCCTCGGGGGTCCCTGAAGCCTTCACTAGGACCGCACTGTGGCCCAGCTTCTCCACCCTGACTTGGGACAAATCTGAAGGACCATCCCAGCTCTACAGCACCCTCGGGGGTCCCTGAAGCCTTCACTAGGACCTCACTGTGGCCCAGCTTCTCCACCCTGACTTGGGACAAGGCTGAAGGACCATCCCAGCTCTACAGCACCCTCGGGGGTCCCTGAAGCCTTCACTAGGACCGCACTGTGGCCCAGCTTCTCCACCCTGACTTGGGACAAGGCTGAAGGACCATCCCAGCTCTACAGCATCCTCAGGGGTCCCTGAAGCCTTCACTAGGTCTGCACTGTGGCCCAGCTTCCCCACCCTGACTTGGGACAAGGCTGAAGGACCATCCCAGCTCGACAGTGCCCTCAGGGGTCCCTGAAGCCTTCACTAGGACCGCACTGTGTCCCAGCTTCCCCACCCTGACTTGGGACAAGGCTGAAGGACCATCCCAGCTCTACAGCTCCCTCAGGGGTCCCTTAAGCCTTCACTAGGACCGCACTGTGGCCCAGCTTCTCCACCCTGACTTGGGACAAGGCTGAAGGACCATCCCAGCTCTACAGCACCCTCGGGGGTCCCTGAAGCCGTCACTAGGACCGCACTGTGGCCCAGCGTCTCCACCCTGACTTGGGACAATGTTGAAGGACCATCCCAGCTCTACAGCGTCCTCAGGGTCCCTGAAGCCTTTACTAGGCCCGCACTGTGGCCCAGCTTCTCCACCCTGACTTGGGACAAGGCTGAAGGACCATCCCAGCTCTACAGCACCCTCGGGGGTCCCTGAAGCCTTCACTAGGACCGCACTGTGGCCCAGCTTCTCCACCCTGACTTGGGACAAGGCTGAAGGACCATCCCAGCTCTATAGCACCCTCGGGGGTCCCTGAAGCCTTCACTATGACCGCACTGTGGCCCAGCTTCCCCACCCTGACTTGGGACAAGGCTGAAGGACCATCCCAGCTCTACAGCTCCCTCAGGGGTCCCTGAAGCCTTCACTAGGACCGCACTGTGGCCCAGCTTCCCCACCCTGACTTGGGACAAGGCTGAAGGACCATCCCAGCTCTACAGCATCCTCAGGGGTCCCTGAAGCCTTCACTAGGACTGCACTGTGGCCCAGCTTCCCCACCCTGACTTGGGACAAGGCTGAAGGACCATCCCAGCTCTACAGTGCCCTCAGGGGTCCCTGAAGCCTTCACTAGGACCGCACTGTGGCCCAGCTTCCCCACCCTGACTTGGGACAAGGCTGAAGGACCATCCCAGCTCTACAGCTCCCTCAGGGGTCCCTGAAGCCTTCACTAGGACCGCACTGTGGCCCAGCTTCTCCACCCTGACTTGGGACAAGGCTGAAGGACCATCCCAGCTCTACAGCATCCTCGGGGGTCCCTGAAGCCATCACTAGGACCGCACTGTGGCCCAGCTTCTCCACCCTGACTTGGGACAAGGCTGAAGGACCATCCCAGCTCTACAGCACCCTCGGGGGTCCCTGAAGCTGTCACTAGGACCGCACTGTGGCCCAGCTTCTCCACCCTGACTTGGGACAAGGCTGAAGGACCATCCCAGCTCTACAGCACCCTCGGGGGTCCCTGAAGCCTTCACTAGGACTGCACTGTGGCCCAGCTTCTCCACCCTTACTTGGGACAAGGCTGAAGGACCATCCCAGCTCTACAGCACCCTCGGGGGTCCCTGAAGCCTTCACTAGGACCGCACTGTGGCCCAGCTTCTCCACCCTGACTTGGGACAAGGCTGAAGGACCATCCCAGCTCTACAGCACCCTCGGGGGTCCCTGAAACGTTCACTGGGACCGCACTGTGGCCCAGCTTCTCCACCCTGACTTGGGACAAGGCTGAAGGACCATCCCAGCTCTACAGCACCCTCGGGGGTCCATGAAGCCTTCACTAGGACCGCACTGTGGCCCAGCTTCTCCACCCTGACTTGGGACAAGGCTGAAGGAACATCCCAGCTCTACAGCACCCTCGGGGGTCCCTGAAGCCTTCACTAGGACCGCACTGTGGCCCAGCTTCTCCACCCTGACTTGGGACAAGGCTGAAGGACCATCCCAGCTCTACAGCGCCCTCAGGGTCCCTGAAGCCTTCACTAGGACCGCACTGTGGCCCAGCTTCTCCACCCTGACTTGGGACAAGGCTGAAGGACCATCCCAGCTCTACAGCACCCTCGGGGGTCCCTGAAGCCTTCACTAGGACCGCACTGTGGCCCAGCTTCTCCACCCTGACTTGGGACAAATCTGAAGGACCATCCCAGCTCTACAGCACCCTCGGGGGTCCCTGAAGCCTTCACTAGCACCTCACTGTGGCCCAGCTTCTCCACCCTGACTTGGGACAAGGCTGAAGGACCATCCCAGCTCTACAGCACCCTCGGGGGTCCCTGAAGCCTTCACTAGGACCGCACTGTGGCCCAGCTTCTCCACCCTGACTTGGGACAAGGCTGAAGGACCATCCCAGCTCTACAGCATCCTCAGGGGTCCCTGAAGCCTTCACTAGGTCTGCACTGTGGCCCAGCTTCCCCACCCTGACTTGGGACAAGGCTGAAGGACCATCCCAGCTCGACAGTGCCCTCAGGGGTCCCTGAAGCCTTCACTAGGACCGCACTGTGTCCCAGCTTCCCCACCCTGACTTGGGACAAGGCTGAAGGACCATCCCAGCTCTACAGCTCCCTCAGGGGTCCCTTAAGCCTTCACTAGGACCGCACTGTGGCCCAGCTTCTCCACCCTGACTTGGGACAAGGCTGAAGGACCATCCCAGCTCTACAGCACCCTCGGGGGTCCCTGAAGCCGTCACTAGGACCGCACTGTGGCCCAGCGTCTCCACCCTGACTTGGGACAATGTTGAAGGACCATCCCAGCTCTACAGCGTCCTCAGGGTCCCTGAAGCCTTTACTAGGCCCGCACTGTGCCCCAGCTTCCCCACCCTGACTTGGGACAAGGCTGAAGGACCATCCCAGCTCTACAGCACCCTCGGGGGTCCCTGTAGCCTTCACTAGGACCGCACTGTGTCCCAGCTTCTCCAACCTGACTTGGGACAAGGCTGAAGGACCATCCCAGCTCTACAGCACCCTCGGGGGTCCCTGAAGCCTTCACTGGGACCGCACTGTGGCCCAGCTTCTCCACCCTGACTTGGGACAAGGCTGAAGGACCATCCCAGCTCTACAGCACCCTCGGGGGTCCCTGAAGCCTTCACTGGGACCGCACTGTGGCCCAGCTTCTCCACCCTGACTTGGGACAAGGCTGAAGGACCATCCCAGCTCTACAGCACCCTCGGGGGTCCCTGAAGCCTTCACGAGGACCGCACTGTGGCCCAGCTTCTCCACCCTGACTTGGGACAAATCTGAAGGACCTTCCCAGCTCTACAGCACCCTCGGGGGTCCCTGAAGCCTTCACTAGGACCTCACTGTGGCCCAGCTTCTCCACCCTGACTTGGGATAAGGCTGAAGGACCATCCCAGCTCTACAGCACCCTCGGGGGTCCCTGAAGCCTTCACTAGGACCGCACTGTGGCCCAGCTTCTCCACCCTGACTTGGGACAAGGCTGAAGGACCATCCCAGCTCTATAGCACCCTCGGGGGTCCCTGAAGCCTTCACTATGACCGCACTGTGGCCCAGCTTCCCCACCCTGACTTGGGACAAGGCTGAAGGACCATCCCAGCTCTACAGCTCCCTCAGGGGTCCCTGAAGCCTTCACTAGGACCGCACTGTGGCCCAGCTTCCCCACCCTGACTTGGGACAAGGCTGAAGGACCATCCCAGCTCTACAGCATCCTCAGGGGTCCCTGAAGCCTTCACTAGGACTGCACTGTGGCCCAGCTTCCCCACCCTGACTTGGGACAAGGCTGAAGGACCATCCCAGCTCTACAGTGCCCTCAGGGGTCCCTGAAGGCTTCACTAGGACCGCACTGTGGCCCAGCTTCCCCACCCTGACTTGGGACAAGGCTGAAGGACCATCCCAGCTCTACAGCTCCCTCAGGGGTCCCTGAAGCCTTCACTAGGACCGCACTGTGGCCCAGCTTCTCCACCCTGACTTGGGACAAGGCTGAAGGACCATCCCAGCTCTACAGCATCCTCGGGGGTCCCTGAAGCCGTCACTAGGACCGCACTGTGGCCCAGCTTCTCCACCCTGACTTGGGACAAGGCTGAAGGACCATCCCAGCTCTACAGCACCCTCGGGGGTCCCTGAAGCTGTCACTAGGACCGCACTGTGGCCCAGCTTCTCCACCCTGACTTGGGACAAGGCTGAAGGACCATCTCAGCTCTACAGCACCCTCGGGGGTCCCTGAAGCCTTCACTAGGACCGCACTGTGGCCCAGCTTCTCCACCCTGACTTGGGACAAATCTGAAGGACCATCCCAGCTCTACAGCACCCTCGGGGGTCCCTGAAGCCTTCACTAGGACCTCACTGTGGCCCAGCTTCTCCACCCTGACTTGGGACAAGGCTGAAGGACCATCCCAGCTCTACAGCACCCTCGGGGGTCCCTGAAGCCTTCACTAGGACCGCACTGTGGCCCAGCTTCTCCACCCTGACTTGGCACAAGGCTGAAGGACCATCCCAGCTCTATAGCACCCTCGGGGGTCCCTGAAGCCTTCACTATGACCGCACTGTGGCCCAGCTTCCCCACCCTGACTTGGGACAAGGCTGAAGGACCATCCCAGCTCTACAGCATCCTCAGGGGTCCCTGAAGCCTTCACTATGACTGCACTGTGGCCCAGCTTCCCCACCCTGACTTGGGACATGGCTGAAGGACCATCCCAGATCTACAGTGCCCTCAGGGGTCCCTGAAGCCTTCACTAGGACCGCACTGTGGCCCAGCTTCCCCACCCTGACTTGGGACAAGGCTGAAGGACCATCCCAGCTCTACAGCTCCCTCAGGGGTCCCTGAAGCCTTCACTAGGACCGCACTGTGGCCCAGCTTCTCCACCCTGACTTGGGACAAGGCTGAAGGACCATCCCAGCTCTATAGCATCCTCGGGGGTCCCTGAAGCCGTCACTAGGACCGCACTGTGGCCCAGCTTCTCCACCCTGACTTGGGACAAGGCTGAAGGACCATCCCAGCTCTACAGCACCCTCGGGGGTCCCTGTAGCTGTCACTAGGACCGCACTGTGGCCCAGCTTCCCCACCCTGACTTGGGACAAGGCTGAAGGACCATCCCAACTCTACAGCATCCTCGGGGGTCCCTGAAGCCGTCACTAGGACCGCACTGTGGCCCAGCTTCCCCACCCTGACTTGGGACAAGGCTGAAGGACCATCCCAGCTCTACAGCATCCTCGGGGGTCCCTGAAGCCGTCACTAGGACCGCACTGTGGCCCAGCTTCTCCTTCTGCACAGTCCTGCTTCCTTCTGCTTAGCCCCAAGGCGTTGATCCCAAAAAAACTCCCTGACAAATGACCTGTGCACTAATTGCTAATCTCCAGTCTCAGGGTCTGTCTCTAGGAAACCAGCCTGTGACAATAAGCTTGAAGACCTGTACCAGGGTACTGGTATTAAGAATTGGGGAAAGTCACATGTCATAGACATTTGAATATTTAAGTTGACTGTTGAACCACAGAAGGAGGACCCAAGATGTTTTATTCACACACACACACACACACACACACACACACACACACACATACACACACACCTGGCCCTCCATATCCACAAGTTCAGCATCTGCAGATTCAACCAACTGTAGATCAAAAATATTTGGAAAAAAAAAATTTTCAGAAAGTTCCCAAAAAACAAAACTTGAATTTGCCATGTGCAGACAACTAATTACGTAGCCTTTACATTGTATTTATAACTATTTACATAGCATTTACATTGTATTAGGTGTTATAAGTAATCTAGAGATGATTCAAAGTATAGGAGATAATGTGCTTAGGTTATCTGCAGATTTTGCAGATTTGTTCTGGAACCAATCCCCCACAGACACTGAGGAACAAGTATATATATATATATATATACTACATATATATGTAGGGTGTTTTTCCCCCTTTGGAGCAATCCTATCAGATACTAGATGGGATTTAAAGCTATTTAAATAAATGAAGCCACCAGGAGAGAAGAAAGAAGTCTCAGGACTGAGCCCTGAAGATTCCCAACATTCACGCAGATCTCCCAGGGGCAGAGGCACTGGCAGGGTAGACTGAGAAGGAGCAACCAGAGAGGAAGGAGGGAAATAAAGCGAGGAAGGAGGGAAAGAAAGAGAGAAAGGAGGGAAAGAAAGAGAGAAAGGAGGGAAAGAAAGAGAGAAAGGAGGGAAAGAAAGAGAGAAAGGAGGGAAAGAAAGAGAGAACTGAGGGAAATAAAGAGAGGAAGGAGGGAAAGAAAGAGAGAAAGGAGGGAAAGACAGAGAGAAAGGAGGGAAAGAAAGAGAGAAAGGAGGGAAATAACGACACCATGAGGTCACAGGAGCTAAGAGAAAAGAGTGAAGCTGCTGTGAATTAAGTTAGAGCC
Source organism: Eubalaena glacialis (assembly GCF_028564815.1). Classification (NCBI taxonomy): domain Eukaryota; kingdom Metazoa; phylum Chordata; class Mammalia; order Artiodactyla; family Balaenidae; genus Eubalaena; species Eubalaena glacialis. Next base: position 6,732,424 of record NC_083725.1, read on the forward strand.
TGCTGAAGAGTCTAATGAGATGAGGGGTATAATTTTCCATTGAATTTTTCAATATGGAGGCTATTGGTCACCTTAGCAAGGGCAGTTTGGGTGATGTAATGAAATGGGGGCCAAATTAAAGTGTGCAGAAGAGTGACTGTGGAAGATGTTTGTGATTAAAGATATTCACATGGGTGAAAGATGCTGACATGAAACAAGCTACAGGCTACACTTCTACACAAATCCATAGAAATTATAGAAAATGTTTATTTTAAAATATTTATTTTAAAAATCTATAATAGTAGTAGAAAATGAGAAGGGGTGTCATCAATGGGCCAGACAGTTTGAAGAATCTCTCAATAATGGAATGCAGATTGGATTAGACCAAAGGAGGATACCAAGCCCGAAACTCATTCAGAGGAGGGTTAATAGGCAGGTGGGAACAGGTGGAGAGTTGTTGCTCTACGATGGTGGATATAAAAAGCAAGAGGCAAGGAGACCAGTGGGTGTTTGGCTGGAGAACAACAGAAAGAATAACCTGGGGGTTTGGCCTCTCCCTCCATCCTCCTCCTGCCCCCTTACTCAGGTACCATGTACCACCGAAGGCGGGGCTGGAGAAGAGGAGCAGTGCCCCGTACCTGGACACAAAGGAGATCAGTAACATCGTCTCACCACAGAGTGGCTACCTGAGAATGTACCCAGTAGCAATACCTTCCCATCATCACAGAAAACCAACACTTTAAGATAGGAAAAAAAGTCAATCCACAGTGAGACATCAACATCTGAGGAAAAGCAGCATCGTAAAGAGAGACATTTCCACAGACATCAATAAATGGAGATATCTTTCATACATCAGCCTGATACGACAGGATTCATGGCACGAGGTATTTAAGCACAAGTAAAGGTATCTAAATGAAAAGGCAATGCCACCACGTTAAGGAAATGAACAGAGTGGACACAACTGTGGAGCCAGCTAGTGACACGGCACACCTAGGTGAGGAGTAATCCCTCAATGCAGGAAAAGTTAGGAGCCATGGGGGACAGACTGAAAACTTCTAGCATATATTTAACAGCAAATTGAGAAGGAGAAAGTAGAGAAATTTCAGAAGACTAAAGGATAAAGAAAATCGTAAGAGCTTACAGAGATTTTGAGAAGATAACCTACAAAGGAATGAGAAGAAGATGGAAATAAGATTTATCACTGGCACCACTTGTTTCAAGAAGACAATGGAGATTATCTCTAAAGTAATAAGGAAAAATAATTTTTCAATGACGGTTAAGAAATACTATTCCCAGCCATATTATCATTCAAGTCTAAGAACTAAACAAAGATATCTTCAGGAATGAAGACCCTCAAAAATGGTACTGCTGATGCAACATGTACTACTAATTCAGGTGAATTGAAAATCAGAGAGGATGGGGTAAGGTGATATATGGGCCACCTACAGCTACTTCTATTCCCTCCTGAAATCTCACTAAAATAACTCTAAAGCAAACCCTCCAAAGATATGAAAGAAGAAAACAGTAATGAAATTCCAAATGGTGCAAATCAGACGGACAATGAGTGAAATATCTTTGAGGCTTGAGAAAATTGAATCCCAAATGAGAAGGAGGGAAAGCCAGGAGCAAACCCAATTTGTACCAGAATCTTCAAAAGACTCCATAACTGGGGGAGCCAGGCACGCTAGAAGCCAGTTTGAAGGGAAGGAGCTAAATGAATGAGGACTGGTTGAAAATTGATTTAAGAAGCAGTCAGATCCTCTCCCAACCCGGATTAGCTTGCTGACCGTCTTTCCCTCGCCCGAGTCCAAGACTAGAGATTTGTCTTTTGAGAGAATACAACAGCAGCTGTCTGTCCTGGTGGGCACCTGGCACAGTTAGGGCAGGACTCAGTGTACTAAAAACAGAGGACTCGAGTGTGTGTGTAAGTCCTGGATACTGACAACCTTATACTATTTTTCAGTTCAGCTCCAAGAAGGCTGGCAAGCAATTCTTCACCACTAAACAGGAGACTAGTAGTCTTCTCTGGGGAATCTGACCCTGCCAAGAAGAAAGATCTACGGAAACTGACTGGAGAGGTTTTCCCACGTACTGTTCCAGCCAGATCCCTCCAAGCCCGTGCGCCACACACTCAGAGCTTCCAATGAGCTTTGTAAGAATGACTCTGAAGATAAGAGCTGGAAATCAAGGACTGCCAGACATCTAAGGATAGTTTGTAATATGAAAAATAGAGACCAGAAGAAAAATAAATAAATATGGTCCAGAAAAAAAGGAGGTGATGCAACGAGAAAAAAAAAAAATCCTCTTATCTCTCTGCTTTCATGTAAGAAAAATCACAACCATGAAACAGGAACGAGATGCCAAGTAAAGAAACACTGGGAGCTTCAAAAGGAGGCCCTGGAAATTATCAAAATAATGATAATAATAATAATATAGGAGAAATGGGAAACTAAGGAGAAGTTTGGAAAACAGCATTGGGGTAATCATTACCCCAAGTACCCCAATTTTTTTCTGAATAGCTAGGCTCTTTTATTACACTGAGTTGATACAATTTTAGTCAAATGCTGAAAGCCGCAACTCCCCCACCCCCAAATGTTAATATTCTTTTCAGAAGTTTGGGGAAATATAAAAAATACATTTAAAGACTTTTATGGACGCCAAACAGATAGGAAACATAGTTCAGGACCTATGGTCTTAAGGGAATTTACAGAAAATTTTCTTTTTATTCTAGTGTGTTATGTATTTGGGTCTACAAATAACTCATTTGGAATCTTACTTGAATAAAGAAGTATCCAATACCTCAATTAGAATTAAACAAGAAAATAAAACTTGTTCTCAAGAGTTTAGAAACGCACTGAATTTTAGGGCTGGAAAGAAACTTGGGAGTCTTCTACTTTAACTCTCACACAATATGTAACAGAAAATTTTAAAAGGGATGGGAAACAGGAACGCAAAGATGAGGAAATCAGAAGACCAGTGGAGGAGGTAGAAATACAGATGAACACGGCCAGGTCAAGGGAGGGCGGGGCCTCATGAATCCAAAGGATGCTACCTAGAACTATTTGAGCAAGTGAGTGGAGAGAACAGTGTGTGAGAGGAAAACCAGCCAAGAGTCCAAGGGAGAGGATTTCTCCTCAGCAGTCTCTAATGAGGAGAGGACATATAAAATAAAGATGGAAAAGCAATCATCAGATTTAGCATTTAAGAGGTCATTGGTGGTTAGCTCCTTGACAAGCAAAGTTCCACAGCAGTTATAAAGGCAGACTCTAGATGGCGCTAGCCTGAGAAATGGTTGATAAATAAGAAGGTGATTGGTGGCTCCTTTTTAAATGTTTATTTTTAAGGATGTAGGTGTGAAAGGAGAATGCTGCACAGGTGATCTGTGTGACTTCGTGGCCACCGTAATGCAGAGGGAGCTAGAAAGGTGTAGCCTGGAGGAAAGATTACAGAAACCCACCTCCCAGGCCTGTAGTGGATGAAAGTTTTCTCAGAAACACAACAAAACAACAAGAGAGGAAGAACAGTCAAAGGCCACCAGTGGAGGGAGTCTGAGAGCTTGGCTTTGTCAGAAACACCTCAGAACCTTCCTCCTCACAGGCTCAGCCACAGACATACCATAAATACTTCTGTGCCATGAGTATGGTTGCCTTTTGGAATATTTCCCCCTGAATCTCCTCTGAGGGATCCTGACAATTGAATACAGTCGTCCCTCAGTATCCACGGGGGATTGGTTGTTTCCAGGACCCTCTGAGATACCAAAATCTGCATATACTCAAGTCCTGTCTAAAATGGTATAGTATTTGCATATAACCTAGACACATCCTCTTATATACTTTAAAGCATCTCTAGATTACTTGAAATACCTAAGTGCTGTATAAATAGTTGCCTGAGGGCAGTGAATTCAAGTTTTGCCTTTTGGAACTTTCTGAATTTTTTTTTTTTTCCAAGTATTTTCGACCGAGGTTGGTTGTGAATGAGGAACCACAGATAAGGAGGGCCAAGTATGCTGCAGACCTTTTAACCTCAGATCTCGACCATCTCACATTTCCTCTTTGTCATCTCAGACCTTCCCTTGTTCTTGGACCCACTTTCATTAGAACAGTGCTGAGCCCTGTGTTTCATGGCCCCCAAAAGCAGGAGCCCCCTCACCCCACAACCAGTCCTGGCAATGAGAATCCAGTTTCAGGGGAAGTTTACCCCTTGTCCTGCCCAGGAAAGGAGGGAAGGAACAAGAATAGGAGGGAACAAATGATAGGAGGGGATGGGGGCAGGGCTATGAACAGGGAACTACTCCCCTGTGTGTCCCGGATGCTAAGAGGGTAACAAGAGCTCATCCACATTCAGCGTGGTGCCTGGAGTACGGGAAGCTTAAAAGTCTTTCAATGTTTCACAGTTTTGTTCCTTTAATAATGTACTTAGATTAAATCTAAGCAACAACAAAAAGAATCAAATATGTTATTTCTTATGGAGATTAAGAAGGATTCTCCTTGAAGATTTATTAGATTATCTGGTATCTTTGTATAAACTCAGAATTTCTTGAGATACAAATAATAAATATATTTATGAAAAAAAAAAAAGTCAGTTGTGGTGATGGTGGTGGTGATTATTCAGACAGAACAGCCTGGTCACCTGCCGTCAATCACAGCAAGAAGGAAGCGGTCCTGAAGAGGTGGAGTGGCCTGACCCCTAGGTGTGTGCCAGGCTACTTGCATGTGGTTATTATTTCCTCTAATCTCTGCAATAATGCTGAAGGCACCAACTCACCCCAAATCTCACAGCTGATGAAAATAAGGCTTAGAGAAGGAAGAAACTTGCCCAGAGCTATTCAGTGGCTGAGGCAGGATGTGAACCAGTCTATCTGCTTCCACGCCATGGGGGAAGGCCCTTACAGTTGATGGAGAGGCCACTCCAGCATCGTAAGGCAGTTGCTTTTCCGATTAATGTCACCTTGTAGAGCCAGATGCCCCATCCACCATCTGAACACTGACTAGTCTTCAGCGTTGAAGGAGCAAAAGGTATTCCTGGGGCATTGTGCTCTCCTGTCTCCTCCTAGGAAGGGACGATCAGATTTCAGAATTTGGCCCAGAGGCCTTCTTCTCCTCCCCTTTTCCATTCTCCCTAAATTAGCTTTCGTTTCATAACAGTCATTAGCTGAGCTCTGGGAATGAAGTGTAAAAATTTCCCCTCACCTCGGAACCCTAACTGGCGGCGGTCCCTTGAAACTCCTGCAACCAGAGCTCCATCTAAACATCAAAACCTCCAATTAGGCCCCCTTGTGCGGGGATCACGTGGTCTGCCCTTCACGCTGAGCCGGACCCACGCGGGGCAGGACCAGAGGCCTCATCACCGGGCCTGGGCTTTTGTGAAATTCCTGAATAAGCAGCCGTGGAGTGTCTGCAGAGGGCTGCGTTTTCTTTTTCTTTTTTTTTCTTCTGGTTTTAACAACCGCTTTTACGGACGATTTAACACGGTGGGTTGCCAGCTGTGTTAATGCCTTACCCCCTTCCCTTGTGACGTCCACCTTGTGAAATGGCCATCAGATGGAGAGTCCATGCCTCCCTCTTCCCAACAAAACTGCTCCTTTCTTCACACCCGGAGCCGGGGCTCCTCGCCAAGGACAAAGAGAGGTCCTTATCCCGCTTGTACCCAGAAGCAACTAAGTGCAACTAAGTAACATAGTTCATTGGTTATTGAGAAAATGTTGTAAATGGGAAGAGGGGGTGATGCCTCTAGGCTCTCTCTTGGTGGTGAACGGGGACGCAGATGAGGAGGGAGAGGGTAATCTTAGTTTCCACAACTGTCTGCAGCCTCTACACCGCAGGGGCTGTTTCAGCATATTCCTGACATCTGTTCTTGCCCCAGTTCTTGCCCATCTTTACCCAGATGTCCACGTCTTGGGTATCCTCGGGCTGTTCAAGGCTGAGCCTCATGTAACATGATCAACTCAGATCCGAGGCTTCCTTCTTCCTGTTAAAGATTGAGGAAGTGAGTTTTATCAGTTTGCTCCCTGCTAATTAGGTTCTAGGGGCATCTAATATACTGACCAATTTCCTGTTATACATACTGATAGGCCAGATTCTACCAATACCCATTAATTTACAGTGAAAAATATTAGAATACCATGTCCCATGGCCAGTGTCCTCTCTATTCTCTACTGTTAAGTTAAATAGAAAACACACACACACACACACACACAGGCTTGAAATCTATTTCAAAACTGTTGAAATACTCAGAAAATGTGAACCTGCAATTCCACCTAGAGAAACTTGAACTATGAAAATCATTAGAATTATATACCAAGATTTAATCATAGAAAGTGCTGCTTATACAAATCTAATATTTTGAAGAAAAAAAAAAAAACCTAACTGTTCACAAATAGAGGATTGACTTTAAAAATTGATTTAGCCATGCATATTAAACTTAGATTACTATCTATGCTGTAGAAATAGAGCATGACACTTTAAGTTAAACAGGGTGCAGTAGACTTCATTTTTTTAAGTATGTCAGGCTAAATAACCTGAACTACCCTCCTGCAGAAAAAAAAAAAAAATTCTGGGTAAAATATATATTACATGTCTCTTGAAGGCCGATAGAAAATGAACAACCAAATAAAAGAGCACTTACATTGCTCCGATTGTTTTAAATTATGATTTCCTGCTAAAAGAAAGCAGAACTTCTTGGAAAAGTAGCTGATTCTAAGTCTGGGGCAGAAAAAATAGAAGATGGGCTTGAACATCTGGGGTTCTGTTGAAATGACTTTGGAGGCAAAGCCCTTGAAGAGGCTCTCAGTGGCCAAAGACGGAGCAATTTTTGCTTCATTGAGGATACCCTGGAGATATCGTGGGTTCTGTTCCAGACCACCACAATAAAGCAATCATCGCAATCAAGTGAGTCACATGAGTTTCTTGGTTTTGCAAGGCATATAAAAATTATGTTTATACCATTACTGTAGTCTATAAAATGTGCAATAACATTATGTCTAAAACCACAATACTTTAATTAAAAAATACTTTATTGCTAAAAATGTTAACCATCATCTGAGCCTTCAGTGAGTAATAATCTTTTTGCAATAGTAACATCAAAGATCACTCATCACAGATCACCATAACAAATATAACAATAAAGAAAAAATTTGAAATATTGTGAGAATTACCAAAATGTGACACAGAGACACAAAGTCTCTGTATAGTTTCTGTATAGTTTTAGAAAGTCCTTCCCCAAATCCTATAATTCAGGTCTCTATCTAATTCTGATCGTCCCTACCTCTGCTTATTACACATGGATAAGGCTTTTACTCTATTACATACCTTTCACAGATGAAAGGATTCATTTCTGAGGTTGTTCTATCTCGAAGCTGAAGTCTTACTCAGGCTGTAATTAAACATGGCATTGCTATTTAAACCCTCTGGTTTAAGAACAAGATGTAATAGTGGCTCAATCCTTTGAAGTAAAACACTACTGCATATGCAGTTAGTAGAGCTTTAGTGATCCATGTCTGTGTGTGGAACCCATTGGCACAGCCCAGAGAGGACTGCCGTAGTTCTCTCCTCCAAAGGAAAAGAATAATATATATCAAATTCCCACCATCAACTTGCCCTACATCATACATGCCAAAAAAATAAGTCTGACCCTAAAGCAAATAACTATAACATCTTCTACAATAGGCATGATCATTTTTGCCCCTTGACATGCTCACCAGGCCCTGGACCTGGCATTCCATGTCCGGGAAGTAAAACTGTCTAAAGAGAGAACACATCCAAGTTCCAGTGAATAAATCCTATATATGCCATTATAGTTGTCAATGTTGAGCCCCGTTCTAACTCACCTGTAAGAAAAAGGATGAACAGCAAGGAGCTCTGATTTAGGAATCTAAGTAAGGAGATTTGTTAAGACATACAAATTGTTCCTAACTTGCAATCCAATGAGTAAAAAGTGCCAGGGATGCATAGAAATGAACTTCCAAATATAGTTGAGTATATATTCAATTTCTTTCGCTCTACAGCCTTTCTTCTATTTGAGGGTGGGTGAACATAGGAAATTCCATCCAAGGCGACCCCTATGAGCTACAATAAGATCTTTCTGAGGAAAGAAATGAAGTGCTACTTATTTTTCCAGCACTTACTGTGGACCCTAGCATACAGTAGGTGCTCCACAAATGTGGAGGGAAGAGAAAGGAAGAGAGAGAAGGAGAACAGGGAGAAAAGAATGAAGAGAAGAGAGATCACTGGCCAGGAGGTGAGTTATCTCCCAATTATGCAGAAAGGCTGAGCCTACAAAGAACAGAAGAGATTCTCCAAGAAGGCACTGGTAGTGTCTATAATGGCTGCGCCTCTTGTCACTTTTCCAGGGAAGCATGTTTAGGAATCCTCTCACGATTACAAGGAGTTCTGAGGCACTGGTAAATGTTTCACCGACTAACTGCCTCCTCCTCTGGCAGGAATTTAAGTGAAAATAAACCCACCTCCCACCATACCAGCCTCTGTGATTTCCTGGTTTGGTCTGCAAGCTAGATGGGTGGATAAGACAACCACCATGGAAATTTCTCACTATTTTCTGTTCCTTTTCTGCACATCCCAAATCAATGACTATAACGATGATTAGTATAAATAATCTCACTAATATGATAATAGTGTCAATTGGGCACCTACTGCATACACAGGCACTGTGCCATGTGCTTTCTACAAGTTGTATCAGAGATAATGGACATCCAGGCACAATTTACGTTTCCATGAAATAGGAGTCATTTTCTTTTTTACTAGTCAACACAAATAAGTCTTAATTCCGGGCTCAAGAGAAGCAGTGTCATATGGAAAGAGACCAGTATGCCTGGAGAAAGTGGAATAGTGTACTCTGATTTGTTGTTGTGTGACCCTAGCTAATATCTCCCCAGATCGGGGCCCCAGTGTCCCAGTGATCGAAAGCAGAGCTTTCAAAACTTTCATGTGCATATGAATCACTTGGGGATCTTGTTCAAAGGCATGATCTGATTCAGTAGGTCTGGGGTGGGAATTCTACATTTCTACAGGCTTCCTGTGACATCAGTGCTGCTGTTCCTTGGGCTGCATCTTCAGTAGCAAAGATGCAGACAATCTATAAGGTATATTTGGCTCTAAAGTTCTGGACTCAGGGAAAGATTGTCTGGAGGCTGTATAAAGGTCTTGGATTACAGTTTCATAAATTAAAACCACAGCAAGAGCCAGGAGGGAGGGGTGTGTCACCTTCCAGAGCCCATGAGTCAATGGATCCCATAAGTCGATGGATCCTATGAGTGAAAGATGCCACCAACTAACCTTCAAGAAGAAAAGTCATTGAAGAGAAAGTAGTTATGAGAATGTCATGGAATTTGCATAACTTTCAGTGATTTCCAGCCACATTCCCTGCTGTGAAAATGCAACATGTTTCAAAAGTCCTGTTTCATCCTAAAATCCTCCTTTTCCTTCCTGCCGCCCGCCCACACTGCGACACAAATCAGTTTTGGGGAAACATCCCTGTGAGGCAAACCAGAGCTCAGAGCAGGGTTGAGAGCAGGGGACTGTCAACATATGAACAGCTCAAACTCAGGCTTCTTTTTTCTTCAAATCTCGGCCTGTTCTAACATTCGAGAGACTACAGCTCATTAAGAAAGAAAGAAGAAATTCTGAGCAATACTCCTCATTCAGTTCCCCAAACAGTAGCTTTCCACGTTGTATGATAACACCAGCTTTACAAGGAAGTAAACACCTGAGTGAAAAACAACAACAGCAACAAACAAACCTGAATTCAAGAATATTCCTGAATCATAAAATCAGTCATGCTAGCTTATTATACATCCTAGGAGTTAACTAGAAACCAGTTAATCTCTAATCTAAGAAAATAATATCGCATATCTTGCTTTAATATGTTTGAGCTTTGACTGACATTTCATTTGTTCAGGAGGATTTTTTTTTTTTTTTGGCTCTTTCCTGTCAAGAGACATTGGCAAAGCTGTGTGTAATCAACTTTTTCATTCCTCCTGGCAAGGACTATTAGATATTCAGACAGGAGGTGTGCAGTGCCTCTGTCATGGATTTGGATATAGAGCATATGGATATTCAGCAGTAAAACAGGAAGTTTTTAATGAGACACCTCAGCCCCCAAATGTGACCTGTTTGAATGCTGTTCAAACTCTAATGCCCCCACTGCTCTCCACTGGCATTTGCAAGGGGAAAGGAATTAAGCAACAGCACAGCGTCTTTCTGAGTCTGCAAATACCATCCCCATGTGAGGTGCCTCCATTTCCCCCTCTGGAAAATGGTGATGGAAATGATCTACCTTGTTTAATCAGTGTTTATGGTACTTGATTAGCCCCTCAGGCCACAGCAGCTAGGTTTAGCTAAGAATGGAAAGTCCTCTACACCGGGCTTTTACATACCCTGCTTCTGGGAGAGATTCCATGCGCAGCTGACAATAGCAAAGTGACTTTCACTCCCATCCGCCCAGGTAGATGGAAAATAAGGAACTAGGGGAGGGAGTTAAAAATGAACCACTGTTCCACGGGGCTCTCAGGAGAGCAGAAAAAGGAAAATGGGCCAAACAAAAGAATGTGTATTTTTAACTCATAAATAGGCCAGCAACATTGTATTCAGTCTTTATAAAGTGCTCTGGTACAAATCTGGCCACTAATATCCTCCTTGGCCTGGCCATCTCCACATTTCTTAATGCATTTTATTTTACTACTTGAAGGACATAATAGGAGGCTTTCTTAGGTAATGACTCTACATTTGAAAGGAATTACATAATATAAGTAATTATTCTGATTGTTTACATGATGATGGCTACTTAACTCTAATCACATGGGTATTTCAGGAAAGGTTTTATGTACCACCTTGCCCCCTGCCCCCAATAAAAATATCTCTGTAAATATTGCCGTTCTTCTAGACCCTTTGTGTGGAGATAAACTAAGTCCTCAGCTTTCTTACTTGGAAACCAACTATTAAATCTTTCTAGCACCCAGATTCTATGAGTTTTAAGTCGCTGCCCCACCTTTAGAAATTTACAAATCAAAAACTCATTCATTCACTCTATTTTTTTTTTCCCAAGAAGCACTTAATGAGTATCAATTATTTGCCAGGGATTGTGCTATATATATGGCATACACGGGTGACCACTACCAAATAGCTCCTCCCTCACGGGGATTACACTCTGCTGGGGAAGACAAAAGTCAAACAATCAAACAAATAAATATCAATTAGCAAATGTACTAAGCACCAGTTCTATGGAAGCTTAAGATCAGGGTACGTAATCGGTTCTGTGAAAGTAGTATTTGACCTGAGAACTGCAGGATCAGGAGAGAGAACAGCATGTACAAAATCAGAGAGAACAAAGTCAGAGAGAACAGCATGTACAAACCCCCTGTGGCAGGAGAGGGCACAGATTATTAATGGAATTGAAACAAGCCTTCAATCTAACTGTTGTACAGTTGCACTAATTGTACCAATGAGCACTACAGAATGTGAGAGGAGAGAGGATCTCCATTCAAGAGAGGTAGTCAGGGAAGGCTTCCTAGAGAAAATGGGACTTGGGGCTAAACTTTAAAGAAAGTGAAGACTTTAGAAAGGAAAGTATTAGGTGTTTCTGGCAGCTGGCGCAGCAAAAACAAAGGTATGGAAGTATGATAGCATAAAGCATTTTATCTCCCTTTTATTACCTTTCTTTTAATTTATGTATATGTGAACTTGTTCATTTGAAAATCAAAGATATACACTGCTATATTTTAAAATTGAATTTATAAAGAGAAGGACTTAAAAAGTGTCAGTTTTTCTCATACAAAAATTAACTCAAAATGGATTACAGACTTAAGTGTAAAAGGTAAAACTGTAAAACTTTTAGAAAAAAAAAATAGAACAATTTCATGATCTAGGGCTAGGTAAAGAGTTCTTAGACTTGACACCAAAAAAAAAAAACAATCTACTAAAGGAAAAACTGATAAACTGAACCTCATCAAAACTGAAAGTTTTGTTCTGCAAAAGCCCATGTGAGGAGTATGAAAAGACAAGACAGAGACTTGGAGAAAATATTTGCAAACCAAATATCTAACAAAGGACTTGTACCTTGAACATATAAAGAACTCTCAAAACTTAACAACAACAACAAAAAAAAGTAGAAAATGAGAAAAAGACAGGACGAGACAGTTTGCTGAAGAGGAAATACATATAGCAAATAAGCACACGAAAAGATGCTTTACATATCAGCCATCAGGGAAATGCAAACTAAAAAGCATGATGAGATATCACTGTACATCTATCAGAATTGTTAAAACAAAAATGTGACAGCACCAAATGCTGACAAGGATGTGGAAAAACAGGATCATTTACACATTGCTGGTGGGAATGTGAAATGTCATAGACACTCCAGAAGACCGTTTGGCACTTTCTTATAAAAATTAAACATTTAATCACTATATGTCCCAGCAATTGCCTTCTTAAGCATTATCTCAGAGAAATGAAAACATACTCACATAAAAACCTATGCATGCCTGTTTCTACCAGCTTTATTTAGAATAGCCAAAAACTGGGAACAGTCCCAATGTCCTTCAACCAATGCATGGTTAAACCGTGATATATACCTACCATGGAATACTATTCAGAAATGAAAAATAACTATTTTTTTAACGCTTACAAGATTTTTTTTTTAATTTTAATTTTATTGGAGTATAGTTGATTTACAACGTTGTGTTAGCTTCAGGTGTATAGCAAAGTGATTCAGTTATACATATATTTACATATATTCATTCTTTTTTTAGATTCTTTTCTCATACAGGTTATCACAGAATATTGAGTAGAGTTCCCTGTGCTATACAGTAGGTCCTTGTTGATTATCTATCTTATATATAGTAGTGTGTGTGTGTTCATCCCAAGCTCCTGATTTATCCTTCCCACACCCCCCACGTTTCCCCTTTGGTAACCATAAGTTTGTTTTCGATATCTGTAACTCTGTTTCTATTTTGTAAATAAGTTCATTTGTATCTCTCTCTTTTTTTTATATTAGATGTCACATATGAGTGATATCATGATATTTGTCTTTCTCTGTCTGACTTACTTCACTTAGTATGATAATCTCTAAGTCTATCCATGTTGCTGCAAATGGCATTATTTCATTCTTTTTTATGGCTGAGTAGTATTCCACTGTGTATATACATACCACATCTTCTTTATCCATTCCCCTGTCAGTGGACATTTAGGTTGTTTCCATGTCTTGGCTATTGTAAATAGTGCTGCAATGAACATTGGGGTGCATGTATCCTTTCAGATTATGGTTTTCTCCAGATATATGCCCAGGAGTGGGATTGCTGGATTGATATACACAACAATTTCATAAATACCCAGGGAATTATGCTGAGAAGAAAAAAACCCAAAGGTTATGTAGTGTATGATTCCATTTACATAACATTTGTGAAATAACAAAATTTTAGAAATGATGAATATACTAGTGGTTGCCAGAGGTTAAGGATACTGAAGGTTGTACATTAAAAATTATAGAGATATTTTCAGTCTACAATGATATTATCTTCCCTCAGAACATTTTCTTCTGACAGGTAGCTAGGAAAGTAGCAATCCAAATCACCTTAGCCCAGTAAGAATTGTATATGCTTAAAAGCTAGGTATCAGTCCTTGTAAAGTCTGGTTCATTTAGGATTTACCCTTAATCCTAGTGTCCTAACCCAAAGCATATGGGATTCACCAAGGACCCTCTCCTTGCAGACTGTGGACTTCAACATTTGTTCTCAAGTCATTTGAGTCTTCAGAATCTCTGCCCAGGTATCCTTCTTAAATCCACAGATGCCCCATGGTTGAAAGCTCACCTCTCTAGGTTTCCTTCTTAGGGAATTTTGGCTTTGTAATTCTTCACTGCTTTGTTAATTCTCAATGCTTCAAACAGATTCTTTCCTCCAGATTTTCTAGTTTTTCTCATTGGAAGCTGTGCAGTCTGCCTTTAGTGGAAGACAAAGTCTCAGTTGCTTTTTTTATGTTGATATTTATATATATATTATCTATTTATATGATTTATATATGTTTATATGATTTATGCCATTTTTTTCTTTCGATATTGTCACCCAGACACAACGATCCTGCTCCAATCTGAAATATTTACTCCAGAAACTTGAAAGATAAAAATTCTTTGTCCTCAGATGTCTTGAAAATATTTCTATCCCCTTTGGTTGGAACTTTTTCTGGCTGTGGTAGTTTAGTTTGCCCACTGTTTTCACTCGGATGTTTGAAGGCATTTGCCATATTATCTCCCAGCACTCAGAGTAACTGAGGAGAACACAACTTCATTGGATCTGGGATGTTTCTTCTTTCTTTTCCTCTTCTTCCTTTGCTTCTTTGTGTCCTTCTCTTCTTCCCTCTCCTTTCCCATGCCCAGTCCTCTTCCTCTGCCCCTCCCACCTTTTCTGTTGTACCTCCTCCTTCTTCTTTGCTGATAACGTATTTTCCCTCTGTTTCTCCATCCTGCATCTCCTATTGGTTAGATGTTGAATCTTATCAATTATCTATATTCTTATTCTTTGTTTGCCAAGTTTTTATCTTTATAGGTTTTCCTAATAAATTCTGAACATTTTTAATTTTTATGTTTTATCTTTTGTTACATAGATACATATATATTTCAGCAATCATATTGGTGAATTTTCCCTTAATTTTTAGGAGTTTCTTCTTGTTAGCTGACTATTCTAGTCTTATAATACTTTGTATTTATTTTAGAAATAAAATGTTATGTCTAAGAATATTGATTTTTGTATGTATCTCTATGGGGTGGTTTTAAAATATGTCCACAAAATCTTTTCCAGTCTATCCCTCAAAAGATAGAGACAAATTCCTCTCCCCTTGAGTATAGGCTAAATTTAGTGACTCACTTCTAAGGAATAGAATACAGCAGAAGTTGTCACCAGTAAAATGGCAAATTAAACAGTTTAAAATCTAGAAGTACAAATGTATATATCGTCATTACACATTTATCTGCACCCATAAGTTGTGGAATAACTTCTCTATGACAATGCTTGAGAACATGTTTAATTTAAATACAATTTGAAATATTTTATAAAGATAATATGGCATTTGAAAATACAGGAGCAAGTTACTTTAAATTCCACAAGCTACTCAAGGTAGCTTTTCTACAATGAGGTAAATTAAGCATTTCTTTTCCAGCAAAGCATGACTTGCCATAAAGGACAAGGCAGAAAATAGACAACATATTTACGTCGTGGGATATGTAATTCCATATGGGAGGGACAGAGAGATTGCTGGCTGACATTGAATCAACCCAAACCTAATGGTAAAAACATGCCAGTGGGAGCAATCTATCCTAAGACTTGATACATAATAGGATAAGAGGAATCCTTGCTAACTTAGTGGCAGAAATGACTAGTTCCTGATTCTATGGATATTAACACACATGGTGCTTTTTGTTTGTTTGTTTGTTTGTTTTGTAGTATTTGCCTATGTCAGAAACTGAGCGAGATTCTAGAGATATAACAGTGAGCAGAAAATAGACATGAGGCCTGATTGGAAACATATTTTCTTGAGAAAGATAGAAACATTAATCACATAGTCACACAAATAATTGTTTGACTAAGTCAGCATTTCCCCAACTTTGGAACATAGAATTTATTAAAAATGAAAATGTATTGATGCAACACCAGTAAGAGATCATAAGATATAATGTGCACATGAATGAAAGTAGACAGCAAGAAGCAGTAATCCCCACAGATTACTTAATTACTGTGAGGAGTGATAAAAATTTGATTTGTGTGTGGGTTTTTTATTCTATAATAGAAAAAATGAAAATTAGAGAGAGACATATTTTATTAAGGAGAAAAATAAACAAAATAACTCACTATCACAATATATGTAAAAAAATAAGACACTATATTCAAGATAGGCCAGCAAAGACAAAATAGACCACATACATCAATAAGATAGTTTGTTTGTAAATGATGCCTATGCATCAATGCACAAACTGAATGTCATTTATATATGCATCAGGTGATCAGTTATGCAACATCTTGGCATTCTTCATGATTGCACCCTATTCCTTAAAAGGCCGACTACAGCATAGGAAAGAAAACAGTGATATAAATATTCTTAATGTTTTTCACACATGTATTTTTAAAATACTTTTTATAAGAAAACCTATTCCATGCAACACTTTCTTTTTTCATGGGCACTCCCTCTCACCGAGTATTTTTTGGGATACTCTGTATAAGCTCCAATGGGGAAATCTCTGGGGGAACATATTTTAACTCTTTACAGAATAATAAGATAATAGAAAGTTAAGAATAGGAATGGACTTCAGGGATCATTTTAGTTAAAAATCATAATATTATGAAAGGAGAAATTCAAATTTTTTCCAGAAAATTACAGTGTTTTAGAAATTAAAAATATTTTAAAGGATATGTAACTAGACCTCTTATTGAAATTGGCACTGCACAAAATTCCTACCCAGCATTCACGTAGTGTCTGCCTTGAAGTTTTCACTATTATGTGCACTGCCATATCTGTTTGTTCAGTAAATATTAATGGACTGTTTTTGTTATGCTAGAGATAATTGCAAAATCTCAGAAAACATGGGTTTGTAAGACTTCAAATAACTACAATTCAATAAAGGATCATAATAGCAATGAGGTCACACTTGACACATGTGACAATAGAGGGGAAAAAAACTAAATATTATTGGAACTTCAAATAAATTAAAAATTAGAGACAGTTTTCAATCTCAACTTTATAAAAATATGTTCTTTTTTTTCATGTGCAATGACTGGGATACAGAGGGAAATTGTTTTAGGTTAAAAAAATAGCTAACAGTTATAGAGGTATGCAGTAAACAACAACCAAGTATTATCAAAAGTACTCAGTTGCTCTGTCTGGCTGGGGCTGATGGAATGTCTTCATTATTAAATTCTTTATTTTTTCTTTTAACCAAGATAACTAACACATCCATAAACCCAAAATATTTTCTTGTGCTCTTTCGTAATTCTTCCCTCCCTTTCCGCCCTTCCACTAACTCTAGGCAAACATTTGTCTGCACTTAGCCAATATATATTTTAGTTCATGTTTTCTAAAATTTCACATATGTGGAATCATACTGTGTGTGCTTTTATTTTGCCTGGATTCTTTCAATCGGTGTAATTATTTGGAGATTTATCCACACAGTTGATGTATCAGTAGTTCATTTTTTATATTGCCGAATAATAGTCCATTATATGGATATAACACAATTTATTTATCCATTCGCCTGTTGATGGGTATTTGGATTATTTCCAGTTTGGAGCAATTCAAACAAAGCTGCTATGACCAATTCTGTACCTGTCTTTGCATAAATATATGTTTTTATTTTTGTTACATATATCAGTAGTAGTAGAAAGACTAAGTTGAATAGCAGATGTATGGTTACCTTCTTAAGGAAACTTCCAAACTCCTTTCCAAAGCATTTATAGCAATGTATGAATATTCCAGTTGTTTTACATCCTTGCCAATATTTGATACAGTCTTTAATTTTAGATATTCTACTAGATAGGCAATAATATCTCATAGATTCAATTTGCATTTCTCTAATAACAAATGATGTTGATCATGTTTTCATATGCTTATTTGTCATTCATATGTATTTTACCCATTTTGTTATTGGACTTTTACTGAGTTTTCTTATATTGAGCTTGAGGGTTCTTTACATATTATGAATACAAATCCTTTATCAAATATGTGATTTGCCAGGATTTTCTCCCAGTCTGTGATTTTTCTTATTCTCCTAACAGTACCATTTAAAGGGCATAGTTCTTAACTTTGACAAAGTGCAACTGTCAATTTGTTCTTTTGTAGACTGTTTTTTACATTGAGATGTCTCTGTGGTCTAAAACAGAAGTGTACAATTTTTTTTCTGTAAAATGTCAGAGAGTAAGTAATTTAGACTTTTGGGCCACACAGTCTCTGTCATAAATATACTGCTCTACTGTTTTAGTCTAAAAGCAGCCATAGACAATACATAACGAATTGGCATGTTTGTGTTCTCATAAAACTTTATCTACAAAAATAGACAGTGGGTCATATTTGGCCTGTGAGCCATAGCTTACTGACTCCCAGCCTAAAGCATTGTCTATCTTGGTAAATGTTCTGTGTACAATGAAAAGAATGCATATCCTATTGTTGGGAGGATTGTTCTTTAAATGCAGTTGGGTCAAATTGGTTGATAGTGTTGTTGAAGTCTTCTATGGTCAGGCAATCTTTCTATTTTAATTGCTGTCTGCTTTCTCTATCAGTTATTGAGATAGGAGTATTGAAATCCCTAATTGTCCATTTCTCTTATCAGTGTTGCTTCATGTACTTTATAACTGTTATTGGGTGAACACTGTTTATGATTATGTTCTCTGCTGAATCGATCTCTTCATCATTGTAAAATGATCCCCTTCATCCCTGATAATAATCTCTGTTCTAAAATCTATTTTGTTGGATATTAATATAGCCACTCCAGCTTTCTTTTAATTTTTGTTAACATGGTTACCTTTTACATATTTTTACTTTTAACTTATTGTGTTTATATTTAAAGTAGATTTCTTGTTGGCAGCATAGAGTTAGATCTTGCTTTTTTTTAAAATCCAATATGACAATCTTCACCTTTTAATTGGGGTGTTTAGAATATTTACATTGAATGTAGTGTGGGTGGTTGTATTCAAATCTACCATCTTGTTATTTGTTTTCTATTCGTCTAACCTGTTCTTTGTTCTCTTTTTTTTCTCTTTTCCTGCCTTGTTTAGTATTAATTAAATATCCCCTTAAGATTCCATTTTTGTTTGCTTTTTAGTTACAACTCTCCAATATATTCTATACATATTTAACTTCTCAGAGTCTACTTTTAAGTAATACTATATTGTACTTCTTCATATAAAAAACTTACAAGTTTACTTTCATTTCAACTCATCCCATCTTTATGATACTGTTGTCATATATTTTCCTTCTACATATGTTATAAACCTCACAATGCATTGATATTATATTTGCTTTAAGCACTCACTTATTTTTTAAATAGATTTAAATAATGAAAATGTCTTTATATTTATCCACATAATTGCCATTTTCAGTCTTCTTCATTCTTTTTCATAGTTACAGATTTCTACACACTACACTTTTTCTTCCCTTAACATTTCTTATAATGCAAGTCTACTAGTAATGAATTATTTCAGCTTTTGTACGTCTGAAAATGTCTTTATATCACCTTCACTTTTTAAGACTATCATAGGGAAAAAATTCTAAGTTGACATAGTTTTTTTCAAAATTTGTTTTGTTTTTGTTTTTAGTACCTTAAAGATGTTGTTCCACTGTCTGGTTTGTGTTGTGTTTAATTTAAATATTAGAAGGTATATAATAGACTAATTTTATCCTCTCAAATTCTTTAAAATGTATATTATAGTTAAAAACAAAAACTATAACATTTTTCAAGAGATCTTCAATTTATGTTGACAAGTACAACATAAAAGAGGGAGGATAAAAGGACCTATATGGTGGCAAAGATTTCTCTGTTTCAGTTAAGTGGTAAAATGTTAATTCTAAGTAGGCTGTGAAAAGTCAAATATGAATATTTTATCCCTTGAACAACCCCTGGGAAAACATATATAGAGAGGTAAGTGAAAAACCCAATAAAGAGAAGATATAAACAAAAGATAAACCATTCATTTTTCATGAATTGGAGAACTCAGTATAGAAAAGATTTAGAGTCATCCCTTGGCATATGCAGGGCGTTGGTTCCAGGACCCACTGCGGATGCTCAAGTCACATAGTCAAACCCTGCGTTCGTATCTGAGGTTCTTCACCCACAGATCCAATGAACTGAGAATCCTGTAGTACTGTATGTATTTACTGGGAAAAAAAAAGAAAAAAACTGCGTATAAGTGGACCTGCAGAGTTCAAACCCTTGTTGTTCAGGGGTCAACTGTATATTCTTCCTAAATTAATCTGTAGATTCAACACAATTCCAATCAAAATCTCAGCAGGATTTTTTTTTTTTTTTTGGATAAACCCATACTCTTAAGGTCACAAAGAAAGGCAAATAAGCTAGAATAGGCAAAACAATTTTGAAGAAAAAAAAGGAAAAAATTTAGAAGATAGACACTACCTAATTTTTGGACTTAACTTTAAAACTACAGTAATCAAGACAGTGTAGTATCAATAGACACAGATCAGTTGAACAGTCTAGAGAATCCAGATATATACTCACACAAACATGAAAAATTCATTTTTGAGAAAGATACAAAAGTAATTCAGTGAGGGAAAGGATAATCTTTTCAAGAAGTGGTGTTTGAACAATTAGATATCCATGTGTTAAGAAAAAGAACCTAAACCTATACCTTACACCTCATAAGTTTATTTGTAAAATGTAGAACTATAAAACTTTGAGAAGAAAACATGGGAAGAATCCTTATACTTTTTGTGTTAGGCAAATAATTTAAAAATATGATCCAAGGGTACAATCCAAAAATGAAGAAATTGATTAAATTTCAGTACAATTTAAAAAAAATAGTTCTGCAAAAACACTGTTAAGAAAATTAAAAGTCAAGAATTATTTGCAGTTCACATATTTGACAAAGTATTTGTATACGCATACCTAACTTCACTGCATTTAACTTTATTGAGCTTTGTAGTTATTGCACTTTTCACAAATTGAAGGGCTGTGGCAACCCTGCATAGAGCAAGTCTATCAGTGCCATTTTTCCAACAGCATTATTTTTTAATTAAGGTATGTACATTTTTTTTAGACATAATGCTATTGCACATTTAATGGACTATAGCATAGTGTAAACATCACTTTTATGTGAACTGGGAAACCAAAAAATTTGTGTGACTTGCTTTAACATAATGTTTGTTTTATTGGGATGGTCAGATCCACACATCTAACCCACAATATCTCCAAGGTATTCCTGTATCTGGGATGTATTAAAAACTCACAGGACTCAGCAATAAGAAATCAAACAACCCAGTCAAAAACAAATGGGTAAAACAATTTGATCAGTCACTTCTCCAAAGATTTATAGATGGCAAATAAGTACATGAATGGGTATTCTACATCAGAATGTCAGGGAAAAGCAAATTAAAACCATCATGAGACTAACGCACACTTATTAGAATAGATAACATTTTTTTTTAAAATGCGACTAGCAATACTAAGTACTGGTGAGGATGCAAAACAATTAGAACTCTCATACATTGGTGATGGGTATGCAAAATAGTACAGCCACTCAGGAAAACCGTTTGGCAGTTTCTTATAAAATTAAACATACAATTATCTTATGATCCAGAAATTATACTCCTGTGCTTTGTTTTACTCTAGAAAAATTTAAACTTATGTTCATACAAGAACCTGTACATCAATGTCTATAGAAGCTCATTCAGAACTGCCAGAAGATAGGAACACCTCAAATGCCCTTCAACAGATAAATTAATACCCTAATACACTACTCACAAATAAAAAGGGAGTGACTATTGAGGCACTCACAACCTGATGAATCTAAGTGAAGAACCCAGTCTCAAAAGGTTGCATGATTCTATTTATATGATACTTTGGAAAATGAAAAACTGTAGCTCCTAAAACTTGACAAACAGCTGCTAGGAGCCAGGGAGGGAGGAGGATTTGACTACAAGAGGGCAGAACAAGGAAAATTTTGTTTTTGATTGATAGACCTGTTTTGATTGTGGTGGTGGCTGCATGAATCTATGCATGTGTTAAAACTCATAGAACTGTCCACAAAAAGGTTAAATTTTACAGTATGTTTATTAAAAAAATAACATTACAATCTCTTTAATGGCTGCATCTCTTATTTATACCTCTGGCAAAACCAAAAACACTGAAGATCATGCTAAGCACGATTTCACTGATTTGTTTTAAGATTCTGGATAGACAACCATGTGAAAATTGAAACAATTTATGACAATGAAATACATATGAACATTTTAGCAGTGTAATCAAGAAAAATCATATCAAATTAAATTCATAACCAAGTTCATTTAACATGTATTACTGTTATGAATCATTATTATTGGGTAACTTGATCTGTAGTCTGTTTAAATGAGTGTAATTAGTATTACTTTTATAGTCAACCCATTTTAAAAATTTCACCAGTATCTGCAACTCTTGTCAATGTTTTTAATCCTGACGCTCATAAAACACAAAAGTCCTGTACATATCTCATATTTTTGGGCCTTAGTAACAAGAGAAAGAACTGTTTGGAAGTTGCATAATTGAAACATTGAGCTACTCAAGAGAAATGTTGGAAGACTTCTACTGACCCACAGTGATTTACCGCATACCTATTGCATACGATGTAGTGTGTTGGAAACCTTGTGAATACAATTGCAAATAATCTAAAGTCTCTGACCCTCAAAAAAATTTGTTGCATACCTATTGCATACAGTGTAGTGTGTTGGAAACTTTGTGAATACAACTGCAAATAATCCAAGGTCTCTGACCCTCAAAGAGATTCTGTCTGAGAAAGACAGAATCCATGAAACGGCAGATGGAAATTTGTGAATTCTAAAGTGTTATGTGAAATACAAATAATACAAAGTAGGCTTTGGTACATAGGATAACCAAGATAATAACAAAATGCATTAGGTTTTTACAGGAGGAGGAGATTATTTGTAACTGGAAAGATCTAGGGCCTTGTTGGGAAGCTAGCGATTGGGTTGCACAACAGTTAGAGACAAGGACATATGGAGATCGAGCAATGGACTTGGGATGTCACTAGCTGAGCCAGGTAACATAGGACCAGAGGCTGAAAAAATGAGACATGTGGTTGGGACAGGTTGAGTTTGAGGCATGGGTTAGATGGAGATGCCTACTGGGAAAAAAAAAAAAGTGAAATAGATGAGATTGTCAAGAACATGGATAGAATGAGAAAGAAGAACTGTGAACAAACATCTAAATCATATGGGTTTTAGTAGGAGAAGGAATCAAGGATATAGGCTGAGCAATGACTGGAGAGGTGGGAGAGAAGACCATATTAATTCCTGAAGGATGCCGGTGAGTTACTTTTCATAGGCTGGTGTCAAGTGAACCAAATTTTGGATAAATGAAGACACAATGAGAGACAAGAAAGCAAAAGCACAAAGTAAAGATGTTTTAGGTTTAAATGCCAAGTGTGAAAATTTCGGCAAGCCTGATTCTCTAGGACATGATTTAGTCTCAAAGAATGGTATGACCTGAACAGACATCTGGATTACATACAGAATTGCCCCCATTTCTTCTTGGAACAAAATACCTGCTTGTGCACTGCCCCAGTCTAGAGCCATTAAATCGATACCTGTAATGGTGTCTGGACAACACCAGAGCCCAGGAGGTCATGGGAGAGACATTATTTTTCTGATGATTTGCAGTCTTCTAGGGAAAAATCACTGTAAAGAGAAATGTAGTAAGGAGGGTTTGTCTCCAGCTGTGACCAATTTCCCCACATTGCATTAAGGCATTCAGCTCAGAAGTAGCAAAGTCAGATGACTTGATCTCCCAGTATATCTCACTGGGCAGGCACGAGGGGATACACAAGTATGACCTCTTTGTCAGATCACGATTTTCCTTTTGTCTTTTTGGGCACATTGCTAGCCCATCCGTAACTGATTCCTTGGAAAGTCTGTCAGCAAGGTTTTGTGGAGTTTGTTTCCTTGGAAAGTTTGTCTCCAGGTTTGGATTCTGGACCTATTCTCACAAGGAATGTCTTATTTGCTATGACCTGCTCTCTAATCAATGGGCATAGCATACTCATCATGTCTGGGGGAATTATGGGTGAGCAAGGCAGACTGGAGAAATTGGAATAGGCATCTCTCTAGAAGCCCTTGGTCCATTTTTTTCAGTGGTCACACATGATAGTGGCCCCATGGGATGGATTATGACATTTCACAACCAAGAAAACACATAACAAAAATAGCTTCCCTCTTTTGCTACCCTTACCTCTTCTTCTGGGTCTTGTTTACTCCAAGACAGTAAAAGACCCTCATGGAAACAGGCTAAGTGGGTTGTTCTGGTATGTGTTTTTGTTTCATTTTACTGAAGTTTTATTCTATTGCTGTGGAGACCTGGCTTGAGGGTATTGGATAAATGCTAAATAATAATCAGGCTGAGAAAAAGAAATGGATTTGCCACCACCATGGTTATAAAGAGAACAGGCTTAATTATTGATTCTCATTCCTGCCTTGTTCACACCTCGGCTCACATTCAAATAACTTGAGGGAGAAAATAGTTCAGAATCTAGTAAAGCAGAAACTATTCTAAGGCTGTTATAGTGTCAATTCCATCTTTCCTTTAATTTGGAAATGCATTTCTATGCCATTGTACTAGATCAATAAAGAAAATACAGGAAGAAAGTTTACCGATGTATAGCCTAGTGGCTGAAGTTGTGGCTTGCCAGGTGGAAGATTAAGCACAGGAGGAATCAGAGGGCCTGGCCCATGGGAAGTTCTGAGGCCACCTAACGCTAACTACCAATTAGAAACCTCAAGGAAATCTTGGGGGCAGTGCTTTGGCATTTTGTAACAGTGAATTTTGAATCACTCTAGCTTTTTACTAAAGGTAGCACATTAAAAATTCATGTCTTTCCAATTTACGAAACTATTTCCAAACTATCTCATGGTGTATAAGGGTCAAATATTCAATGAGTTAATTTAGATGGAAAAACATGTCTGTCCAATAGGCATATTACCTTTTCCACTTTCAACATGAAACAGTTCCGCCTTTACAGTGAAATAATAAAAATAAAAAGCTTGAGCCACGTGAATAACAGGAACATGTTTGTAATTGTTTCACAAGGTTGACTTTCAAGATGTTTCTACCGAAGCACAGTGAAAAAGAGAATTGAGGCAATTATACATTCAATCTAGACGTCGGCTGAGGTCATTCTGTCCTTTGAGACTTACATAAAATTAACTTCAACCGTTATTCTCATCTTTAATAAGAAATTCAATATCTTCGCTAAGATTTTT
The DNA here is from genome assembly GCF_028564815.1 of Eubalaena glacialis. Lineage (NCBI taxonomy): Eukaryota > Metazoa > Chordata > Mammalia > Artiodactyla > Balaenidae > Eubalaena > Eubalaena glacialis. The sequence goes on from NC_083725.1 coordinate 6,757,371, forward strand.
GCACACATCTTAAATGTACCTTCTCATGGCTATCTGTATTTTAATTAACTATTCCCATTGAACTTGCACTTCCCCTGCCATGACTATTCTCTTCTTGTTGTCCAGTGCTAGCTCACATGCCAACACAGTCCCTTTATACCCTAAAACTCGATTCTTAGAAGACATTTTTATGTAGGGAATGGCTAATACACTGCAACAATATTCAGAATTACTTTTTAAATGAATCTTGCCATAATTCCTCCAGCAACCCTTACCACCGGGGAATTCTCGTCCAGCATTTCTTGATGGAATTCTTCCCACTTACACCTGGACGGCTCTCAAGTTGCTTGGTCCTGTCTCATGTTCTCAGAACTCTTCCCCTCTTTTAACTTTTTGCTTCTTCAAATAAGTGTTAACATTCATGCAAAGCAATTTAACTGTCCCTTCATTTCATGATCTTCTTCCAGAATTTCATGTTCTTAGAGTTTCCTCTTTCACACGTATGAGCAAGGCATTTTGCTAAACAGAAGAACAGAAAGCCATCCCTTTAGGAAAGAGTCACGCTACTCCCCTAGGAGACAAAGTAGCAGTTATTTATTGTGCTTTTTGAGATTGTTTTTTCTATATTACATATAAGTAAAGCAGGCCACATAATCAAGAATACCTTTATGTCTACATCTTAGACCATTAAGGTAGCGTCAATTAACAAATGATGCTCTAACTCTTCATTGTATATGTCATGCTTATGCCCAGCATCAGACAGCAACTGTGGTTACTTGACCCATGAAAATGACACTGAATTTGATGTGAGTTCCTATTAAATACAAATTAATAAACACGTGATTCTTCCTCAAAAGATAAGCAGATGTAAAAATTTATTTATTTGGGATATAATAGGGTGCAGAGTTTTAATTTGCTAGAGAAAAAGAATATGTCTCACTCCACCTAACATGCTTATGGTCATATTGGGATAAGGAAACTTAAGAAATATTTCAGCCTCTGCCCCAGCCTCATTCCCTAAAGTATGACTGCTAGCTGACAAATCATAAACTCTTAGTACTTGAAGAGGGCTTAGAGGATATCAAATATTGTCTTCCCTGGGATTCCTTATAAAACATTTTATGAATTTTTACTAGTAGAATGACAATAGTGTACTGGGAGAACATTTAATATTAGAAGTAAGGTGTATGTGAGTATAAGACAGTACAATGTCCTGCACATAATATAAGCTCAACAAAGAGATGTTAATTTCTTCCCACTCTTCCCCTTAACTCTTACTGAGATGAACATTCCTCTTTTGAACTTCCACTCACTGGACGTGGTTCTACACAATAATGAGAAAGGAGAATATGGGTTTCCTCTTCTACATGAGAACATTTCAGATACTTAAAGGTAACTACGTTCTTTTCTCTTTTATATTTCTTTCAACATGATTTTACACCCTTCACTATTCTAATTTTCCAACTCTAATGGTGTTCCTTAGTTCCTAAGATTTTTAAAGGAAAAGAGCTCCAAATGTTGTCCATCTAGCACACAACACAGTGAAGATAGCCTCTACTTCGTGCTGACAATCAAACTGTTAGCACAGCCCAAATTTGCATTTACATTTTTAGTAGCCATATCACACCATCAGCCTCTTCCCAAAAATTGAAGCCATCCAAATGTATAGATATGTATATATTCTTTTTTTTCTGATGGATTGCTGTGAGGCCCTATTTCCCCCATTCTGCATTTAATGCATCGCTTCTCTTAATTACAGGAATATATACATATAAATAAAGGTTTTGTCAAACTTACCCTATGCTATTGGGCTTCATAAGTCCAACCTGTCAAGATATTTTAGACTTCTAATTTTATCCAGAATATGATTTAATCCAACTCTGATTTATCTAACTCTATGCCTCTTTTTAAACATTTTATATGATATTAATAATAATCATAATAAACAAGATAGGCAGCAGTGGAATGTTATGGCAGGCTGTTTTCAAATGTACCAGGATTTGTTTTAATCAGATATGGTGAGACACACAGACACGGACATGACTGTCATGAAGGAAGAAGTCTATATTCACAGATCCCTAGAAGCAGGAGGCACAGCACGCCAGGCAGGGCCACACAGGGAAGCACCCGTGTCAGTAGGGAGTGAGGAGAAAGCATGGGTGTGAGACTTTGTTGTGCTTTTCATGGGAAGGAATGGGCAGGGCAGGGAAGACAGGGCAGACAGGTTTGGGATTGGCTCATTTGAACAATTTCAGTGTGCTCTGGGATTCAGGGGTGGCCTTGAGTTCTCTAGTACCCAGTCCTGGAGTGATTTAAGACAGGGGCATAGTGTACCAGGCTGCAGGCACCTGATAAAAGAAGGCAGGTGGGGCTATGGGCCCTGAATTGCTGGCTTGGCATTTAGAGGATGTTTGCTATCTCTAGGAATTAGCTAACCCTGGGAGGGGTAGTCTCCTCCCAGTTAGTTAAGTCTCAGATGCCAGAGCGTCAAGAATACAAAAAATGGGAAAATATGGTTAATACACGTGCCATTAAGGTTTGCTATTCAAGCCACCTAAAGTAGCCATTAGAACAACAACAGCTTCTTTTGCACTGTGCTGTACACAACCAGCACTGTCTCCAGAACTTTCTATGAATTAACTTGAATCTTCATTATTTCCATGTAAAGTAACTATCCTTATGGAAAGATGAGCAGAAATTCAGCAGCCTGTGCAAGGCCACAAGCGTTGCTGTAGAACTGGTCTGGCAATTCAGAGCTCACCTGGCTCTGACACCTAAGCTCCTTCTTGTGTGCTGTCTTAACCATGCACAGCCTGGTTTAAAGTTAAGTAGTAAAGAAGATAGTGGACACGAGTCAGGTTCTGTCTTTTTGTTTTTTCCTTTGGTTTTTAATGGGATCACGTTTAGTGTTTTGCCATCAAATATGATGTTAGCTGTTGATTTCGGATAGATACCCTTTTGCAACAGAGGGTTTAATTTTCTAAATCTAGTCTCCTTAATGTGTTTGTATGTTTGCAAAAAAAATATTAAGAAACGTATTGATTGTTATCAAATATTTTACAGCATCTTTTAAGATTATTATGGGATTTTTTTGTATTAGAGATATGGCACATTATAATCATATCTCTTTTGATAATATACCAGCCTTTCAATCTTAGGACAAATCTTACTTGGTCATGGTAGATGATTATGTGAAGATACCCTGAATTTGATTTGCTAATAGTTTAAGAGTTTTGCATCATTTATTCTCAGTGAACTCACATATAGGTTTTTGTTTTTTCTTTCCTGATGGGTGGGAGGGTTCTTGTACAAGTCTTTTTGTGGCATTTGAGCTTAAGAAAATGAAGTGGATAACGCTGTCGTTTTCAATGGTTTAAAATAGTTTATGTAGCATGGAAATTATCTCCTCTGAAATCCTAATGGTAAAATTATTTGATTATGGATCTGTTTTGAAGACTTTTTGGTAATTTATTTTATATTATTGTTCAAATCAAATTTTCTACTTTTCCTTAATTTAATTTTGGCCAATTGATATTTTTTCCTAGGAAATCATCCATTTAATGTAGTTTTAAAGTGATTTAGCATAACTTGTGTGTAATATTACTTTGAATTAAAAACAAATCTCTCCTATTATGTCCTCATTTAAAAAATTTTTTGTTTTCTCTTTTTTGACTTGATGGGATTTGCTTTTTGGCCATTTTCATTGGTATTGGTGTGTTGTGTTTAAAGAAACAGCTCTTGGATTTACTGAGAAACTATACTATTTTGTTTTGAATTCATTAAAAATCTCTCTTTATACTTATTACATGTTTTCCTCCATTTTCTTAGGTTTATTTTGTGGCTGTTTTTCTAAAGTATTGACTTTGCTAAATTTCTTTATTTTATTATTATTTTAATAATGAAAGCATTTAAGATTATTGCCTCTGAGTATAACTTTGGTTGCATTGCATTAGAATAATAAGTAATGTGTTTTTTTTATTTCTGTTACTTTCTAAATAGCCTATTATTGTAATTTCGATTTCTTTTTTGTCCTAATAGGTTTTTTAAAGAATGTTTTAAATTACCAAATTGCTGGGTTTTATTTTTGTTTGCTTTTTAACCTCTGGCTATTAATTTACACTTTGTTATATTGTGACCGGATAACATTTTCCTGCTCAGTTTCTGATTTGAAGATTTTTATTTGTGATCTACAATCTAATCAGTTTTTATAATTATTCATTAAAATTTGAAAGTAAGATATATGCTCTGCGTGTAGTATACAAGGTTCAATAGATTCAGGAATTAAAATTGTCTATGTCTTCAAGCTACATTTTAATGCTTCCTATAACAATCACGTTTCAATCAATTTCTCATTTACTCATTTAGCAAGGGTTAATAAGCACGTTCTTTGTACCAGGCTAATTTCTAGGTGCTGAGGACACAGCAGTGAAGATAATGTGAGATGACCTCCAGGGGAGGATCCAAAGTCACACTGCAAGAAATATATGACTTGGTTATATGCACATATATACATACAGATGTCTCCCCTTTTTAACATAAATTGAAACACTTCCAGAAATACGCTGCTTTCTATACCCATTGCTTTATACTTTGATTTTTATTATTTTTCTTTTAATCTTAGTTGGAGCGCATCTTATTTTATTGTGTCTTCATGGATGTCACAGGGGAAGAAACTGGGACCAACAGTCAGACATTTTTTAAATGGCTTCATTTCCCCTTAATCATGCTTGGCTTATCCTTCATAGTTTCATGTTTTTATCCCTTTAAGAGAGACGTTGTAATTGAGCCATTTTACTTTCCCTTTCTGCTCTCTGCATCCACGATCTTCCTCAAGCAGGTTGCTTGCCCTTCTTTACCAAACACCTCTTGAACAAACTTCAGGTCCTCTGGGCTCCACCTCTTACTCCAGGAAGGCTGCAGCAGCCCATTCCAAAAAGACTTCTGCCAACCTAAACCAAGCACCTCTGTGCTGTGCCCCTCTCATTTACTGCCCAGGTCTACTCTGAGGGCCAGGGTGGCCAGTGTGGTCCTCACCCAGTCACCACCCAGAAGGGCAGGGCAGCATCTTCAACCACTGAAGGATGAGAATTGATGGATAAGACATCTCACTTTCATTTCCAAGTCAGACAGACATGAGGCCCACCTCAGAAGGCTCCTCAGAGATGGGGTCCAGCCCCAGTCTCCCTCAGCAGTGACTGACTCTATAATGCATCCTTGTATCGGCTTTCCCTCCTTCCCTGTTTCACTCCTCTGCCTTGAGGTGTGCTTCTTGAGATCACCTCTAAATATACAACTGCACTTGAGCCTTTGTCTCGGGCTCTGCTTTCTGGGAAACCCGGGCTGGGACACCTTTCTTGCTCATCTGGCTCTGCACATAGCTTTTAAACCTCTTGACACTTTTTAAAGCATCTTTCTCAAATCTTTGTTCCATTTTAACATTTAGGCTACCTAACATCATTCTTACAACCTGGGGCTGCTCTTCTGTATTCTCTTGATGTTTATTCTTCTCCTTCAATATTTAATATATGTCCTTTTAAAATATGAACTTGACTTTCAGCGACATTCGTTCCTTTAGATTTATATCCTTTTTCCTTATCATTAGAAAAATTTCTGATTATATGGGTTTTTTCCTGAGTTTTTTTTTTTTTTTTTTCACCACCCTATCTCTCTTAAGCTGTGTTATCTTTCAAGCCTCTTTCCTTAGGATCACACACCCACACACACATTTTGATTATTTTTAACTTTGCAAGATATAGTTATTTTTAACTATATCTTGTCATATATATAACTTTGCTGTTCTGAAGTCATATATATGTATCACCCAGCTACCACAATTTTTAATGAATATCAATGGATGAGGAGAGGAGAGAGGAATAGAGATAGCAATGATGTTTGGTCTTGGGACATCATGCAGAACCCACCTCTTTAGTTTAGATATCCCCAGTAGACTAGATACTAGTTTTGCTGCATTGATCGCTGTTTCATAATATAAAATTTAATTATATCTATTATTTTACAATAAGCTTTTCTGCCTTGGGGCCTCTGGCACAGGGCACAGTTAGTAACAAATCTAATAAATAAAGAAATAAAACACGTCATTTCTTTTTCAGAAGGAAGCTGTGTTTTTCTCTATATGCTTTGGGCTTAGGGGAATTCACTTTAACTTTCCCCAATATGCTTGTTCTTTGATTGAGATAAGGTAGAGGTATCATCCAGAAGAAGTTTCAGAAGGGCTACCATCAGAGGCTCTAGGACTTTAAGCTGTGGGAACCATTGTGCTCCTTCCAGCAGGGACCACAGTAAACAAGTCGCATCTCCACACATGCTCTCAAGGAATTTTCTTACTCTTCATGCTTTTATTACTGGATTCCCCCTCATTACATTCCTTTAGTCCAAGAAGCATAGAATTAAGGGTCCTAACTCTGATTAATCCCTCACCTACTTACATTTTGCTTACCCAATTGTTTTCTTTGGAGCAAAGATTTCAATATTAGCCAAATTCAGGTTAACAGGTACAAAACACAGATTTTGAGAGAGAAATAAAATGTTATTGAGGATGTAATTGAAACCAAACACTGAGTGGATGATGAACAATGGTTTAGTAAGATGAGGAATAGATGACATGTATTTATTATTAAGCCATCCAGACTTTGGAGAATGTGTAATAAAGGGTCCAAATATATACTGCAGGTCTCAACAGCATGCATTAAATAAGCATCTTATAAGCATAAATTATGTATAATCACTAGGTCTAGTGCTTTTTAGAATACAAAGAGATCTGAGACAAACATTTTAAAGGACTAATAAACCAGGAATAAATATGAGAGATGCAAAATTATATTACAAGGGAGAATATAGGAACTTCTAAAAAATAAGGAAAAATTAAATGTTCTGTCAAAGAGCATATCGAATCTGGTAGAAGGATTAGAAAGACTTCATGGAAGAGATGATCTAGAGAAAAACGAATGCTCTACAAACAAAATATTGAGCAAAGAAACAATTTCAAAAAGTATATTCAATATAGTCTATAAATTTCAAAAATTTTAATTAAAAATATGTTGTTTATAATATATACACAGATGGAACTAGAAAGAAAGGTAAAGGGATGATTATCACAAAAATTAAGAAAAAAAAAATTTTTACTCTAGGGAAAGGCAATAAGATATAATTGGGTTTGGTATCCACAAGTGTCTTCTGGAAAATAGGCAATAGATAGGTATATTCTTAACCAGGTTGTTAGTTGATGGGCTTTGCTTTATAAATATTCTTTAAGTTGTATATAATGGTATATATGTCTTATGTAGACTCTTCTGTATTTATGATGCACTTCAAAATAAAAAGGTTAAAATATACACTTATAATTGAATTTTTTTAATAATATGGTAAAAGAGGGAAATGGCTTGCCATTGTGGAGATCAAGCTATTTGGGACAATGAGATTTTATTATAATTCTATTAAGCCTTATACAATTAAATGAAACTGAATTAAAAATAATAAGGTAATCGATTAATATTTCAGCATGGGGGGAGGGTTTTAACATCTGAAGTAAGTTAATGGCAATAGAGGTTTAAAAAATAAAAAGGGAGGGTGTTTCTGAGGCTTTGAGGATGGACAAAGTGTGTTGATTAGATGTTTTTTGTTAAGCCACAAACACCAGTTCATCTCTCTTCCATAATACAAAGGTCAAAGTTTTGGAAGAGTTGCCTGTGTTTGGTGTTTCTCATTTCCATGATTGAATCACATAGCATTGCACTCCTGAAGGCTTCCCTGTATTCCAAGATCTTCCTGATTTTTTTCAACCACAGCCAGGCTGGGAACATGACAACAGCCAATCATCTCCTTTCTCCAATCTTCATACATTAGGATGAAGATGTAGGTATGGACCAAAGCAGTAGCAAGGTTAAAAGTTGGACTTTGATGCTTTAGAATCAACCAGAAGAATCCTAATAGTTCTCTATTGGCTCCCTCTGTTCCAGCCACAGTAGCCTCTCCTTACTAGCTCTAGAATACTTCAAGCTCTAGCCTCGGTGCCTTTGAATGTGTTATCCTGGCACCCCTCTTCCTCCGAATATTCACATAATTCACTTTCTCACTTCACACAGGTCTTTGCTTAAATATGCACTCATCAGAGAGAACTTCTCAAACACCTTATCTAAACTGCTTCTGTCACTTCCCATAACTTCACCTGACTTTTTTCTTTGATTGACATTTTTACTACTTAATATCTCATATATTTAGGTGTGCATTTTGTTATGTGACTCCCACACGGAAGTGTAAACTCAGTGAAAGGAGGGACATTTTCTCCATTTTTTGCTGCTATGTCTTTAGAATTTGAAACAAGGCTGTGGCACACAAGAGGGCCTAATAATTATTTGCCAAATAAATGTGTTTGTGTTTGAAAGATCTTAATAGATTCAATGGCTCTTGTGCCCAAAGAGTTGGCAGCAAACCTGGCAAATGAATACCATGAGTATCCTTCTTCTCTACTCTCCCTGATGGCCATCAGGACACTACATGGAATGAGCACTGGATTAAAAAATTAAAGAGAACAACGGAGCTAAAAACAAAAAGCAAAAGACTTCCTTTTCATTTCAAGTGAGCCTTATAAGGAATCCAGAATCCCTAGTTAATCTGAGAACAGCACCTAAGGTGGGCGTTTTCACCATCCTTTTAAAGCTACCCCCAAACAAACAAATAAACAAACACAATCAATAAAAAGTGGGCTTGCAAAGCATGAGTAACATCAGGATAAGGACCTTCCCAGCCACCCTTCCTGCCCCGTCTCCCTTTCAACAAGGTTAAACCTCCAATATAAAAATGCAGTAAAAGATGCGTAAGAGGCATTTTGATTCAGCTGGACATGGGGAAGCAGTTTCAAGATTCAGATATAATAGGAAGGGCAGCTCAAGTGTAGGGGTGGAGAGGTTCTGCTGAGTTTCCCTAGAAGAAAGAGAATCGGCAAGGGTGGAGTAGAGATGAGAAGAGATTAGGGGAAGGAGAGAAGAAAATTCAAGGGGTATCTAAGAACCAAGATTATGAAAAGGTGAGTGAAGAAGTCTCCTACTTATGGATGCTGTTTTCAACCTTGAGCTCTGCATACAATAAAGACTCCAGGAGCTTCCCCCTGGTGCCCCCATGACAGTCTGCTCCTTCCAACAGCATCACATATGAGTAACTGATGCGTATGGCTCATTTTCTTTGAGCTTCTTTGAGGTTTTGCTTAGTGAGATCATCCCACTGTGTTCATATTCTGTTTACCTATAATACTACGATATGATACTGAATTGAAGATCATTTGAAAAGTAGGATGAAAGAAAATGAAAGCTCGTCCTTACCTTGAATCACATATCAGGAGCTGAAATTAGATCCCACCTCCTGGGAAGGGAGAGAGCCTGTGTCACCCAACAAAGCTCAGCCCCCTCGACACATCCAAAGCCTCATGTCACTGCCCCCTGGGCTTTGGCACCAGGGGTTCCACAGCTGTGCCCAGGATAAAAGTGCTGTTCCCGGCTTGCTCTCAGGCAAAGCCAGCCTGTTTTTAATTAGGAGCAGGAGGCCTTGTTAGATTTGTATTTTTCTTTCCTTCTTTTATTTTTTTCCCGATGCTTGATGGCGTGATGTGTGTTACATATTTAATTAAAGAGGACCTAATGAGTACTTCTAACAGCCCTGGGGTCAGAAGAGCCACTGCAGAGATTCATGCAAATGAGATGGGCTTTATTGCTTCCCTAGTGAGCGGCAGTGATGTTGTCCAAAATGGCAGAGTCCGTGGGAGCCCATCAGCTTCCAATGTCCACAGGAAAACCCCAAGGGAGGCAGGCAGAGAGGCAGGGAATAGAATTTGCAGGCTTGCGTCTGGGCCCAGAAATAAGTCTAAATATATAATGGGCGTAAGTCTAAACTTTGTGAAGAAAATGTACAAATGAACCAATTGGGTCAATGGGTTAGGCCCAAGAGCAACTCAAGAGGATTAAGACCCTTAGGCACACACTTTTGGGTATAGGAAAATGAATGAGGAAAGAATGAAGGAAGGAGAGGTAAAGCAAAATCTGCTAAGGCCTTTGTACTTCATTTGATGCGAAATGGGTCATTAAATGACTTTATATGTCCCCTTATACCCGTGAGGATGGCCACTGTGAAAAAAGCAGAAAATAAGTGATGACGAGGGTGTGGAGAAACTGGAACCCTTGGGCACTGTTGGTGGGAATGTAAAATGGTGCAACCACTGTGGAAAATAGTTTTGTCATTTCTCAAAAAAATAAACAGAATTACTATATGATCCAGCAGTCCCACTTCTGGGTGTATACCCAGGAGCATTGAAAGCAGAATCTCAAAGAGATATTTATACGCCCACGTTCTTTGCAGCGTTATTCACAACAGCCAACAGGTGGAAGCAACCCGAGTGTCCATCAGTGGATGAATGGATAAACAAAATGTGGTCTCTCCATACAATGGAATGTCAGCCTTAAAAAAAAAAAAAAGGACATTTTGACACAGGGTACAGCATGGATGAACCCTGAAGACATTATGCTAAGTGAAATAAGCCAGTCACAAAAGGAAGGATTATTTAAAGAAAATATCAAGAATGTAAGAAATTTTGTCTACAATAGAATAATGGTTCCAAGGTTCACCCTGGTTCTGCACTTCAGGGGAGGGGTGACCTGCAAGAGGAGAAGGGGACAGCTAGTTAGGGAAGTGACCAGGAGCTGGGAAAGGAGGGAGGGCTTCACTCTGGAGCTACAAGAATGAATTATACAGTAAAGGGAGCCTGGGGTTGAGAGTCAGGATAGGCCTGACTCTTACATAAGGCCCCTAGAGGAGCCAAATTCATAGAAACGGAAAGTAGAATGTGGTTGCCAGGGGTTGGGCGGGGTTGGGGGGATGGGAAGTTATTGTTTAATGGGTAGAGAATTTTGGTTTGGGATAATGAAAAAGTTCTGGAGATGGATGGTGGTGATGGCTGTAAAACAGTGTGAATAGACTTAACGCTACTGAATAAACTGTACACTTAAAAATGAAAAAAAAAAAAAGACTTTATATGCACTTTCTTTACCATGCTGTATTCTTATATCTGTTATAGCACTTTTCTTGTGATTTATCTGCAGACACGTCTATATCCCTATTAGACTCTGAACCAATTCCTCTAGAGTGAGGACCTATCTCTCTGTTATACCAGGTATCCCACTGTATTATAATTGCCTACTGAGTTTCTGTCTACCCTGCCTAATTGAGAGTTGACTGAGTATGAGGGGGTTTTTTTGCATATTATTTTTGTCATTCATGTTTATATACCTAGCATTTAGCACAGTTTCCAGAACACAGTATGCCCTCAAAAAGTCATTGTTAAATGAAAGAATAAATAAATGAATGAATGAACCAACTGTAATCAGTTTGGTTTGAGGCCAGTCTTGTTTGTTAAGCAGAAATAGTAACGACAACTGTCTTTGATATTTTCTGGAGATGCATGCTAAAGAACTGAGGCATGAAGTGCCATATCTTTACCTCACTTTTAAATGGTTCCCCCCAAATGTGGACAAAGACAGCCAGATAGATAGATCGATTACTTTCAGCACAGCATTGGCAAATGTCAAATACAGATGGTGAATATGCTGATATTCACTGAGCTGTTTTTTCTACTTTTCTATAAGCTTTAAAATTTGTATAACAAAATTTTATTTTTAAAGTGTTTTTAAACATCTCTTTCTTTCCCCAAAGTTCCATTCCTCAGGAAAACCTAAATTTGTCTCTCACATATCTGTCTGATAGCTCACAAATCTCTCTGTACAACTGTCTTTGAATGGGCCCTGCCTCTTCCTCCTTCTGCCTGGTGGTTCCAGTGAAGAGCACGTAAACCAGTGCCCGCAAAATCACTTCTCTTTTTTCAGATCTGTCATTTTACAAGGCAGAGAAAGGGATTAGGATTGTAATAACTAATACTTTAATATGGTTTCTTTCAAATTAACGACATAATTTTAAAAAAGATTTTTAGAAACTACTAAGCTTAGTAAAAAAAAAAAAAAAGAAGACTTTCATTAAATTTAATATTTATTGGTAAAACAAGGGCAAAAGACTTCCTGCATTCAAAACTTAATATTTCCCAAGCAATGGTATGGATTATTATTCTCATCAAAAGAAAGCAAAGCATTTTTCTAACTCATTGTAGGGCAAATCAAGCCAAAAAAGGGAACATTAAATAAAGCTTTGATCAGAAGTGTTTCTGCCTCTATCCTGACTCTCAACCCCAGGCTCCCTTTACTGTATAATTCACTCTTGTAGCTCCAGAGTGAACCCCTCCCTCCTTTCCCAGCTCCTGGTCACTTCCATAACCAGCTGTCCCCTTCTCCTCGTGAAGGTCACCCCTCCCCTGAAGAGCAGAACCAGGGTGAACCTTGGAACCCCATAATTCTATTGTAGACAAAATTTCCTACATTCTTGGTATTTTCTTTAAATAATCCTTCCCATCAGCCTACATAAACAGAAATCACTTTTCTCTCTGATGACATTACTTCCTGTACACTCTTTCCAATAATCATCATAATAATAATAACCATAATAACAATAGCAACAACATGAAGGTTACATTTATTGAATGTTTACTATATAATGGGTTTATACTATTATCTTTTTTTTAAGGGTTAAAATATTACATATCTTTTAAAAAATATTTATTGAAATATAGTTGATTTACAACGTTGTATTAGTTTTATACTACTCTCTTTGATTAATTATTTCAGTTAATCTCCACAGCAGCCCCATGAAGTAGATACCATCATTATTGCCATTTTAGAGATGAGGAAACTGAGACACAGGGGGGTCGAGGAGCTTACCCAGGACCACCAAGCTAGGAAGGGACTGAACCAGCATGGAAACCAGGAGTCTGACCAAGAACCCCTGCTTGTAACCCTCATGCATTCTGCCTCCCCTAGAGGCCTTTCAACAAGCCCCGTTTCTGCGCCCTCCCACCCCTAACACCCAGAGCCAGAAGAAGGAGTCTGCTTGCACACACTGCATCGTACAAACCAGTGTCCCCTCACCACGCCGAGACACCTGCTCATCTTGGAAGCCCATACCCTCTTGTCCTCATTACCTATATAGCACCAGGACACCGACAGGTTCCTTGACTTCAACACGTGGAAGCCATTATACTTCTGCTACTGTCTCCTGATCCTATACGCCAACATTCATGCTGATGATCTTGTAACTCTAGGATCTTCAGAGACCAGCTAATCTCCTTACTGTCTCACAGTCACGCATCACCGTTGCTCAGAACTGACTCTTCAACCTCCAGGGTCTTGAACTTGCAACAGTTCCTTTCTGACTTCTCTTTCTTTATCCTCTATTTCCCTCTTGCCTTTGCTTCTACTAAAGCAGTTCTTTGTTTCAGCCATAGGTCCCAGTAAGCAGGCCATTCCTTGTTCCCCTGTTAATTCCAAGGCTCCATAGCTTGCCTGTCTCCCTAGGCACCCCTGTGTCATGCTGAGTAATTTCACCATCTCCAACTCCTTGTTCTCCTTGCCTTGTTTCTCCTCGACAGTTCTCAACTTTGGGAAACTACCCTCTGCTTTTGCCATTCGTCCTCCTAGGCTATGAAATGCAACTGGAGGGTTTCATAAAAACATGTTTAATCTTTGTTAAACACAACTCGTTTTAATTCAACCCAATTGGCTATTTCATCTCATCTGAAATCTCATCACCTACTTATATCAACTCCACATCTCATCTCCCCTGAAAGATGCCTGAAATCTTTCTATTTCCAGACCCACCCAACCCACCCACACTCCAGCAGATGACCCTGAGAACAGGGATGCAATCTGCCTTCCTTTGCAAAGGAAAGCAAAAGATGCCTTCCTTTGCTCACCCTCTCAATCAAACCTCTTATAACAGAAGCAGCACCCTGCTTCTTCCTAAAACCAAGCTCACTACTTGGGTTCCTTTCCCACCACTTTCTCTTTTCTCAGAGATCTTGCCCTACCAAAAATCTCCTCACCTTCTGTCTTATAGCTTCAGTCATTCTCTCTTTTCTGGCTATTTCTGCTCTATTTACACACATGTTTTTACTTCTTCTCAACTATAAGATAAAATGTCCTCCTGCGCTCTTGCTAACCTATCTTTCAGTACCCTTAAACTGCTACCCTATTCCCTCAACAGAGTGTATGTATGTATGTTTTCAGCCCCTGCCTATTTTGTGCTGATCCCCATTCAAGAATTTCCAAATGCTCCCAGATGTCTTCGTAAATTGCACACACCCAATTTCAGACCCAACACGTAAAGCTGAGAGGCCAGAGTGAGCACCTTTCCACAACTAGCCGGTCCCTGTTTGTTGCCAAGTCCACTAACTGCCTTAGCGCCCCATCTCTTACTGAATTAGGTCACAGATCTTCTGACTGGACACCGGTAGTCCACAGAGGGCAGTTCTCATCACGGTGTGCCTCTGCTCAAGGGCCTTGAAAGGTTCTCTACTGCCGTTGAATCAAATCCAGCCTCTTTGACCTGGCAGTCAAGCTCTCCCATGCTCTTAGGCATCCTAATTTTTGAGCATTATCTCTTCTCCTGTCATATATCTATTCATTTATCTGTTAGGCCGATGTGTGAAGAGTTTAAGCTCTTTTAAAAAGAGAATGTCATAGGTACATTTATAAAACAATGGTGCTAACCTCACCATACCCTAAATACTCTCCAGAAGAACATAGTGATTAAAGGCATGAGCTTTGTGGCCCTATTAAAGCACCTTAGAATCCTAATTCTGCCCATCTGGACAAATCACATAATTTCTCCAAGTTTCGATGTTCTCATGTATAAAATGGATATTTTAAGAATCAGATGAAACAATGAAAGCAAAAGCTGTCCAGAGTACCTAGCGCACAGCTATCATTTTAAGTGTTTCTATTTTTATTTTATCGCACTGTTTTATAATGATGGATCTCTACTTCAGTCTGGGCCCCACCCTAAGGCCCTTTATTCCAAGCCCACTTCATAAACAAGCAATGCATTTATCTAACAAAGAATCAGGACCTCAGCGTTTAATTGTCCTTGGTTAGAAGAATCTGATCAAGCGATTTAGGTAAGCTCTCACTTCCCTGGAGGACACTTAAAACTGTCCAAACCAATTGAAACTAGAAAACGAGCACTGGGGTTTTCTGAGCAGCCAAACAGAAGTCCAAGAACTCATTTACTAACTGGAGGTTCTTTCCTTTGTTTTCTCAGCTCTGACTCTCTGACCCAGCTGACCAGGTTCTTTCTGAACTTGGAATACAGTGTCTGGGTTCTGGTTCTGAATCTACCAGGGGGTCTCTCTGTGACCAGGGTAAAGTATATACATTTTCTGGGCTTTTGTTTTCTCAACCTCAAAATAAAATAAGAATTCTCCCTACCCTCACCTAAAAGCCCAGGGAATGGCACATATTAGGTGCTCAGTTAATAATCTGTTAAATGAATAAGTGAATACATGAATGAACAGCAATGAGTTATTAGACGCAATCACACTTTTAAAAATGAAATAATAATTTAAATTTACATAGCAAATTATTAACTAGCAAACGACGAGTACACCAACCACCTAGGTTTAAAGGCTTAAGGAGCTTTCTTACACAGTCGACTCTCCATATCCACGGTTCCGCATCCGCGAATTCAACCAACCGCGGATACAGACGGCCGACTATACTAAGCTATTGTATATAAGGGACTTCAGCATCCGTGCATTTTAGTAAAGGCGGGGGATCCCGAAACCACTCGCCCGCGGATACAGAGGGACGGCTGTAGTCCTCTAACTTCCCACCTCCCCGCACGCCCCCACCCACCCCCGCCTCTCCGAGAAGCCTTCCCCAAACACTCCACAATAGCAATGCGCTTAAGGAAAAGCACCGCAGCCATCCTAGCCAGCAGCTGTGTGTGTATTGCCAGCACTTGGGGACCTAACTAAATATCAGTAATTTCTCCAGGCTGTCTGTTACCAGTTCCTTTTAGCAGCAGATGAGGCCAGAGCCAGGGAGGCCCCCGGCGCCCGTCCTGGCCCCTCTGCTCTCCCGGTGACCCCAGTCTGCGGGCAGCCCCCAGAGGCGCCTCCCTCGCACGCGAGCCCCGGAGCTCAGGCCCACTGGCTCGCAAGCCTCGGCCCTCCCGCCTGAGAAGCAGTGACTGAGGTATAAACCTTGGCACCACAAAGCCCACAGCCATAAATTTCACTTACATCCAGTAAAACACAGGCATCCAATTAAACCCATAATCCTATAAACTTGCCAGCAATCAAGCTCACAGTTAAAAATGAAGACGGACAGGTGCACTCAATCAATACCACCGAGGTTACAGCCTGCAGTCTGTAGGCTGTTCCTACATGGAATCTTCCGCTGTTCGGGCTGCTGTTTGTTTTCTGCCTGGGTAGAAATAACAAATGTTCTTGCTTACTCTTCCGTTACATTGTCCTGTGCACCGGAGCGCGGCTGAACCCTGAGGCCGACCAGACGTGGGACACGCAGGAGCAGAGCAGCCCCTTCCTGCGTGTAGCCCTGCTCTCCGCGCCCCCCTCCCCTACCTGGATGGTCCCTTTCTGGCCAGACCACAGGTTTAGACCCTAGTGCCTAGAGAGTGGCAGAGAGACCCTGGGGATTTCCTCAGCCTGGGGCGTGGCCTCTGCTTCAAGGGTCTCCTCTGACCTTTACATCATTCCCTTGACCCTCTGGCCACCACCACTGACTGCTGCCCCCTCTTCCTAGGAACAAGTTACGCTCTGCTGGGTTGTTATAGTTATCCCATTTACAGGGGATTTGGTTTAAAGGTGAACACATTCGAGTATGAAAAAAGGAGTTAATCAGTTAACATTTCAGCAGGCAACAGCCCTCTGGAACTACAAGGGTGGTGAGTTGGGGGTGTATAACTTCCAGCACTTTCCTCGACCCTCATCTCCTGTCTCCTGATGTATCTTCTTCCTGCCTTTCCTGTGCTATGTTCAAGGCTCTCTCCCCGTGTTTCTCTTCAGCCTGCCTGTCACCCTCTCCCTCCCTCCATCAATCCCTTCCTTTTCCCCTCCCACCCTCTATGCATCTGCGCAACACCTACACCTACGGCGTGCACGGCCCTGTCTGCCCCTGCCCCTTTTCCTTTTCTTTCTTCAGCTGCACCATGTAAACTAACCTTAACGAACTGTTAAGTGAAAGTGAAGTTATAGTTTTGTCTTCAGCGTGCTCTAATTTTTCCAACAACACAGAAAGCGGCCACAGAAACCTCTCAATAGATTTCTTCAACTATGAATTAATATCTCCCAAAGCTTTCCTTGCCTCTTTTGCCAACTGAAATAAAGATGCGTAATGGGAAATTTAAATGATCAGTAAGGAAAATACATCTAAGCAACAACATCTAGGGCCTGTCCTTTGTTAGAATCAAAAGAGATTTTGGTGACTTACCACCTTTTCTCTGTGCGAATTCCTAATGGAGTCTCTAGTTGGGCCTTCTGACTATTAGCATCTCTGATGTGGACGGCTCCTGTTAGCTCAGGTACCAGGGCCTGGCATTTGCCAAGTCTTGTTCATTATCCTGGGGACATGAGTCATCACAGCATAGAGAAGAAATGTTTCTGGCAGTGTGCACGTCTGATCCCCACAAGCAACAACATCAGGGAGATAGGAAGGCTTTGGAAGAAATTCAGGTCTATTTCTCACATAAGCATCTATGTTTCCCTTGTCCAGGGATAACACAGCTCTTGAAATCTCAGGAAAGGGGTGCATTGGTAGCATAAAGAGGATTATTAAGAAAACCCAGCCACGTAGAAATGTTCTTTCCTTAAAAACCATTGCAACTCACATTCATACACACACACACACACACACACACACATATCATTATCTATGTATATATGTATTTTCTCATACCGACATGGTATTGTAGAACACTGGGATTAGCTCTATAAACCTCATTGGCTGGAAGAGAACACGAAGTCTTCTTTTACACACGTTACCTCCCAGCAAGGCTGCATGTGGACCAGAAAATAAACCCCACCTGCTGTAAGCCAAGGCAGCTGATTTGGCAAAGAAAAAGAAAAAGCTACAAAACAGGTTCTCATCCATCAGAGACATCCAGACTACTACAGATAACGACCAGAACTGGGGTCCTGGCACTTGACCGGGTGCTTCCACTTATGGAGTCTTGTTTAATTTTCAAGACAACCCCATGACTTGAATATCACTGTTTTTCCCCATTTTGTCAGTGAAGTGCCATAGCTAGAACTGAGACATAAACGTGGGTCTTCTGACTCCGAGGTTTGATTCTGACCCCTGCACCATGCCATCCCTGCTCGGTTTGGACTGACTTGACACAGAAGATAACAGGTCTACATGCCATTTGGCACGTGGGCAAAGCAGACATTATCCGCAGACTCAGCCCCAGAAGCGTGGCGGAGCGGCTCTTTCCCTCTGCTGCCTCTCCAAACCTGGTGACAGGGATAAACCCCACGAAAAGGGTAGGCTTCAGCAAGTGGGGATAATCTCCTGCAGACACTGGTGGATGGGATATATATATATATACTTTGTCATTAAAATAACCCCGTTTTTCTAAGCTGCTAATAGGATTATTCAAAATGTTTAAAGCAAAATCCCAAAGCCTGTTATTGGGTTGCCAAAGAAACTAAGTCTTTTCTTTATTTTCTTTATTTTTTTATTTTAATCTTTCTATGAATGTTGATTCTGAGTCAGGCAAACAAATGCGCACCGGTTTCTGGGCTGTGCCCATCACTCAACATGCAGGGATTTTCCGAGTAGAGTTCACCAGCCCTGAGTCCCCGGGCATCAGTCCCTCCCTTCAGTCTCCCCGTCTGCCCCCCACCTCCCTTCTCTGAACCGTCACAGAAACACAGAATGCATCAGAGCTGGCTCGGCAGCCTTCCTGAAGTAACTGGGCAGATGGGCAGTGGACAGTAATTGCATCTTCTTCCACTAAGCGCTCAGGCACTCAGCTTGGTAGTGAGAACTAGTGGTTTCTGAGGGTGATTTTGTAAGTGCTCTCAAGTCACTTCAAGTCAGTATGTTTCCTCCTCGCAATTAGATTTGAAGGAATGTGAGGACTAAGGCAGATTTCTTTTCTCTGTTCTGGGTTTCAGCTCTTTCTCCTCCATCACCACCACACCGCACGAAAATCCCACATCCTGGCATATGCAGCATACATAGTCCTGACGGACGAGGGGACAGGGACCTGACTGAGAAGTCAGCCTTGGCAAAGAGAACTGCTTCTGTCAGAGGGAGCGGTCATAGGACCGAGTAAATAGGGCACATCTTTTTGACAAAGACACCTAGGCAGATAAAGATTGAGGAGGGAGATGCATAAAGGTGCAATGTCTAGAGTAGACAAACACTTATAAACATAGGTTTACAGGATGTTTATGAAATGCAAAGCAGAGCATCTCTCCAGATAGATGAATAGCTCCTGCATGCTTTGGCTGCTTCCTTGCCTCTAGTCACCTCTTCTTCCCTCCCATCTGCACCCTCCTCCTCACCTATATACCCTATGCCATGGCCACATACTATTACTGAGACTGGACTTAAATATCACCTCCTTTGTGAAAGCCTTCCCTGACCATGAACTGTACCGCCCACACCTCTGACACCCCTACTCAGGCTGCACGGCTGTCCCTCCCAAATCAGAGTCCCCGGGACCCCTTGAGGTCAGCACTACTTTCTCTTCTTCTATAAAATTAGTTCTTAATTCGTTTTTCAAATTTCCGGTGCCAAGAACATATGGTGAGGCCACTGAGCACACACTCAGTGAACATCTAAGATATGGAAGACTTAACGAATGACTGGAGGACTTAGATTGGTGGGTCCTATTTCCCCTCGGCCAAGTTTTATCTCCACTTGTCATTCTTCCATATGTTTCTACCCTAAATACAAACTGTTGAAACTGGAGTTTTCTCATCCCTCTACCTGGTGCAGCTCAGGTTTTTCAAATAATGGTAGGAAGTTACAGTGTAATAATATGATGATATCTATTTGTAGAATATCATTTCCTCCTATAACCTCATGTTCTAGCTATATGCTATAACAAACACTAGCATGACAGCGTTGCGATGGACCTAGTTGCATGGTGACATCCTCCATGGATTGTATTTGGAGGGCTGGGTCATTTATCTGAGACATATGGGAGGAAGAATTAATATTATGGGGAAAGAGACAATTAGCATAATAGGGTCATTACATTGACAATGGAAGAGACCGCTGCTCCACAGCCCCCCAAAGCAATCAGGGTGCCCTAAAATGGGAGACTGGCAATTATAATAAAAGAAATTGAACCTACTCTACCTCCCTTTTGTAGTTCCCCTGAGTCTGGATTTCAGTCGAATCTGTATCTGGGGAAGGCTCTGAGCATGTCTGCTGCACTCAGATGCCTGCATTCTTGGAGCTGAGAGACAAATGGAAGGAAGAAATGGTAGAAATTCTAGGAGGGGCAGGAGGCAGTAAAAATGCTAAGAGGCAGAAATTGGAAGAATGGTCAGTGAAAATTTCTAGGCCAAAAAATATTTGGGAGGGCTCCAAGGGGAGCTAATTGTTTTTGCAAATTATTTTTTCTGCAAAAAATTTTGATCAGGGATCTCACCTTCTATTGGAAAAATAGAAACCATCGCACGTGAAGTCTCTCACTCTCCAAACATCAAATCTACAAATGTTTCCCTTCATTTGTCTTCTTCATCCCTCCTGTTACGAAGGGACATTCCAGCCACTCATTCTCTCAAGTGAAAAAAAAAAAAAAAAAAAAAAGAGTTTGTCTTTGTTCCTCCTGTTCTTCCATCCCCCTCAGCTGATGGAGAAGCAAATTCACAATATCTCTTGAATGTATCCACACGTTCCATCTCCCCACCATAACCCTTATCAGGTCAACACTTCTCTCTTACCTGGACGAATGCAATAGCTTCCTCAGCGGTGTCTGCTTTCCACCCCAAACCTCCTTAACCTATTCTCCGCACAGAAGCCAGAGCGATCTTGTCCACTTCCAAGTTGTATAATGTCCCGATTCTGCTTAAAACCCTCAGATTACTTTCTATTCCACTTAGAATAAAGTCCAAACTCCTTGCTATGGTCTTCTTTGTTCTGCAGGATCTGGCCCTCACCCCTCTGTTCAACTTCTGGCCACACCTTTCCTTGTTCACTAGCCAATAGGCACTAGCCAGTGGGATTTCTTATGGGTCATGGAAAATACCATGCCTTTTTATTCTTTTACTTATGGCTGAAATGCTTTCCCCTGCTTTTCACTTTGCTAATTGTTATCCTTCCCTGAAGGCTTCTCTGTCTAAAGTAGACCCTTCCATAATTCTCTCCCTTATTGTCGCCTGATTGATTCTCATCAATCTCTCTGATTGATTTCACAGCTTGCAATAATTTAATACAAGTGTTTATTTACCTGTTCTTGGGTCACTCCCTAGAATGTAAACTCCATGAGGGCATGCACCATCTGGGACAGTTTTGTTCGCTGGGTTTCTCTGGGGGTTCACTGTCATGTCTTGAACATAGTAGGCTTTTGGTTAGTTGGGTGGACTCCAGCAATTCAGATGAATTTAGAAATAAAAGAGGTGAGTGGTCTAATTATGAAGAAATGCACTTTTATGACTTTCAGAACGTAGAACGTGTTCCTGACAAGGCCTAATTTATTGAACAGATAAGACTCATTTGTAGCTAGCAGCATCTATTTGTACCCATCAGCATCCTAGTAATTAATGCCAAGTTCTTAGAAGCAGTCTGTTCCCTTAAGGAGGCAGAATCTGTGTTTAAATTCGATGGAAGTGGCCTGGGTAATAGGAGAACTTGACTATATTGTCTTGAATTGTTCTCTGCCTTTTTTTACATGTAAGAGTCTTTTCAAACCAATTGTTAAGACACTTAATAGGGAGGATTTTGCCCTATATTTTCTCTCTTTGTTAAAACCCTAAAAACTGCAAACTTTTCTTTCAGTTAATTCTAAACAAAGAATACATCCTTCGTGCATGACAATAAGGGGTGTGTGTGTGTGTCATTGTCCTTATCATGCAATGAATAATGTGTTAGAATCTCATATCACCTTTTAATTCAGGTGAAGAATGTATTTCTGCTATGTCTCCTTATTTTCTGTTGCTATTCAGAATATAATTGGAAAGAAAATATGATTTAATTCCATATAAATAGACTAAAATATGAATTCCACGAGGGCAGGAGACAAGGTCTGTCTTGTCCGTTATTGATTGACCAGTTAGCACAGAGCACGATGTCTGCTGCATTGTAAATGCTCAGTAAGGCCTGAATTGATATAACAATTCCTATAGGTTTGGATCATTTCCATAGGCTGTTTCTTCTGCATCTTCTTCCTGGCCCGTACTTCACTGGGCTCATGGCAAGAACCTGCAAAACAAACACTTGTTGATGTTCCTTGACAGCCTAAGTTGCCCCAATTCCTCCAGCTAAGCTCTTTTTGGAAAATAATATCTTCCCAGCAGTTTCAGTGACCACGTAGTTTATCTGCAGGCAGTTTTTTAAAAAACAGCCAAAACAAGCAAGGACTCTGAGACCCAAAAGGAGAGTTTAGTACTGTCCAGCTCATGGGGGATCCCACAGCTCTGAGCCCTGCAGGGTCCTCAGGGAAGGAAACGCTCCCATCTCGGTTCCCTCTGGCACTTCCAGAGTTAATGCTTCAAGCATTTATCCCTGTACCTTTTCTGTTCTCAGATAACTCAGAAATGGCTGGATTAAGAATGTCAAACTTGGCCTTTAGGTAATCCTCAGTGCAGAAGGCAGCAGAGTTAAATTTGAAGGGAAAAATGGTTAAAAGATAAAGAAGTTCTGAAGCAGCAGGAGAGCCGGCACTTCTTATTTTAGGGAACATGGAGACATTTTCAGAACCCTTTTCATCAGTCAAGTGCCTGGATATTTTCTGCGTATTCACCGCAGCCAGCCCATCTGGTGTGGACCGTAGGAAGGCAAATACAGAGGGAAAGCCCGAAGACCCGCCCACGTTTGGCATCTCGCAGCTGGGGGCATCTCCACGCTTTCAGCTCTGTGTCTTTGCTCAACCATCTGGGCTCAGATCCTGTTCCTGCCACTTGCAGGCGGTGGGAACTTGGACAAATGACTTAACCTCTTGGAATCTGTTTCTCTTCGGTCAGCTGGAGGTGTTGACAGTGTCTGTCTCACAGAGCTGTTGTTTTGAGTTTGCCCATAACAATACTTCTTACGGGGCATGGTACCTGGTAACTGCTGACTACACATCATCCCTCTCATATCATCATCATCTTCATCTTTGTCCTTAAAAACACTCATCCCTTTTCCCCTCCTCTCAGCATGACTGGGTGGCAGATCAGAACCCATCATCCTCCCCTGGCAATAATGTGATGGCTCACCCCTCACTGCCCTTCCCTCCCCACCCTGATGTGGTCTCCCACCAGCTAGTGCCTGGATTAGACACTAGCTCTGAGGCTGGCCAGTGGCCTCCAGAACGTCTCCACCCCAAATTCCTCCTACTCACCACTTCCTTCTTCAAATAGACTCTGGTTACTCTACTAAATGAATCTTTACCGTTGTGGCCAGTTTGGGTGTCTCACTGCCCCCATTTAGCTTATACCCATCACTGGCTCCTTGCTTAGCCCTTTTTAATGACCTAGTTTGTCTTCCCTCACATTTCCGCTTCCTCTATATAATAAATTCAGTTTAACGCCACTTTCTCCATGAAGCTTTCCCTGACTATTAGCTCCAATATCTAGTCCTGAATTTCTCTAACATTTTATAGCCTATTTCTCTGTTTCAGGGGCATGGCTAATCAGACACTACCTTATTCATGATTAATGTATTATCCATATTAGAAAGCTAACAAGCCTTGGTTCCGTCTGTGTGATGGGGGAAGTTATTGAAATTCTCTGGGACAGTAGAACACATAAAATGGAAGTGATTGTATACACCTTGACTGGCAAAAGGAGCAAATCTAAGAGAAGTCACGTTAACACAGGGCCAGATTCATTTTAGGCATTTAGTAAGCAGCAGGTGCATTGTCTTGGGTTTATGCATGTCTGGAACCCCTTCAAAGACAGGACGTTGTATTTCTTTGCCTGCTCGTGTTGCCTAGAAAAATGCCATACTTGCTATATACCCTTAGTTTATGATGATTAATACCCACTTATGGAATGAATGAATGAATGAATGAATGAAATGTACTTGTATCCACAAATCTTTTCTATCTCAATTAATGTGTTTGCCATCCAGCTATTTTGGTGCTGTGTGTGTGCAATTCCTCTAATAAACCCAGCCTCTAAAATAATTAGAACTCTCTGGAGATATTCAAATAGACTTCCAATACCAGGTTGTCACGAAGACTGAAATTTCACCATTAGAGAGATTTTCATGTGGGTTAAGCATTGGGCTCACCCAGTAGTCTTTTTTGGTAATGCAA
Organism: Eubalaena glacialis; assembly: GCF_028564815.1. NCBI lineage: Eukaryota > Metazoa > Chordata > Mammalia > Artiodactyla > Balaenidae > Eubalaena > Eubalaena glacialis. Next base: position 6,781,734 of record NC_083725.1, read on the forward strand.
AAAACCCATTTCAAGGTCTATATCCGTCAGCTCAAGCTGCCATAACAAAATACCACAGCTTGGGAGGCTGAAACAACAGAAATGTGTTTTCTCACAGTTCTAGAGGCTGTAAAGTCAAGGATCAAGGTGCTAGCAGGGTCAGTGTCTGGTGAGAGTTCTCTCTGTGGGCTGCAGATGGCCGCCTTCTCACTCTCCTCACATGGCCTTTTCTCAGTGCATGCGTGCAGAGCGTGGGAGCCCTCTCCCTCTCTCTCTCTTTCTCTCTCTCTCTCTCTCTCTCCCCCTTCTTATAAGGACACGAGCCTATCCAATCAGGACCCTTAATTACCTCCTAAAATACGATCACATTGGGGGTTAGGGCTTCAATATATGAATTTGCAGGGGACACAACTGGGTCCATAGAAAAGTGATTCATATCTCTTTTTTTTAAACTTTTTATTTTATATTAGAGTTGATTAACAATGTTGTGTTAGTTTCAGGTGTACAGCAATGTGATTCAGTTATACATACACAAGTATCTATTCTTTTTCAAATTCTTTTCCCATTTAGGTTGTTACATAATATTGAGCATATTTCCCTGTGCTACACAGTAGGTCCTTGTTAGTTATCCATTTTAAATATAGCAGTGTGTGCATGTCCCTGGTGCTCCAGTGGTTAAAACTCCGCGCTTCCACTGCAGGGAGCGTGGGTTCCATCCCTGGTCGGGAACTAAGATCCCTCCGCATACCGCACGGCAAGGCCAAAAAAAAATCATTCATATCTTAATGTAAATTCCATTTTCAGGTACTTTTTCCTCCCTGAAAAAGACAGCAGGCTAGGTGGGGAGTAGGGTCCTGTAAGTGGGGAAATGACTGCAGACAAACTTGATCTGGGGCTTCCTGAGTACACATTCCTTGTTGCAAAAATAGTGTCCTTATCCAAATATATTGTGCTGTCACTGTAAATTTGTCGAAGCAGCTCAGACCCCTACCTGCCAAACCTTCAGAGCTGTGGGAGAGGAGGATGAGGGCGGGCCACTTACATTTCTTCTCATGACCCCACCACTGCCGTTAAATCCCAGCCCTCCAGCAGCTGCTGGAGATGGAGGTCACCTATCTATAGCTAATGGACAGTGTAATCAGTTTCAAGTAACTGTCCCCATGCGTGATGGGACACTGTGAAGATCAAAGCCATAAGTTCTAACCTCTGCTCAAAACACAGAGTAGAGATCTCTGTAAGGAAAAGGACATTCAAAAAGAAGGAAAACAAAAAGCGAGTTCCCAAAACTCAGTGTGAATAAACTTTCATAAATCACTGCCAGCCCAGAGGGGTTTCTTTATTATTGCTGTTCTTTGTTGTTATTTCTTTGCTCTCTAGTTGCTCTTCAACTAGAATCCTCCCCCTACATTTATGTCTGTTGCTTTTTAGGATAATGATTTTTTGAAAGGTACCAACTTGCCTTGTAAAATGTTCCTTGTATTAGTTTCTTGTCGACATGAAACAAATTACCATAAACTTAGCAGCTTAAAATAACACCTTCCCTGCCTTCCAGTTTCCATGGGTCAAGTGTCTGGGCTTGGTTACTTGGTTTTCTGCTCCGAGTTTCACCAGGATGAAATAGAGCTGTTGACTGGGGCTGAGATCTCATCTGATGCTCAGGTTTTCCTTCCTAGCTCACTGGTTGTTAGAAGATTTCAGTTCCTTGCAGTTGTTGCTCTGAGGCTCTCAGGTCCTGAAGGCCACCATCTGCCACTTGCCCTCTCTACCACACAGCAGTTTCCGTCTTCAAGGCTAAAAGGAGAATGTCTGCTGCTTCTTCTCTCCCCAGGGAGAGGGCTAAGCCCTTATTTAAGCTTTTCCTACTGATTGAGTAAGGTCCACTGAGCAGAATCTTCTTCCAAGTAATTGTCTAAAAGTCAACTGACTAGGTACTTCAATTCCATCAGCAAAAGTCTTTCACTTTTGCCATATACAGTGGGTCTTCAGTATTCAAGGGGGATTGGTTCTAGGACCCCCCAAATTCACAAATGCTTAAGTACCTTATAAATGGGCTTACATAAAATTGTCTAGTGCAGTTGGCCCTTCATATCCACCGGTTCCGCATCCGAAACCCATGGGTACCAAGGGCCAACTGTATGGAAATAATCAAGGGAGGGACTGTCCATCATCCACAGGCCCTGCCCCTCCAATGCAGGTGATTACACAGGGAATGCACAACAGAAGGCTTTGGGGTCCACCTGAGGAATACGTCCATCACATCCTCCATTCTGGATTTGCCAGATTTGTCTGTTTCCTCATAATTGAAGTCAGGTTATAGTTTTTTGGCAAGGACACTGATCAAGTGGTTTAAACAGGTTTTCCTGCCTCTAGTATCTCTGGTTCTCCCCTCACCACATTCCCTCTCATGAACACACTCTACTCACCTACCAGAGGCCTCAGAGGACATTCCACTTCTCCTGAAACATGGCAGGAGAGGAAGGCTGACAATGTTTGTCTAATGGCTCTAATCCCATCAGGATACTAGTGGACTTGGCACTTCCCCAGGGTGCCCACCCCCCAAGAGGAAGAACCAGATATTGGTTGAGTGCATAGACCCTGAAGTAAGACTGCCTGGGTCGAAATTCTGACTTCAGCACTTACTAGCAAGTGACTAAACTCTCCATTTTCCATTCAAAACATACGGATATTCACATCCCTACGTAGAGCCCACCCCTAACATTTTTAGGGTCCAGAGGAAAAGTACAAATGGCAACTTCTAAACCATACGTCAAAATATTCAAAAGTAAAAACTAAGCTAATAAATCTGTAAAGAAAGCATGTCTTATCCTCCTACCTTGACAAATGCATGTTTACAATGACCCGGAAGCACAAGGTCTAAGTTCAGAATTCTCAGATTCCAAAGAGGTCCTTGCTGAAGTGAGATGCTGGAAGGGAGACCGTGAACCCAGCTTCTGCTCTTGGCTCACTCTCCTCCCCTTCCTGTCCCACCCCTGGCTCTGTCCACGCTGCAAGTCACATGGAAGTAAGTTTGCTGATGGCCCAGCCCACACAAAACGCTCCCTGTGTCCATCAGCCACGCAGAGGCCAGCCCTGGATTCGGCACCCGGATCACACCGTGAACACAGCCTGCCAGCAGGGACAGACCCAGGTACAAGATCTGCTCGGAAACTCAGTTTAACTCAGGGATATTAGGGAAGGAAACCAGGGTCCCAGGTGCCTGGTAGATATGCCCTCTTGTCCTCATAGAGCAGCTTCTTACCCTCTGGGGAGGGACACACCTGGAGGAGAGCCAAAAGAGGTGCACTAAAGCAGGGAGTCCAGGTAGAGGCCTCTCTTCTCTGCATCTAAAGGTGAACCTGACCTATCTCATAAAGTTGGAGGAGAAACAGATGAGAAAATGTGTGTTGAGTGCTTAGACCAGGGTCTGGTACAAAGCAAGTTTCAATATAGGCTAACTCGTTATTCTCAGATGCCCTATAGATTGAGAGAGGGAGAAATTCCCAGCTTCACCAGCATCTGGCACTGGATTCTCTTGCACTCTTGCATTTTTTAGCATCTTCTCAAACGTAAAGGCAAACAGAGAGGAAAAGCTGCAGGCAAGTTGTATTCTCAAATCAATTTCTGCAGCCAGGGATGACATCGTGTTCTAAGCCACGTGAGTCAAATTAAATGCCCTACATATTCCTGGCCCTCAAATAGAGCCTCTGCCTGACCAAACCACTGATCACAGACAGGGGCAAAACACACATCTCCCCGCGTCTGACAGCCCAATTCCTTCTTCCTTTGGACAGTATTAATTCGCCGTCTCCCTGAATCCTCATTCCGTCCATGAGTTATCCATCATTACAGAATAAATCATGAACACATGATAATCTGGAAGATCTTGTATTTGAAAGGCTTCTTCCTGCCTTCCAAGTTTTCAGAGAGCTGTGTTGGGAAGGCAAATGCATCCCCGGCTGGCAGACTTTGTCTTCCTTAGAATTTAGGTGTGATCTATATTCAAATGACAGTTTAATGAGCCTTTTCCTATTTCTAGAAACCTTATCACATCATTAAAGCGTAGAAATGAATAATACATCTAGCAGTTGGATTAAGCTGAACTTGAGACCTGATGCATCTTCAAAGAGAAAAACAAAATGGAACAGAGGCAAAATCGAGGGATGCTGAGACTAGGAGAAGGGGTTAAATGAGGGGGTCAAGAAGGAATATTTTTATTCTCATGAACCAACATAGGTAAATGTCGCCAGCATTTTTCAAAGTCTTAATGTGTCACTCCTATTTCTCTGGGCATGGATTGGAAGAGGATTTTGGAAAATGATCTGTTGCCAGGCTTCGTGGCTGAGGATGAAGGGTTTACCTGCTATGACGTCATTGTGAGCAAGATGTAAGCTGCCTGCATTAGTGTCCACACCATTCCCAACTTCCTTCTCAGAGGTAGGAGAGCTCACAGTGATTCAAATCCTGAGCCCTGGGGTTAGAACTCCTCCCCTGTCTCCAGCTGTGTGACCTTGGGTTGAATAGCTTGACCTCTTTCAGCTTTAGTGTTTTTCATCTGCAAAATGAAAATAATAAGTGCACTCACTTTGATGGGTTGGAGAGAGGATCCAATGAGTAAGCCTAGATCCAATTCTTAGCACAGGGCTTGGTAAGCAGGAAGAGCACAATACCTTGTGACTATTATTTTTCATTCCTTGGTGTCCTCGTATATGCTATTTCCTCTGCTGGGAATGACCTTCTACCTCCCTGACCATCACCCAAGTCCTCTCTCCAGCCTCAATTCCCTAACTCTTTCTCCTCCTGAGAACTCCTACTCATCTTTCAAAACCCAGTTGAAATGTTCCCCACCACCATCTTCCCTGACACCCCTAGTCAGATCAAGTGCTTCCTTCTCCAGACCGCCCTAATGCCCTTACACTCGTGATCAAAATAACACTTGGCTGAGATTTTATAGTGAGTTCTTCAATGTTGGTTGAATGAATCTAGATTCACTTTTCTCTCCTTCCTGATGTGTAGAAATACAGAGGTGAGGACACCTTTCCAGGTGGCCTCAGGGCTCTCTGTCCAATGCTGACAGAGGCACAGGTTGGTGATAAGAAATTTTCATTGGCCCAGAGCAAAGCCGTATGACAAATTCAGCCAAGACAGCACACATTTTAACCCAAACACACCCCACCGAGAGTGTAGGCATGAAAATGGCAAGTTAAGTCCACCCTAGTACCACTGCTCTGGACACAGTCTCCTAGAGATATTGGAAATAAGTAAGTCATCATTGACAAACTCCCTTTCTCCCACAAACCACATTCAGGAACTGCCAGGGTCTGTAGTCACAACTCATGGTTCTCTCCTCCATCCCCTCTGCATCCCTCTCATCACTGGGAAACTGTTTGGCAGTTCTACTAAAGCTGATCATTGTATAACCTGTGACCTAGCAGTTTGTCTCCTGAGTATATACCCAACATAAATCTATATATAAGCTCACCTTAAGAAAATGTACAAAGATGTCAGAGCAGTGTTATTTGGAATAGCACCAAAGAAAACTACCTAAATACCTGTAATGGTGTAATGGATAAATTATGTTATATTCACACAAGGAAATACTATACAGCAATGATAATACATTTTCTAGAGCTGTATGCAATAATATGAATGAATCTCACAAGTATAATTTTGAGAAAAAGAAGCCAAGTACAAATAGTACAAATTCTATGATTCCTTTCATGTAAAGTAAAAAACAAACAAAAAAAGGTAAAGCTATTAAGAACCAGGACAGCATTGACAGTGTTGCCCTTGGGGAAGGTGCGACTAAAAGGGGACTGAAGTGGGTTAAACTGTGCCTCCCAGAAAAGCATGTCCACGGCCTTACCCCTGACACTTGTGAATTCGAGCTTATTTGGAAATGGGGTCTCTGGAGATGTAATCTAGTTAAGGATCTCAAGATGAGATCATCCTGGATTAGTGTGGCCCTAAATCCAATGGCTGGTGTCCTTAGAGAGGAAAGGGGGATTTGAGACACACAGAAGAGAAGGCCACGTGAAGGTGGAGCAGAGGTTGGAGTGATGCATCTATACACCAAGCAATGCCAGGGATTGCTGACCAGCACCAGAAGCCAGGAGAGAGGCATGGAACGGATTCCCCCTTGGAGCCTCAGAAGAAACTCACCATGCTGATACCTTGACTTCAGCCTCCAGAACCATGAGGGAATAAATTACTGTTGTTTCAAGCCAGCCAGGTTTTGGTAATCTGTTACAGCAGCCCTAAGAAACTAATATAAGGCATTAGAGAGGTTGCGGGGATGCAGGTACAATTCTGTTTCCTGTTCTGTGTTCAGTTTATGAAGATTCATTTAGCTGTACACCTTGCTCTATGCACTATGCAATGTGTATATTATACTTCAAAAAGTTAAAAGTATATATAGTTGCTCTTTATTACACTTTGAAAGAAGCCTTCTTATCACACTTCAGCAGTAAGAATAAGATAGGTTGTTGTCTAGTAACAAACCGTCCCAAATGACCATGACAACAAAGGCCTACATCGCACCCATGCGACACGTCTTTTGGGGATCAGCTGTGGCTTTACTTCACATCATCTTTATGAACCAGATCAAATTTTCACTCCTACGTGAGGCTTTTCCAGAGATCTCTAAGCAGATAAGTCATACAACAGAAGTGTCTTTCTCCAATGTTATTACTCTTATTTTGACTACTTGCTTGTACATTTATTTCTGTCACTAGGTGTGAACACCCAGATTGCAGGAATATCATCTTTATAGAGCTTAATGATTGGGAGCACATTTTTGTATAAGACTTGATGTCAGACAGATTTGGATTTTCATTCCATCTCTAGTGATCTCAGCCAACTTAATCCTGTTTGGCTTCAGTTTCCTCATCTGTAAAATAGGGAGAGTACTACTACTGGCCTTATATTATTGTGAGGATTAAAAACTATAACATATGTAAAGTTCTTAAAATAATCTAAGGCATATATGAGGTGTTCATTAAACATTCCCTGTATAGTTAATATTGCATAACTACTGCAGGTCAGGATTCTGATCTAGGGTTCTAGGATTAGTTGTAAACAAGACAAAATCCTGACCCTTAGTGGGGTAGGCTGCTACTGTTACTATTATTAGCTGTTATTTGTATGCCTAGTGGCTAGGGTGGTGCTTGACCCATAGTAGGCCCACGATATATTGTTGAGTAATTCGTATTCATCCTCTGACTCCAAAGTGCCAAGCTTACTCCTAACTTCTCACCCTTTCAGGCTTTTCCCTTAATATTTTTTCTCTCTTGATTCTCATTCTCATTTTTTTATGAGTCATTCGTTTTAAAAAGTTAGCTTTTTGGGTGAGTGTTTGAGCCTAATCACTTTAGCATTGCATACATAATAATCCATGTTAACAGATGCCCTATTTATGGGGAAATGTAAAGCCATGATGTGGGGGAATTATTCATCTCATGTTTTTGTTGAAGAAGCAAAACACACAGTAAATTAAGTCTGGTCTTCCTGAAATTCTGCATTTTCAAAAAAAATGTGATAGGAACTGGAGAGCACACTTGGTACAAAGTGGCATTAATTATTTAGTCATTCTGAATAGGTTTCAATTGCATTACATGGAAAAATGTAAGAGCCCTCCAGTGGCCAAATAATCCCTCTCAAATCCCAAGGGTTATTTGCTACAGACGGCATCTCCAACTGAATGAAACGCCTGCTTCATCTTCTGTAGGGAAAGAAAGAGGGTGAGACCCCCTTTTCTTTTATAATAGAACTTATTAAAGTCTTATTTTCCCATTTTAAAAAGGACTCTTGTCTGATTCCAAACACTCAGACAAGTTTGAAGCAAATTGTTTTATCCCTTAAAGCAGAGATAATACCTTCTCTCTGATAGCTAAGCATTGCAATCAAATAACACTTTTTTATTGAGCAGCTACTGTAGGCCCAGCACTCTGCTGGACTTTGTGGAAGGAACTAGCCTATGGAGGGAGAGGGAAAGATGAATAGAACACACAGTTTCTGTCTTCAAGGGTCTGTTGAGGAGACAAGACTCACTCCTTTGGACAATAGAGGGATCATGTATAGTGATAAACTTGATCGTTCTTGTCTGAAACCATGTTTGACACCCTCTTTAGGGCAGGGGAGAGAAAGTGCCTCATAAGAATAAATAAAAATGTATTTGCAATTTACTGATGGTAAGAACTTGTCTAGGTACTGGAGGGGCCAGAATCAATACAGACATGGCCCCTTGCTTTCTTGGCCCTTACAGTCTACTGGGGGAGAATAACCTTGAAGAAACAATTGTAAAGAGACCTGACAAACTATTCAATATCCTGTGATAAACCATAATGGAAAAGAATATGAAAAAGAATGTATATAGATGTATAACTGAATCACTTTGCTGTACAGCAGAAATCAACACTACATTATAAATCAACTATGCTTCAATAAAATAAATTAAAAACGAAAGAGATCTGACAAGTGCTGGGACGGAAAAGGTATAGGAGTTAGGAGGGCACACGAAGGACACGTCTAACTAAAACTGAGGAGGGAATAGTGGTCAGGGAAGCTTCTAGAGGAAGTGACAGTTAGGCCAGTGACTGAAATGAAGATGATGAGTAGCCAAGTCATGAGGTTGGGGTTAGAATGTTCTAGGAGGAGAGAAGAGAGGATGTGAAGAGCTGACAGGGGTGGGGGTGATGGGCCGTAAGGCAGAAAGGCCTTCAGTATGGCTGGAGCCGAGGAAGGGGGTGTGGGGAGAGAAGGGATGGCAGCCACGTTTCACCAGTACGAGCTATGTTGAATCATGCTCCAAAAATGCCCCTTCCTCCATTATCTCCCTCCCAATCACCATTCTGTCTCATCAGAACTTATTTTTCCTGGTTCTCAAATGGACACCCAATTTTATTCTTGGCCAGACTTATCTTCCAAATCCGCTCCTTGGCACCAACCTGTTTCTGGTTCCTGGTCTTTACTCTCTCATCCTCTCAAGAAAATGCAATTCTTTCATGTGGCCATTTTTCAATCACCGTTCCCAATGCTATTTCCTCCTGCCTTGCAGTCCACACCCTGGTTGAGCCCCTCTGCTGGGTTCAGTCAGTTCCCAGAAGGAGTCATCAGCCAGGCTTGGGTCAGGCAGGAAGATGCTGGAACACCTGGGAAGCCATCCTATTGCCGCCTCAGGTATTTGAGGGGCCCCTTGCTGCTTTCACTCTCACCTGCAAGAATCGCCAAACAAGGAGGTGGGAGGGGGTGGTCCAACATCCAAGCCTGGACAAGAGAAAACCAGGGGTGGTGTGGGTGTGTAATTTGCCGATGAGATGAACAGAAAATCTGTGCTGAGCCTGAGACTTGGCTATGAAATGATATTGTATCTAATGTCACTGTGCGTAAGCCCCTCAGAATGAATCCATCCATACAGACAACAAGAGAGGGTGACACCCTGTTCTGGCTCTGACCCAGTGCACATGAAGTCTTGTCCCAGTAGCCCGGGAGGCCTCTTCCTGGTGGCCATTCAACCTTCCCATGCTTCACTGCCACCCTGCAAATGACCCCTGGCCTTCAATATGGGAAAAGAATGATTTTCAAAGGGAAGTAAACACACTTTCTTTTTTCATCATAGAAAACACTTTGCAGGGGTGATAAGGAAGTTTTAGACCTTTTAGACCTTACATTAGCCTGAAGGGTCAGGATGACAGGCTCACTGTTTATACTTGTGCAGAAACTAATTTGAGCCCAGCAGATTTTTGCACAGTAGAGGGCGAAGCCACAATTTCCATCAGCCAGGACCGCATTGTTACCTGCTGGCGGGTTACCTACTCAGGTGGTCACAGATCCCAGTGAGGTGAACGCCCAAGAGGAGATGCATGCAAATTTTGAAACTGAGGATGATCTTGAAACCATTAACAACATCCCCAGAATGTGTGCATCTTCATACCGAGATCGCCTAGAGTTCTATGCAAATCCAGCTATTGTTAAACTTCCTGCACTTGCAACTCATTTCTTTCAGGACACATTTTCTTCAACATCAGGACTTGTTCAATCTTTGATAACAAGATGGAGAAGGGTAAAATATATAGAGATTCCAGTTCAAACAATTCTAGGTATTTGTTTCCTGTCTGAGGATCCTGAGAAAAAAACGCAGTGTAAATTCCATCATCCTCCTATTGTTCCCATCTTCTCCCCCCTTACTTTCTTCTTATTCTCTTCTTTACTATTTTTATTTTTTGGTATTATGGCAAGAACACTTAACTTGTGATCTCCCTCTTAACACATTTTTAAGGACATATTTCATTGTTAACTTCAGGCAAATGTTGCACGGTGGATCTCTAGAATTTATTCATCTCCCATGACTAAAACTTTATATCCATTCGACAGTAACCCTCTTCTCTCCCCACCAACCCCTACCAACCACCATTCCACTCTGTTTCTTGAATTTGGAGGAATTCCTACAACTCAATAGCAAAAAAAAAAAAAAACAACAACAAAAAACCTAATTTAAAAACGGGCAAAGGAATTGAATGGACATTTCTCCAAAGACAGCATAAAAATGGTCAACAGGTATTTGAAAAGATGCTCAACATCACTAGTTATCAGAGAGATGCAAATATTCCCCCTTAGTTTCTGAATCATCTTTAGGCCTAAGGAGAAGGAAGAACAATGTACTAGGGTATCTCCAGGTCCAAGGGTGCCAACACAGCCTGTGTGTGTGTTTGTGTATGTGTGTGTGTATAGAAGAGGGTCAGGGGAAAGAGAGTGGGACATTGGGGTGGGGAGGGCAATGGTATCCCAGAGATTTTATTACGTGTGGGCTGAAAGAGTAAAGGCTTTTCCATCTGCTAGTCTGAGGTTTGAGTCCTACGTCTGACACTGACCATCTATGAAACCTCAGCCAAATCAGCATTCTGTCATAGCCTCAGCTTCTTCACCTGTAAAAGAAGGAATACGAACAATGCCTCCCCAACAGTCATTGTGTGGGTTCACAAATGCAGTAGAGTGAGAAAACTCAAATGGCACTAAGACCCAGGATATAAAGGGCAATAATATAAAAGCTAAACTCAGCTGAGTGTAGTAGGATAGGAAACCAGGGACCAGGGCACGCTGGCAAGTGAACATCCCATATAAAGCATTTTCAGTTCAATTTAAAACAAACCGATCCATGTGTTTCTGGCAGTCAGATACGACCCATAGCCCACCTACTTTTATTCCATAGGAAAATATCTGGCCCTGAAATGAGACTGTGGTTGTATTCTTACTGTTATTTCCTCCAGGGGAAACCCTAGCTCGGTCATTTCAGATCCCTCCAAAGATACCTGGCCTGCTCTGGAGCCTGCTTTCTATTTCTAGTGGAGCCAGAGGCCCGCCCTCCCTCACCGAGACCGAGGAAAAACTGCTGATTCACAGCTGGAAACAATCTCTGTTTCCAGATGCTTCCATAGCTTCCTTCTACTGCAGTGGCCCTTCTTCCTTCCTGCCCTCCCCCACTTCTGCTGCCAGCCCCAATCCAGGCACCGACAGGATGGCTGGAAAGGACCCCGGCTGAGGATGCACCGCAGTAGACAAGTGTCTGTCTGCTCCGTTCCCTTTGGCATCCTCTCCCCTGCGTTTCTGCAGGTAGGAGCCTAACCACAGCATGATTAGGCTTTCAGGAGAGAAGCTTGCCCTGTTCTAGTTGTTCAGAAGCTGGACTGGAGTCTCGTAACAGCAGACTGCTGGCCTGTGGCCCAGATCAGGAGCAAATTAGGTGGAATTTCACCTTTCTCCATGGGAGAGCCTTTTATCCTAGAGGTTAGAAACTGCAAATAGCCTTTGACTCATGCTGACCGTCTCTGCATGAGAGCCACGGGCTGCCTCCAACTCAGATTTATCTTCCAATGTTAGGTCTGGAACACAAAGTAGAGAATCAAGTAGGATGCTTTAGGATGCATTCACCTTTTGACGTGAATCACAGCATTATGGTTCATGCTTGGGGAGAGATCCAAGCATCATGTGACTGGTCTTCCCCTGTTATTTTTCCTGGAAGCCCTGAGGGCCAAGAGACGTGACCAGCTGGAATGGATGATTTTTCATATAGTAGACATCCTGGTCTCACATCCCTACAGGCAGATGTCAAGCAGGATATCTCCCAGGTCAGATTAGGAAAGAGAGTAATACGAGGTCCTCTTCTGTCCTGGAGATTTCCTCCAGACAACCATAGGAACTCACTCTCTCCACCTCCCTCTCACCAGCCAGACTTCATTCCTTTTCCTGACCATCCTGGTCAATCATCAGACTGTGGTAGAGCTGGGACTCTGAACGACTGGCTTCCTCAAATCCCCCTGTGGAAGGTGTACAAAATGCACGTGCCTCAGGCTTCCCCACAGAAATTCTTATTCAGTTGTTGGGGGTGCATTTTTTTAAATGTCCTCTGGTGGCTACGTGGAAGCTCCTGGCTCAGAATCCCCGCTTTAGAGAGTAGAGGGAGAGCAAGGGTGAGGCGTGAAACCTCTCATCTTCTGGGCACCGGGAAGCAGGGGCCGTGTCTTCTGATCGCTGTGGTCATTAGATCCCAGCCTGCCCAGTGCACGGCAAGGGATTGTCTGCGTAGCCATTGCCTAACAGATGCACAACCCAAATAACCAGATATGCCCATTGAATCTCCGTTTCCTGTGGAAGTCATGAGTCCAGGGAGAGGGAAGTCCAGAGCACCACGCTGAGATATCTGAGTCCCAGGCTTCGTCCTGTCACCACCTGCGCAGATGACCTTGAGCTAGACAGACACTTTTCTAATCTCCGTTTCTTTCCCAGTAGTAAGATGGGGTTGGCATAAATAATAAGTTCCCTACAAACACCAAAACTATGTAAACAATTATGTAATGGACCTTTAATGAATTCAATACTTTTTTCCTTTGGAGCCTCCATCCTTGGTTTCATGGTCTAATAGTTAAAGCCAAAGTGATAAGAATCAAGAGTCATAAGAGTCAAATCAAACGATAAGAATTCTAACTCTGTCATCAGTTCCTATATGACTATGGCTAAGTCTCTCGTTTTCTCAGTGCTCACGTGTCAAGGGTATTAAGGAAAGAAACAGGTGCTTGGTGGAGCACCCAAGCCCCAGAATTAGGGATGGGAGTGGCAGCTGTGAAGTTCACGCCCTGACATTATCGACAGGGCCCAAGCCCAAACCTGGTGACTACAGCTAAGGATAAAAGAAAACACTGCTGAAACTCTTAGCTACACAAGGGCCTTTTCCCTTGCAAAGATCTTGTAAAAAAATAAGGGAGGGGAAGGAGGGGAGAAAATGGCTGTATTTGAAGTAGAATCATGAATCTAAAAAGAATGTTTCCAAGATTTCTATGATGCATCAGCAGCTTCTTAAAATAACAGCAAACATTTTAGATCCATTATTTAGTTTCCCTGGAAAATAAACAACAGGGTCGTACAGAATAGGAATAGTGGATTTAGCCCTCAGTCCCCATTCATCTTCTGTGCCCATGCATTTTTAAGACAGGAAAGCATTTTCCCAATTATAGCAGGAGCAGGAAGGAGGAGAGGGAGGTGGGCCGGCTTGGGCTCGCCGGATGCCTTGCTTGTGTGTCTGGGGCATGAGGACAGAACGGATGTGCTATTGGGGGGACAGTAGCTGAGCAGTCTTTAGGGTCAGGGAGACCAATTCCCTGCCCAGGTAGAGGTTCTAGAGCTTCATGAGCCCACGCTGGCTGTGCTATAGCAGCAGAGATGTTCAGAACCGGAGTGCCTTGTCCCCCAGGCTTTGTGCCTCATGCCTCAGAGTACCGCCCTGACACCAGGGCAGGGGGCTTGAGGGGTGCTGATGTGCCCTATTCAGAAAGTCTGCAAAATGGGCCCGCAGCCCAGCACAAAGGCCTCACCCTACCCTGTCATATCTCCCCCTGCAAACCAGCTCAGTCGCCTCCTGGAAAGCAAAGTGGGGGGACTGGATAAGCTTTGTGTGTCTCGTGCGCCAGAAGAGCCGCTAGAGCTCCTGAATGCAGGCTCTCGTGTCTGACCACACTTCCTCACTTAAGAAATGACTTCACAAACCCAAAATAGCAGCAGTCACGAAACAAAACACAGCGAGGTTCAGGCAATAAGAGCCAAATCAAGAAATGAAACTGTACGGCAGAAATGAACACAACACTGTAAATCAACCATGCTTCAACTTAAAAAAATGAAAACAAAAATTAAAATGAAACATACCCACCAGGTATCCAAGGTGGGGTTAGGGTCTTCTCGTGGGGCTGGGACAAAGTGAGTTGAAGATCTAGGACTGGGACCCTCAAAATGGCTCTGTTCTAATGAGGCAGCAGAGAAATTAGATGGAATTTGTCTAATAGCCGGCTTTGGTGGTTTTGTAAAAGCATTTGGAATATGTCAGTGTTAGTACTGGATGGAGGTGTTTGAGACTTTTCAACCATCAGGACACAAGGCACCTAGAATCCCAAAATGCATCCCATCCTTTAGGTCCCAAGGGATGCACCATATTCTGTCCATGACATTAACCATGGGAGAGAGAACCAAAGTATGTCAGCTCCAATCTCTCTCATCTCACCTTTCAGACTAAATTCCTGTCTAGTAATTACTGCCTGTGATTCTGAGCGGTAATACATAGTTATCAGCAAGCACTCATCAGAGAGGTTAGCAGAGCAGGGCTTCCCACTGTAGACTCGGAGAAGAGGTTTCATTATGTTTTTGCTGAGTTACTTCACCCTGTGGCTGTTTACAGTTATCTCCTCTCTGCAGAGCTGTTCTGCTATTCCAGGTCTGGATTACAGACCATTTCCCCCTCCTCCACTGGAAGCAGGGAGAATTCACAGGCCAGACTCTCCCCTCGAAGCCGTAAGACGGAGACCTCTGGCACATTCTTGGAGTAAGTCCTTCACTCGAGTTTCCCCTCCCAGACACACCGATATGTGCAGCCTGAATCCTTACTTTCTAACTTTGGAGCTGAATGACCTTAAGCCGTATATTGAATCACTTTAGGGCTCGATGTCCCCTTCTATAAAATGGGGATCAATAATGCCCACCTCATACTGCTTTTGTGAAGGTGAAATTAAATGATATAGAGAAAATAAATAGGTCACCTAGCTAAATTTGATTGAGCATAGCATCTTGGGTCTTGTTGAAGCTCAGGAAATGGTAATGAGATTATTATTGTTTTCTATTGAGGTTTTGTTGTGAAATTTGAAAGTAACAGATATTATGTCTGAAACAATACTCAAGGAACCTGTTAGCTGCCCTCCTTCCTCCCTGGACCACTCCTCCCATCTCCAGCACACACGCCCCACCCCCCCTCCCGCCCTGGGGAGGGAGGGCCTGAGTCCGGGTACCATACCCATCTCTGCCCTCGCTCCTCTACATCATCTCTCCCGCTGCACCCACAGCATCAGTACCTTCCATACTGTGACTTTTGAATGTTGAGGAAAGAGTAGTTTGTCTTTCCTCAGCTTGTCTCTTTCTCAGCTCTCACCAAACGTACCTCCAAGGAGAGGAGTTGGTTGGTGAGAACCCACACATTCACTCAGCCCTATCTACCAGCCCATGGACTCCCACACTGACAGAAACAGAAGTCTCTCCTGTTTCTGTGTTTAACCTTCTTACCAGCCCTGACAGGGAGATAATATTATGCCCATTTTACTACGATGTCTAAAAGCCTGGTCTGGTTTAGCAATCTGTCCTAGATGACCTATGTGTGGTGGGGAAGGATCAGAGAGGGTCAGTGAGGTGAGGTAACGTATGTGGAGGGCCCAGCACAATGCTGATATATAATCTCAGTAATCTGATCTTTTCCCTTCCCGTTGTCACCTTCCAGAGTAAACCACGGGGTAGAGGTGGTCCTGCCAAAACTTTACCTACCTCACCTCCTACCTCTGCATGCCTCACACCCCACGCTGCAGCCACGATGAGCTTCTTGCCAGTATGTAAGCGCGGTCATTTTACACCTGTGCATGTTGTGCTGAAGCCACCCTCTCCTCCCTCCAGGTGCATTCACAACCTGCCATATTTTAGAATTCCTCTGATAAGAAACGTGCCCTGCAGAAGACCTAAATAGACATTTCTCCAAAGAAGACATAGAGATGGCCAACTGACACATGAAAAGATGTGTCTAATTATTAGAGAAATGCAAATCAAAACTACAATGAGTTATCACTTCACACAAGTCAGAATGGCTATCGTCAAAAAGTCTACATATAATAAGTGCTGGAGAAGGTGTGGAGAAAATGGAACCCTCCTACACTGCTGGTGGGAATGTAAATTGGTGCAGTCACTATGGAAAACAGTATGGAAGTTCCTTAAAAAACTAAAAATAGACTTACCAAATGATCTAGCAATCCCACTCCTGGGCATACATCTGGAGAAAAACATGATCCGAAAGGTTACATGCACCCAATGTTCACTGCAGCACTATTTACAAGATCCAAGACATGGAAGCAACCTAAATGTCCATCAATCAACAGATGAATGGATAAAGAAGATGTGGTATGTGTGTGTGTGTGTGTGTGTATATATATATATATATATATATATATATATATATATATAAAATATATATATATATGTAATGGAATATTACTCAGCCATAAAAAAGAATAAAATAATGCCATTTGCAGCAACATGGATGGACGTAGAGATTATCATACTAAGTGAAGTAAGTCAGAGAGAGAAAGACAAATATTACTTGACAGCATTTATATGTGGAATCTGAAAAATAATACAAATGAACTTACTTACAAAACGGAAACAGACTCACAGACATAGAAAACAAACTTATGGTTACCAAATGGGAAAGGGGGTGGGGAAGGGATAAATTAGGAGTATGGGATTAATAGATACACTCCCATCTATAAAACAGATACACAACAAGGACTTACTGTAGAGCAAAGGGAACTATACTGAATGTCTTGTGATAACCTATAATGGAAAATGATTGAAAAAAGGATATATATATTCAGAATATATGATTCTGAATCTCTTTGCCATACACCTGAAATTAACACAACATTGTAAATCATCTATACTTCAATTTAAAAAACCTACTCTATTTCCCCAAGAACAGGTGGGCATTATCTTCCTTTGCTCCAACAGCAACTCGCTACTCCATACCTCTGATTATAAATTCCATCTTTGTTTGACTCTCTCTCTTACTAGATTCAGAATCTTGAGTGCCAGAGTTTATGGCTTATTCTTTTTTGTATTCCTGGCATCTAGCAGAAGGGCTGGCATATAGTAGGGATTTAATAAATAGTTGTTAAATGAATTAAAGCTATTGAATAAAACCCATGGAATCCCATTATGTGCTGGTACCCTGCTGACTCCCTTGAACACAGATGATGAAGGCTGAGGTTAGAGGGATAGCAACTGAGAATCTGGAAAGAAGCACACATAAAATGAAAACCCTGCTTAAAGAGTCACCAATTCAGTGCCTTGTCTCTCCAGGAGCAGGAGGGATTTCAGGTCTTTCCAGCCCCTGAAAACTCTGGCCACCCCCTGTGCAGCTAAAAAGAATGGAAGGTGTTCCCATTGGCTGAGGCAGCCTGAAGACAGCAGGACAGACAGAGACCTGTGTGCAGAGGTCCTCCAGGTCTGACTCTGTGATGGAAAAACCCCGCAGGCACTTCCAGGAGGCACTTTGGATGGTGATCCTGGCCCAGTTTGTGTGCCGCTGCAGAGAGCTGTGTGGGTTCCATGAAGCTGCACTGGCATAAATGTACTGCATTTCCGTTTTTCTTCTTCTCCTCTCTGTACATATGTGACATGTCCTGTGACAGGACAGGCAATCGCCTGACGAGTTGTTCACAGCTGCCCAGGAGCATGGCGAAGAGCCAGACCAAGAAAGAAGGGATTCTTCAAAGGCCAGGAGAAGGAAGATAACAGAGTTTCAGCCAAGTAAACAACACACGGTAGGTGGGAGGGAGCGTATGGACATAACCAACCCAGGCTGAGTCTAAAGAGAAGAGGGTGGTCTAAACCCGTAGCCTGGGAGATGGTGTACCTGTAGATGTGCCAGGGTCTGACTCACCCTCTCTGGATGAACTTGGACTTAGCAGAACTCTCATCTGCCGAATCAGGAGAATCCAATTTCATAGTCACAGTATAAGAAGGATCTCTAGAGATGTTAGTCCAAAATCCCTCGTTTTAAGGATGAGAGGACAAAGGCTGGGAGAAGCCAAGCGATTTGCAGGGGATCACGTGGCCACTTTGCCTCAGAGCTGGGGTGAGGACTCAAATCTCTCTCTCCAGCTCTCAATCACCCTGTTTCTTCTGAACAGCATTTTAGATTCTCAGAAGACAACTCTCTGTGCCAGACAGACTTCTAGGCTTGCTCTATGTTGAACCTGGTGACCAGAAGGCGTTGTGTACCCGCTCTGGAAGGCTAATGGCTGCTGAGATCATTTGGCTGAGGTTTGTGTCTACGAATTTGTGTTTGTGGCTTGATGCTGCATTGAACTTTAAAGTCAGGGAGTCTAAGGAAAGTGTAACAGTTAGATATGCCTTCCCTTTTTCATGCTCTCTAACCCCAAACTTGATGAGATCCCTAGGGATTTTTTCCACTCTGCTTTCCCTCCTGAAGCCTCCACAATTTGACTTCCTATCAGCTCCTGCCCCTTA